>NW_012113540.1:0-5081 GCF_000951035.1 Colobus angolensis palliatus | reverse complement strand
GCGCCTGCTACCATGCCTGGCTAATTTTTTGTATTTTCAGTAGAGACAGGGTTTCACCGTGTTAGCCAGGATGGTCTCGATCTCCTGAACTCGTGATCCGCCGGCCTCGGCCTCCCAAAGTGCTGGAATTACAGGTGTGAGCCACCACGCCTGGCCCAAACCAACCTCATTTATTCCACTTCTTCAATGTCCTACAGGTAAATAATCACCACAAAAATTTTCCACAACTGATACTGTCACTCCATGTGTTCAAAACCCAGCTTTTCTAGTCCCTTCATGAATTGAACCACATCATGCAAACCTCCCTCTTGAATCCCTTCTCCTCCAAGAGAAGTATCAGATTCCATTCCTGATGTTCCTGCTTAGAAGAACCTTGATTCTTCTATCTGGAAACCTTCACATCTTCAGACTACAACTAACCCCATGCAACATGGATCACTGCTTTATTCTGCTGCAATAGAAACCCTGGCACTCAAACATCTCACAGTACATCAGCAAATATTAATCATGCAACAAAATAATTGTCATGAAAATCCAGAAGGACACTAGAAATTATTTTGTCTAATCCTCTATATTTTAGGGTTGAGCTAACCAACACGTAATGAAATGAAATGACATCCTATATCTAACTCTGTCTTCAATTGTGAATATTGGAACGCTTAAGGAAACTGACTCTTGCCTTTTCTGTTATGTATGCTGTGTTTCTCATATCGGCCTTGTCCCCCAACTCCCCTGTAGTTGCTGATAAGAAATTCTGTACAAAACCGGCATTAACAAAGTTTTGTTATTTAAAAAATGCTACATATAAAACAGGAAAAAAAGAAACCTTGAATATACAGTATTAGAAACTAAGGTTATAAATTATGCTGAAAATCATCTGCTATTTAGTCTAAACAATATACACTGCCCTGCCTCATTGGCCTTTTGTGAATGCCCAATGAAAAAACATAGATAAAGTGCTCTGAAAAATATAAGAGCTATAAAAATACAAAGCATTGTATGTAGATCAACCAGATTATCTCTCTTTGATCCTAACTTTTAATTTAAATTTTTTTTTTTTCTTTTTGAGACAGAGTCTTGCTGTGTTGCCAGTGCAGTGGCATGATCTCAGCTTACTGCAACCTACGCCTCCTGAGTTCAAGTAATTCTCCTGCCTCAGCCTTCCGAGTAGCTAGGATTACAGGCACACACCACCACACCTGGCTAATTTTTGTATTTTTGGTAGAGATGTGGTTTTGCCATGTTGGCCAGGCTGGTCTCAAACTCCTGACCTCAAGTGATCCGCTCCCCTCCCCCCCCCGGCCTCCCAAAGTGCTGGGATTACAGGCATGAGCCACCACACCCGGTCATAAAATTTAACTTTAAAATCCAATTTTCTTCATCATGCTTGGAATCAGATGATAGTATCCACAAGAAGAAAGTAATATTAAAAAGCCACTTTCTTAATCACATCATTTAACTGCTTAAGAATTTCCTCCTTTGAGATGTGTGAAGAAAACAATTACAGCTATAAAATCTGACAACTAAAGACTATTTTTTATACTTTTATACTTCTAATAAACTACAAACAAAAGAATACATGTTTGTAAGAATAAAATTAAGTCAACAGAAACCAAAAAGTTTACTGGTAACTAACTACAAAAATCCCAGAAATTTTAGTTTAATTTACTGCAATATTTGAATTAAATGGAAGGGGTGTATTTCAGATACTTTGTGACTATAAACATCAGAATTGTAATACAGCAAGTACCATGATACATTAGACCTACAGACAGAGATAGGGAGAATTCTGGATAGAAATTATTAGAGCACACCAACTAAAATAGTATCAAATACAGAAGCAAAAATAAAGCAAGGGACCTCTGCAGTACAGAAATGGACAGGTTCAGAGGAGATGGCACTGTACCCTGGCAGAGTAAGGAGAGAAAACACCTTGAGAAAATCTATACTGAAACATATCAAGTTCCAGAACACTCAAGAACCACTTTACTCAAAAGATTCACTAATGAAGAAGTAACTACAGATGTACTTTTTAAATCTTCTCCTATGTATCTTACTTGCACCCATTTCATTAAAGAGTTTTTTAAGCTTAAAACACCTGGGATAAAATTCCTCTTTCCTTCAGTTCTTTAGGCCAAACATAAGGCCTAATCACTGCTTTTATTCACATTTACCCTGTCATCTTCCTCTATTTCCCTCTCCTTCTTTCCTCGGTAGACTCTGAAGAAAACTGACAAGTAGATGTTAATTCCAAGGAAAAGCAAGCCAGGGAAGGGGAGAACCCAGGGGAAAGAAAGGCCAAGTTGGAGAATAGAGCTGCTGCTTTGACTTGGCCTTTCCATCCCTGTGTATCCAGCTGGTATCTGGGAGCCATGATAAAAGAATTACCTGTTTTGTTTGTCTCTGGAATTAACATCCGCTCCTCTATCTATCAGCAGTTGACATATTGTTGGCCTACTCATCTGAGTAGCCAGAACAAGTGGTGTCCGCCCATCCTAAGCAAGAGGAAAAATAAAACAGCATTAAGACAACAGATCTCCCAACATGTAGAAGTTAGAATACATTAGTTGAAATGAGAATAAACATCACAGACTAACTTACTACATCTTTGGCATTCACAGAGGCCCCATGGTCACAAAGCAGCTGTATGCTAGAAGGACAATCTGCCATTGCTTTAAGGAACAAAAGAAAATGACAAATGGTGAACATCTGTTGGTAAGACACATGGTGTTTTTCTAGATCCATATAAGGAATAAGTTCTTCAGTTTTTAAACTACCAAGCTTCACATCCTTCACTCTCAGTTTAGCATTATAAGCATCAATTTTTCATCTGAAAATGGATTAGACAAGATCATATTATAAATTGTCTACAATTTATTAGGACCAAGGAATAATGTCAACCTTGTAGAAGACAAGAACACACTACTATTCTAAGGATAAGCACAGATAATAAAAATCAAAGTTAAATTTTGTACTTACAGTATATTTTTAAACATGGCTATAACTGACTTGATCCTTGAAGTGTTGGCTCAGGTTTTTTAAAGAATCATATCCGTTTTTTATAGAATAGTCACAGTAAGTAAAGTATGAATCATACAATCCATATTTCTCATAAAAGCAGAGATTGCAATGTCCACCTTTATGCAAAGTAAGGTCATTTTGCTAATAATTATAAAATCACATTATGTTTCTTTGACTAACACTATAGTTCATATTTATATTAGGAAAACTTATTGTTAAATTCATAAAATAGGATTATGTTTACAATCCTCATGAATTTTTTAAGCCTTATGAGTTGACATAAATTATAAGCACAAAAAGTACTGACAAAGTGAGCATTCTTTTTTTTTTTTTGGTGAAATAACAGAATTAAACCAACATAAGAAAATCAAGTAAATTTTCACTTTTCGTCTCTAATCCAGCAAATCTTTATATAAAATGTATAACCAGCTTTAAGAAAAAGATAAACTGAACTTGAATACATTAATTCAGGAACTGTAAAATTAGCGACCCTTTAGGTCCAACTATAAATGAGAATTTAAAAATGTAAAGCATAATAAATTCCAGAGTTTACAGATTACTAGACCATGAAGAACCACTTAAAACCAAAAAGAGAAAACGGTATATACCACCCAGAAATCCTAGACTTTGAGCTAGACGAAGTAAATGAGTTGGTTTATACACCCCCTTCTTTAGGAGTATGTGGGAAGTAGGGGCTTTGGAGATATTTGGAAGGCCAGAGGGTTGAACTGTAGTAGAAAATGCAGTATTTTACCAATTTGTTCTCCTCTTCTTCTACTATAGAGTAGGTGGAATATGACTAGTCACCTAGAGAGTTTATTTCTGAGCCTCCTTTGCAGATAAATATAGCCAATTGATTTTGCTCCTATCAGTAGAATATGAATGGAGAATAATCTACTACTTTCAAATCTGAGCTCTAGACTTTGGGCATGTATTCCACTAGGCTCTCTCCTCCTTCCTGCTAGCTAGAATATGGCTATGACCACAGCTCTGCTTCAACGTTGTAGTTAAGGAAGATACCCAGAGGTAAGTGGAGAAACAAGATAGAAAGAATTCAGTTTTAAAATGACCATGAGTGACCTGTCAATATATATCACTCAACAATTTTTTTAATAAGCAGCTGATATTAGAGTTCTTTTGTTATAGCAACTTAGTTTCCATCCTAGCTAATGCATCTAACTAATAAATATTAAGATTTCAATTGGTCAAGTTGTACCAGTTTTTAAAGCAGGGATAATAAAATATACAGTTAACTCACAGGGGTCACTGTGAGGCTCAAATGATAATGGAAAAATGCTTTGCAAATACAGTAATACCCTTCTATATTAAAAAAAAAGAAAGAAATGCATTGTGTGAGAAATTATCATACAAACACATAAAATACAAAAAGTAAAATTTTTAAAAAAAAGGTATAAAATTTTGAAGGAAATTTGAAGTATAATATGCCTTCAGTGCAGACCACCTTAATCTACTGCATATATTCCATATATATGAAAAGAGAAAGTAGACTGTTTTTTTCCCTTTGGCCTTATAGTTAAATGTAGGAATATCAGACTTAGCAAGAGGTCAGGTTATCTTACATTCCAAAAATATCTAAATATGTAACTTTTTTTAAAGTACTTTCTTTAAGACACCTAAAGAATAATGCAAATAAATTTAGACATGCAAGTATAATAAAATCTCTAAAAATTATCAGTATAAATCTTTTTTAAAATATAGCACATTACAGTGATATGAAATTCAGCACTGACATATCTAAAGGAAAACAGCTACCACCATTAATTAAGAAATTATTATGTGCCAGGCACTACTTATGATTTGATTATACTTATTAATACTACTTATTGCAGTAGTATTATTAACTTCATTTTGCAAATGACAAAAAAGAGGTTCAGACATGTTAATTAGGTAAACATAGTTTAAGGAAAGTCTTCTTCCCATTTCTCCAGTTCCCAAAGATATGAAACACACACACACACACACACACACACACATTTTCTGTTTCTCTCTTTCTCTCTCTCTCTCTCTCACAAACACACACACACACACAGCTTGGAGCT
>NW_012113539.1:0-1018 GCF_000951035.1 Colobus angolensis palliatus | reverse complement strand
GGAGGCTGAGGCAGGAGAATGGCATAAACCCGGGAGGCGGAGCTTCAGTGAGCTGAGATCCGGCCACTGCACTCCAGCCTGGGTGACAGAGCCAGACTCCATCTCAAAGAAAAAAAAAAAAAATAGCCATGAAAAGTAAATTAGTTAGCTTTTTAGCTTTTGCTAAAATGTATTCACTGAGTGAGAAAATTTTGCATTGGCCGAATCATTTACTAAAACAATTTTACAAATGAATTTTCTTGTTTTTGGAAAGAATGTATGGTAGACTTGTTAGAGGCATTTGAACCAGAGCAACTCCGTCTTGAATAGGAGCTGGGTAAAATGAGGCTGAGACCTACTAGGCTGCATTCCCAGATGGTTAAGGCATTCTAAGTCACAGGATGAGAGAGGAGGTTGGCACAGGATACAGGTCATAAAGACCTTGCTGATGAAACAGTTTGCAGTAAAGAAGCTGGCCAAAACCCACTAAAACCACGATGGCCATGAGCGTGACCTCTGGTCGTCCTCATTCCTCCACTCCCACCAGTGCCATGACAGTTTAAACTGCCATGGCAATGTCAGGAAGTTACCCTATATGGTCCAAAAGGGGGAGGCATGAATAATCTACCCCTTGTTTAGCATATCATCAATAAATAACCATAAAAATTGGAAACCAGCAGTCCTCCGAGCTGCTCTATCTCTGAAGTAGCCACTTTTCTTTTTCCTTTTTTTTTTTTTAGACAGAGTCTTGCTCTGTTGCCCAGGCTGGAGTGCAATGGCTCAATCTTGGCTCACTGCAACCTCCGCCTCCCAGGTTCAAGCCATTCTCCTGCCTCAGCCTCCCCAGTAGCTGGGACTACAGGCTCCTGCCACCTCGCCCGGCTAATGTTTTTGTGTTTTTAGTAGAGACGGGGTTTCACCGTGTAGACCAGGATGGTCTCGATCTCCTGCCGTCGTGATCCACCCGTCTCGGCCTCCCAAAGTGCTGGGATTACAGGCTTGAGCCACCGCGCCCGGCCGGGATGCATAATCTTCTTAA
>NW_012113538.1:0-1184 GCF_000951035.1 Colobus angolensis palliatus | reverse complement strand
GGATCCCTTGAGATCAGGAATTTGAGATCAGCCTGGTCAACATGGTGAAACCCTGTCTCTACTAAAAAAATGACAAAAATTAGCCAGGAGTGGTGGCACGCACCTGTAATCCCAGCTACTCTGGAGGCTGAGGCAGGAGAATTGCTTGAACTCAGGAGGCAGAGGTTGCAGTGAGCCAAGATCATGCCATTGCACTACAGCCTGGGCAACAAGAGCAAAACTCCATCTCAAAAGAAAAAGAAAAAGAAAAAAACCTAAACAAATGCAACTGGAATGTTCCTAACACAAAGAAGTGATAAATGTTTGAGGTGATGGATACCCCAGTTACTCTGATTTGGTCCTTACACATTGTATGCCTGTATCAAATCATCACATGTACCCCCATAAATATATATAACTAGTATTCACCTATAATAATTACAAATAAAGAGTTAAACAAAAATTGAGGAAAATGGTCAGAAAGCTCAGGGAGTTAGAATGTTCAGAAAACTCCAGTTTTTAAAGACTGTTGGATATAGGGTCTGAGTTGGTAATGTCACTGGAGGCTCGAAGCTCTAAAATCACAGCTCCCTGATAACAGTGGGAGCACATAATGGCCAGTTGATAAATGGAGTTTCTGCCTATGCTCAATTGCTTCAGTGGGTGTGCGAATCCACCTGGTGTTTATTTCTTTGGTTCCCAAGTAAGTATCTGGGACGGTTATACTTAGCAGCTAGGAGAAACTTTACATAAGTTTCCTGACCTGTGGGGTAAAAGACATTATGGTTTAAAAAAAAAAAAGTCAAATCCTTAAAACTGCCCCCTCAGTGAGACCAGCCTGGCCAACATGGTGAAACCCCGTCTCTACTAAATATACAAAAATTAGCTGGGTGTGGTGGTGCATGCCTGTAATCCTAGCTACTCAGGAGGCTGAGGCAGGCGATTCGCTTGAATCCAAGAGGCAGAGGTTGCAGTGAGCCAAGATCATGCCACTGCACTCCAGCCTGGGCGACAGAGTGACACTCCGTCTCAAAAAACAACTGCCCCCTCAGACAGGATAGTAAGTCTGAAGCAACACCATCATCTTGGAAACACTGCAGAGATCAATGCCCCATAAGACCAAGGAGTTTTCCCCCATCATAATCCCCATCACCACCATTTAATTCACCGTTCTGATCCCTGAAAAAAAAAAAAAAAAAAAAAAA
>NW_012113537.1:0-1573 GCF_000951035.1 Colobus angolensis palliatus | reverse complement strand
AAAGTGTCAAGACAATTTCTAAGAGTAAAGAACAGTCTTTTCAACAAGTGGTGCTGGAAAACCTGGATATCCATATGAAAAAGAACTTGAACCCCCATCTCATACCATATACAATATTTAACCCAAAATGTAGGAAACACTAAATATAAGAAATAAAAATAAAATTTTTAAAAAAATCCATAGGGGAAAATTCTCTTGACATTAGATTTGGCAAAGATTTCATGGATATGACACCAAAAAAGTCATCATAAATATTCAACTTCATCAAAATTGAGAACTTTTGTGCATCAGAGGACACTACAAAGAAATTGAAATAAAAAGTCACAAAATTAGATGAAATGATTACAAATAATGTACCAGATAAGGGTTTAATATCCAGAACACATAAAATAGAAAACAATTTTTAGAAAGGATTTTTGCATGCTTTGAAGAGGCACCTAGAAATTCACTTTGTGTATTCAATTACATTGAAGAATAGCATTACACATGGACTGTTTCCCAAATTCTGTCACCCATAAAAATACCTTCTAAAGATCTCTTTTGAGAAGCCTCTGCCAGAAACTGTCTTGTTGAAAACTCAGGTAAGTCACTGACTCTGACCATCCTGAAGCCCTAGACAGTTATTATTAGAAAAGTTACAAACTTTCAACATTTGACAGATGATGACCAGGCCATCCTCAAATTTATGAGGGACATAGATCATATTTCTTATTGGGAATTAAAATAATTCATTAGTTTATTTCAAGTAAGCCCTCAAGCTTATGTGAGTGAAAAAGATCTGGTCTGAACAGATTTTTTTTTCCTGAAGAAATCAGGACTATAAACAAGGGTCCTATTTGAATGCAAAATGTATCCATACTGTGAGAGACATCTAATGAGTCTATTGCCCCAAAACTGTGCTGATTTGTTTAAAACTTTAAAATGTGAACAACCCCATCAAAAAGTGGGCAAAGAATATGAACAAGACACTTCTCAAAAGAAGACATTTATGCACCCAACAGACATGTGAAAAAATGCTTATCATCCCAGGCCATCAGAGAAATGCAAATCAAAACCACAATGAGATACCATCTCACACCAGTTAGAATGGCAATCATTAAAAAGTCAGGAAACAACAGGTGCTGGAAAGGATGTGGAGAAATAGGAACACTTTTACACTGTTGGTGGGACTGTAAACTAGTTCAACCATTGTGGAAGACAGTGTGGCGATTCCTCAAGGATCTAAAACTGGAAATACCATTTGACCCAGATATCCCATTACTGGGTATATACCCAAAGGATTATAAATCATGCTGCTATAAGGACACATGCACACTTATGTTTATTGCAGCACTATTCACAATAGCAAAGACTTGCAACCAACCCAAATGCCCATCAATGATAGACTGGATTAAGAAAATGTGGCACACATACACCATGGAATACTATGCAGCCATAAATAGGATAAGTTCATGTCCTTCGTAGGGACATGGATGAAGCTGGAAACCATCATTCTGAGCAAACGATCGCAAGGACAGAAAACCAAACACCGCATGTTCTCACTCATAGGTGGGAATTGAACAATGAGAACACT
>NW_012113536.1:0-1056 GCF_000951035.1 Colobus angolensis palliatus | reverse complement strand
TCTCAGCTTCCCAAAGTGCTGGGATTACAGGCTTGAGCCACCGCACCCGGCCAATATTTGTTTTTTTGAGATGGAGTCTTGCTCTGTCACTGAGGCTGGAGTGCAGTGGTGTGATCTTGGCTCACTGCAACCTCTGCCTCTTGGGTTCAAGCAGTTCTCCTATCTCAGCCTTCCCAGTAGCTGGGACTACAGACTCGTGCCACCACACCCAGCTAATTTTTGTGTTTTTAGTAGAGATGGGGTTTCACCATGTTGGCCAGACTGGTCTGGAACTCCTGACCTCAAGTGATCTGCCTGCCTCAGCCTCTCAAAGTGCTGAGATTACTGGCATGTGCCACCGCACCTGGCCGAAACCACAAAATTAAATAGCAGTTCTATTTATGAGAATTTTTTTCTAAGGAAAAATCAGGCAACTGCAAAAAGGATATATGAACAAAGATAGTCATTCCAGGATTATAACAAGATAGTAAGGACAACCCTAAAGTCTAGTAGAAGAGGTTAAAAAAGAAAAAAGAAAAGAAAAAGCAGGCCGGGCGCAGTGGCTCATGCCTATAATCCCACCATTTTGAGAGTCCGAGGTGGACAGATCACTTGAGGTCAGGAGTTCGAGACCAGCCTGGCCAACATCGTGAAACCCCATCTGTACTAAAAATACAAAAATTAGCTGGGTGTGGTGGCAGGCGCCTGTAATCCCAGCTACTTGGGAGGCTGAGACAGGAGAATCGCTTGAACCCAAGAGGCAGAGGTTGCAGTGAGTCAAGATCATGCCACTGCATTCCAGCCTGGGCAACAGAGTGAGAGTGAGGCTTCATCTCAGAAAAAAAAAAAAAAGAAAAGAAAAGAAAAATCAAAGGATACAGCCAGGCTGAGCACAGTGGCTTATGCCTGTGATCCTAGCTCTTTGGGAAAAAAACAAACAAAAAACAAGTCTACAGCTCCACCATCATTTTCCCAGCAGCAACACCAGTCTTCCCAGCAGACTCTGTCTCAAAAAAATGCAGCTTTCTTAAGCAGTATCCAATCGTATGGCTGTACTTTTTTTTTTTTTTTTTTTTG
>NW_012113535.1:0-1089 GCF_000951035.1 Colobus angolensis palliatus | reverse complement strand
TTTGAGACCAGCCTGACCAACATGGTGAAACCCCATCTCTACTAAAAATACAAAATTAACCAGGCATGGTGGCACATGCCTGTAATCCCAGCTACTTGGGAGGCTGAGGCAGGAGAATCGCTTGAACCCAGGAGGTGGAGGTTGCAGTGAGCCAAAATCGCGTCACTGCACTCCAGCCTGGGCAACATGGCAAGACTCCATCTCTCCAAAAAAAAAAAAACTTAGCCAGGCATGGTGGTGTGCGCCTGTTGTCGCAGCTACTTGGGAGGCTGAGGCAGGAGAATTGCTTGAACCTGGGAGGCAGATCATGTCACTGCACTCCAGCCTGGGTGACAGTGTGAGACTATCTCAAAAAAAAAAAAAAAAATTAAGTGCACATAGTGGAGCATACCTGTGGTCTCAGCTGCTCAGGAGGCTGAGGTGGGAGGATCAATTGAGCCCAGCAGGTCAAGGCTACAGTGAGCCGTGATCAAGCCACCACACTCCAGCCTGGGTAACAGAGTGAGACCCTGTTTCAAGAAAGAAAAGAGTGGCTGAATTTGCTTTTCTGTGATTTAGTAGAGAATTTCTTCATCAATGTTTGTAATGGATATTGGTCTATAGTTTTCTTGCAGTATCTTTGTCTGGCTTTGTATCAGGGTAACACTGGCCTCATAGACTGAGTTAAGAAGTATTCTCTCCTCTTTAATTTTTGGGAAAAGTTTGAGAACGATTGGTGTTAGTCCCCTTTTAAATCTGTGGTAGAATTGACCAGTGATGTTGTCAGATCCAGGGCTTCCTTATGTTGGGAGATTTTTGATTAATGATTTAACTTCCTTAGTAGTTTTAGATCTACTTGGATTTTTACTTTCTTCATGATTCCATCCTGGAAGGTTTTTTTTTTTCTTTTTTTTTGGAGACAGAGTCTTGCTCTGTTCCCCAGGCTGGAGTGCAGTGGCACGATCTCAGCTCACTGCAACCTCTGCCTCCCAGGTTCAAGTGATCCTCCTGCCTCAGCCTCCCAAGTAGCTGGGATTACACGTGCCCACCACCATGTGCAGTTAATTTTTTTTTGTTTTTAGTAGAGACAGGGTTTTGCCACGTTGGCCA
>NW_012113534.1:0-1130 GCF_000951035.1 Colobus angolensis palliatus | reverse complement strand
AGCTGGGACTACAGGCACGTGCCACCACTCCTGGCTAATTTTTTGCATTTTTAGTAGAGACAGGATTTCACCGGGTTAGCCAGAATGGTCTTCATCTCCTGACCTTGTGATCTGCCCACCTCAGCCTCCCAAAGTGCTGGGATTACAGGCGTGGGCCACTGTACCCAGCCTCATTCATCAAACATTTATTGAGCATACTGAACTAGGGATACAGAGAGGGAGACAGTTTCTGCCTTCATGAAACTGTCTTTTTTTTTTTTGAGACCGAGTCTCACTCTGTTGCCCAGGCTGGAGTCCAGTGGCGCAATCTCGGCTCACTGCAAGCTCTGCCTCCCGGGTTCATGCCATTCTCCTGCCTCAGCCTCCTGAGTAGCTGGGACTACAGGTACCTGCCACCACGCCCAGCTAATTTTTTTGCACTTTTAGTAGAGACGGGGTTTCACTGTGTTAGCCAGGATGGTCTCGATCTCCTGACCTCGTGATCTGCCCGCGTTGGCCTCCCAAAGTGCTGGGATGTGTAAGCACTGTGCCCGGCCATGAAATTCAGTCTTTAATGGAAAAGACTAGTAAAGACAGGATTACAAAACAGTGTGAGAGTAAGAGTAGAGTAAGCACATAGTATTATGTGGACAGAAAGCTGGAGCAGTAAATCAACACTGAAGGGTAAATGGTGATTCCGAAACATAATTCTCAGGTCATACCTGAGCTGGCTCCTAAAGGAAGAAGAGGAAATAATCAGACAATAAAGAGGGAGCTGGGCAGGGGAAGTGTGTGCAAAGGCATAAAGACTGAGCCAGGTGCAGCAGCACACACCTGTAATCCCAGCACTTTGGGAGGCTGATGCAAGAAGATTGTCTGAGCCCAGGAGTTCAAGGCCAGCCTGGGCAACATGGCCAATGCCCGTCACTACGGGGAAAAAAAAAAAAAAATTAGCTGGGTGTCGTGGTGTGCACCTGTAGTCCCAACTACTCAGGAGGCTGAGACAAGAGAAATCACCTGAGCCCAGGAAGTTGTGGCTGCGGTGAGCCATGATCACGCCACTGCACTCCAGCCCAGGTGACAGAGTGAGAGAAAATGTCTCAAAAAAAGAAAAAGAAAAAAAGACCTAAGTTTCAGATAGCACTTAAAAA
>NW_012113533.1:0-1190 GCF_000951035.1 Colobus angolensis palliatus | reverse complement strand
GAGTAGCTGGGACTACAGGCGCCCGCCACCTCGCCCGGCTAGTTTTTTTTTGTATTTTTAGTAGAGACGGGGTTTCACCGTGATAGTCAGGATGGTCTCGATCTCCTGACCTCGTGATCCGCCCGTCTCGGCCTTCCAAAGTGCTGGGATTACAGGCTTGAGCCACCGCGCCCGGCCTAATTTTTGTGTTTTTAATAGAGATGGGGTTTCACCATGTTGCCCAGGCTAGTCTTGAACTGACCTCAAATGATCCACCCCCCTTGGCCTCCCAAAGTGCTGACATTACAGTTGTGAGCCACAGCGCCTGGCCAGCATTATTTTTAAAAATATTTCCCAATCTGATAGGCAAGAAAAATCTTGTTGCTATGATTTATATTTCTTTATGAGCAAGATGAACATTTGTATTTCACCCTATGTATGCCGCCTATTGATATCCTTTATATATTAAAAAATACATATCAATTTTTTGTCATATATGCTGTAAACATTTTTAAAAAGCAGTATATCATTTGCCCATTTAGTTTCTTTTTTACTTTTTTTTGAGGCAAGGTCTCACTCTGTCACCCAGGCTGGAGTACAGTGGCATGATCATGGCTCACTGCAGCCTCAACCTCCTGAGCTCAAGCGATCCTCCTGCCTCAGCCTCCCAAGTAGCTGGGACTACAGGTGCGCACCACCACACCCAGCTAATTTTTGTTTTTATTTGTAGAGATAAGGTCTCACCATGTTGCCCAGGCTGGTGTGGAACTCCTGGGCTCAAGCAATCTGCCTGCCTCAGTCTCCAAAGTGCTGGGATTACAAGCGTGAGCCACCGTGCCCAGCACCTTTTAGTTCTTCACTATCTTTTTGCTGTATACAGATTTAAATTTTCAGAGTCTAATTTATCAAAATTTCCTGTGACTTCTGGGTTTATAACTCACTCTTTCCGTAATTAAAAGTTATATTAAAGTGTTCTCTATATTGTATCCTCGCATATTAGGTTTTAATTGCTACATGTAAATATTTAATCTAACTCTGTATTTTTGTTTATGGTGTGAGGTAGAGGTTTGTCTTTATTTTCCAAATGGGTTCTCCCAACACTACTTAATAATCTACCTTTCTCCATGGATTAAAAATGCCATCTGTGGGCCGGGCGCAGTGGCTCAAGCCTGTAATCCCAGCACTTTGGGAGGCCGAGACGGGCGGATCAC
>NW_012113532.1:0-1301 GCF_000951035.1 Colobus angolensis palliatus | reverse complement strand
AATCTCGCTCTGTCGCTCAGGCTGGAGTGCAGTGGCGCAATCTCGGCTCACTGCAACTTCCACCTCCTGGATTCAAGTGATTCTACTGCCTCAGTGTCCCGAGCAGCTGGGATTACAAGCACCCGCCACCATGCCTGGTTAATTTTGTATTTTTAGTAGAGACAGAGTTTCACCATGTTGACTAGGCTGATCTTGAACTTCTGACCTCAGGTGATCCACCTGCTTCGCCCCCACAAAGTGCTGGGATTGCAAGCGTGAGCCACCGCAGCTGGCCGGGGCTTTCTTTCGTTCCTATATCTGGTACTGCCCACATCTCAGGCACTCAGCCCCAGGATGGAAGGAAGGCTACAGTCTGGCCTGCAGGAGGTGGCTCAGTCTCTTCCCCATAAAGCCTTTGTCTCATTCCGCTTGGGCTGGTATAACAAAATGCCATAGACCCAAGGGCTTGCATCACAGGAAATCATTTCCCACAGTTCTGGAGACTACGAATTTCAAGATCGTGTTGCCAGCTGGGTCATTCCCCAGTGAGGACCCTCTTCCTGGTTTGCAGATAGCCACCTTCTTGCTGGGTCCTCCCATGGCAGAGAGAGAGGATGCAGGCTCTCTGGTGCCTGTTCCTATAGGACACTAACCCTATCATGAGGGTCCCACCCCTATGAACTCATCTACCCCTAATTAACTCCCAAAAGCCCGATTTGCAGGCAGAGGACTGGTGGGGGGCAGTAGGAGCGTGTCCTCTCTGCAGCAGCCTTGCAAGTAGGCCTGTCCTCCTCTCTTGTAGGCCAGTATCCTCTGGGCTTGCTCTGAAGCCTGGCGGTGCCCCCTAGAGCCAGGTAAACCACAAGCCAGTCCCCAGCTGTCTTGCCTATGTGTCCCTGGGGTGCAGGGGACCCTGGCATCTGCCACGCACAGCTGGGAGCTGGGCCACCCTTTCAGGCCGGAGCAGGCTGGGCCTCCACTCGGGCCCTGGAAGCCACTCCTACTGCTAGGAACCTGTCCCCTCTCAGGTCCCAGGCAGCAGCCAGGATCAAGCTCTCCCACTTTTCCTTCCTTCTCAGATGTCAGGACTGTTCTGTATGACCTGTGAGGTTGGGGTTGGGGATGAGGAGAAGCCTGGCCCCTCATAGCTGGATAGCTGGCCTTTCTCCTCCCCTCCCCTCCCCTCCCCTCCTCTGTTCTGCTCCTGTCAGCTGCAGTGGGACCTTCCCTCCGTCAAGGTCTTCATTTCTACAGTCAGACTCCATGAGCCAAGCTGGCCAGGCTCTGTCGTGATAGAGAAAGCGATACTGTGGACAGTTAAA
>NW_012113531.1:20791-21277 GCF_000951035.1 Colobus angolensis palliatus | reverse complement strand
AAGAAAGAAAGAAAGAAAGAAAGAAAGAAAGAAAGAAAGAAAGAAAGAAAGAAAGAAAGAAAGAAAGAAAGAAAAGAAAGAAAAAGAAAGAAAGAGAGAGAGAGAAACCAGTTCTAGCTAAGTGAGGACACAGGGAGAAGGCAGCCATCTATAAGCCAGGAAGAGAGCCCCATTAGAACCTGACCATGCTGGCACCTTGATCTTGACATGTGGCCTTCAGAACTAGTGAAGCTATACAACAGCAAATCATCAGGAAGGCATTCCATTTGGTATCTAAGAGGAAAATGTTTGTAGTTTCCTAGAAGGGGGATTTTGATACTAGTCTTTTTTTTTTTGAGACGGAGTTTTGCTGTTGCCCAGGCTGGACTGCAGTAGCACAATCCTGGCTCACTGCAAGCTCCACCTCCCAGGTTCACGCCATTCTACTGCCTCAGCCTCCCGAGGAGCTGGGACTACATGCGCCTGCCACCATGCCTGGCTAATTTT
>NW_012113531.1:15237-15588 GCF_000951035.1 Colobus angolensis palliatus | reverse complement strand
TCCGCGCATTTGCGCTCCGGGCGCCTGTGCTCAGAGAGGAACCCCGGTGGCCCCTCAACTCTCTGGGTTTTGTCTCTTTCCGTAAAATGTGCATGAAATACCCTTACCCCTTCGGCCCCGCCACCTGCGGTCGCCTGGATGCCACTGAAGACGAACCACGTAGTGGGTAGTTTAGGGCCCCTAGTGTCACGCCAAACACAGGGTATTCGCCACAGGACATAAATGTGACGCTGGAGCGGGGCATGGCTCAGCCAGTGCCGTGCCCTTCCTCGCTGGAACGGAGGTTGTTGTTCCAGATACAACTCAGTGTATCAGTGTCCCAAGTATGGAGTAAAACATGTTCACCTGCCC
>NW_012113531.1:8325-9657 GCF_000951035.1 Colobus angolensis palliatus | reverse complement strand
AAAAAAAAAAAAAAAACCAGTCTGGCTAGAGGGTCCATGATGTCATCAGTCACTTTTCTCCAGGTGACTTCCAAGAACAGGAAGGAATGAGAGAGACTCAGAGGTAGCACTGAGATGAAGGAAGTACAGAGGGAGACTGGGCTGAGCAGACCCTTTCGGTAACAAGAGGGGTAAGTGAACTCACCTGTAGTAAGTGTCCGCTAGGCACACTTTGCATTCATCATCTCATTTTAACCCTCACACTAGGCCCTGGAGAAAAGCATTTTAGAAACTGGTCAGAAAACCTCAACAGAGATGAAGTCATTTGCTCAAAGTCACTTAGACTGAATAAGGGCAGAGCTGTCAGAAAACTAGTCAGAAAAGGGACTATGAGAGGTGGCACTCCGATACGAAAGAGGAGGCGGCGGGTGAATAATATCCACATGCAGGCAGATGGCAGTGCATCGGGTAAGGCCACGCAAGGTTGCTGGCCTATGTTCCAGTCAAGGGCATGGCTTTAACAGAGCTCTGAAGGAGGCCAAATTATGGGTTAAGGGCCAGAGGGCACAAGAGAAGACTAAAGCTGTTCTGAGGGTTCATGCCATGTGGTTTTGGAGACACTTGCAACAACATCCTCCTGGGTCCATGAAGAAATTCATGAGGTAGATTTTGTCCCATATTGTAGACGATGCAGCTGAATGAGTGGTGAAGCTTGAATTGAGCTAATGGCTCTCAGAATTCAAAACCCCAGCAAAGGCCAGGCACGGTGGCTTATGTCTGTAATCCCAGCACTTTGGGAGGCTGAGGCAGGTGGATCGCTTGAGCTCAGGAGTCTGAGATCAGCCTGGACAACATAGTGAAAACCCACTTCTACAAAAAATATAAAACTTAGTTGGGCATGGTGCCTCTTGCCTGTAGTCCCAGCTACTCAGGAAGCTGAGTTGGGAGGATCATTTGAGCCCAGGAAGTCCAGGCTGCAGTGAGCCTTGATGGAGCCACTGCACCATTTGCCTGGGTAACAAAGCAAGACTATGTAACAACAACAACAACAACAACAAAACCCAAAAACCTAAAATGCAAACACCAGCAAGTTAGTTGCCATATTTTGAGACTGATGCCTATGGTTCTCATACCTGTTAAATTCCAGAAAACCATATACTACAGAAGAAACTGTATGTACCAGGGAAGATACAAAGGGGGAAGAAACTGGAAACAGCCAGGAAAAACTTCAAAAAGTTACATTTAAAGCCTTTTTTTTTTTCAGATGGAGTTTCGCTCTGTCACCCAGGCTGGAGAGCAGTGGTGCGATCTCAGCTCACTGCTAGCTCTGCCTCCCAGGTTCACGCTATTCTC
>NW_012113531.1:2163-2890 GCF_000951035.1 Colobus angolensis palliatus | reverse complement strand
TGGGAGACAGAGTGAGACTCTGTCTAAAAAAATAAAAAGAAAAAAGAATAATTCAGATAAAGTTTCAGATAAATCAGTGCTTCTCCACACACTTGTCTCTCTAGTTCTGAAACTGAGGTAACATGTAGATTCAGCTAGTGCGTCTCTGAACTAGGGAAGTGAAGGGTTGTGACGTTAAGGGATACTCCTAAATGGCAAGCTTTGATGAATCTACCAAACACCATCTTAACTAGGGGGACACCCAATTTATTAAAGGAAATCTACATTGTCTTTTTTTGTTTGTTTGTTTGAGACAGGGTCTCACTCTGTCAATCAGACTGGAGTGCAGTGGTGCCAACATAGCTCACTGCAGCCTTGAATTCCTAGGCTCAAACAATCCTCCCACCTCAGCCTCCAGAATAGCTAGGACTACTGGCATAGGCCACAATGTCTGGCTTTTAAAAATGTTTTAGAGGGCCGGGTGCAGTGGCTCACGCCTGTAATCCCAACACTTTGGGAGGCCGAGGCGGGCGTATCACAAGGTAAGGAGATGGAGACCACAGTGAAACCCCATCTCTACTAAAAATACAAAAAATTAGCCGGGCGTGGTGGTGGGCCCTTGTAATCCCAGCTACTCGGAAGGCTGAAGCAGGAGAATGGTGTGAACCTAGGAGGCAGAGCTTGTAGTGAGCCAAGATTGCGCCACTGCACTCTAGCCTGGGCGACAGAGCAAGACTCCGTCTCAAAA
>NW_012113531.1:1056-1528 GCF_000951035.1 Colobus angolensis palliatus | reverse complement strand
AGCCCCCTGAATACCTGGGATTACAGGCATGCGCCAGCACGCCTGGCTAATTTTTGTATTTTTAGTAGAGATGGGGTTTCACCATGTTGGCTAGGCAGGTTTCAAACTCCTGACCTCAAATGATCCACCCACGTCGGCCTCCCAATGCTGGGATTACAGGTGTGAACCACTGCGCCTGGCCTATTATTTTTTTAGACAAGGTCTCATTCTGGCATGATCTCAGCTCACTGCAGCCTCAACCTCCAGGGCTCAAGTGATCCTCCTATCTCAGCCTTCCGAGTAGCTGGAACTATAGGAGCACACCACCACACCCAGCTAAATTTTTGTATTTTTTGTAGAGATGGGGTTTTGCCATGTTGCCCAGGTTGGTCTTAGACTCCTGGACTCTGGTGATCAGCCCACCTCAGCCTCCCAAAGTGCTGGTATTATAGGCATGCACCACTGCGCCCAGCTCCTAACTATATATATATAT
>NW_012113531.1:0-1006 GCF_000951035.1 Colobus angolensis palliatus | reverse complement strand
ACATGGTAAAGCATCACCACTTCTAGGCACAACAAGGTTGCTTACATAAGCAGGAACCTATGTGAAAGTCACATAGGCTTTTTTTTTTTTTTTTTTTTGAGACGGAGTTTCGCTCTTGTTGCCCAGGATGGAGTGCAATGGCACGATCTCAGCTCACTGCAACCTCCGCCTCCCGGGTTCACGCCATCCACCCGTCTCGGCCTCCCAAAGTGCTGGGATTACAGGCTTGAGCCACCGCTCCCGGCTTCTTTGTCAATTTTTAAACATTAACACAAAACCTCAGATGCTAAAATAATCTAAGAGTCAAGAAAAGACTTCTGATAAAATTATGTTTTAATTGCCTATGGCATATATTACATAATGTCTCAAAATTAATAGTCTGGCTGAAATTAAGAAAAACAGCTGATGATGACTTAGTAAATCCTTAATTTTAAGTAAGCTTTTGGCAAAAAGTCAGGGGTAGAACCGTCTCAAAATTAACAGCCTTCACCATCTTTTATTCATTCTGCTGTGATACAAGTCAAATGGCCAGTAAATACTCCCCTGGGTCTCAGGTAACAGTTTTCCAAAAGCGAAGGGTCACTTTCTCTGCACAGTGGTGAACGCCGGCATTTGGATGGGCTGGATCGGGTGGACAGGCTGAAACACTGGCTTCTTTCTCACTTCAGAGTGTGTTTTCACTGCAGGGAGCAGCTGATTCCTTTTGATGATCTGTAAGGCCAGCTGAGTATTACCTATAAAAACACTTCCCGTTAAAAAAGCATGCAACAATACTACCACACACAAAGCAAGCCATGAGAATCCTGCTAGGGAGGTAAAAGATGATCTAGAAGAGCCGTCATCTGCAGCCTTGGCTGTACACTGGAATCCCATAAAGCCTCCATCTTATCCCCAGAAATTCCAATTTAAGTGATGTAGGGCATGGCCCGGGCAATGGAATTTTTTTTTTTTTTTTAGACGGAGTCTCCCTCTGTCCCCAGGCTGGAGTGCAGGGGCACCATCTCGG
>NW_012113530.1:0-1262 GCF_000951035.1 Colobus angolensis palliatus | reverse complement strand
AAAAAAAAAAAAAAAACGAAGAAAAGTATATAGACAATAATTTCTTAAACTTTCACAACCTCCTGATATAGAATGTTAAGATATCTACTTCAAAATGTGATATGAAAATTAACTGATATAAAAAATATAATGTGAACATTCAAGAAATGGCTATTTAGATTTTCAAAGGCGATGTCAAAGGTAGTAAGCATTCACAAGGGGCATAACATATAATTAAGATATATTTTGTACAGCATAGAGGAGAAAATAAACTTGCCCTCAAAATCCTTAAAAATATGGAACACAAAATATGTATGAATGTTAATATATTAATCATAAGAATCTTCTTCTAAAATAGGCTAGATTTCATTTTCTTCCAGGTTATAGAATAAGACTGGCAATTTATCTAACACATGTGATTTTAAGAAATTTTCAAACTGCATAAGATTTGATATGGTTTGGATCTGCGTCTCCACCCAAATCTCGTGTTCAATTGTAATTCTCAGTGTTGGAGGTGGGGCCTGGTGGGAGGTGACTTGAGCATGGCAGTGGCTTCTAATGGTTTAACAGCCCCCCCACACCCCCACCCCGTGTTACTTGAGAGGGAGTTCTCATGATATATGGTTGTTTAAAAGTGGACCTCCTGGACAGCTGCCAACTCGAGGCTTCTCTTTACTCCTATCCTGGTCACCATACTCTGTTTTTTTTCCCTTTCTTCAGTTTACTGAGCATTGCAGTAGCTTCCTAAGAAAGGGTACATGCGAGCTAAGCCATCCTTTTTTAATTCTGAAAGACTTTATTCTACCTGAATATTTCACTAATACTTTGCCTAGTTTACTGTCATGATAGTTGCCTAGTTTACTGCCATCTCCAAACCTGATAGATAAGGCATCAATTCCCTTTGTTAAGAATTCTCCTTTCTGATGACCATGACCCCATCACCTTCAGCTACTCTTGGTGAGGTGGCATGAGAATAGTATATTGCTTAACAGGATAGGCTTTGGGTTAAGATAGCCTTGAGCTTAGAAACTAAATATACAATAATACAGCTGGGTGTAGTGGCTGACACTTGTAATCCCAGCACCCAGCACTTTGGAGGCCTAGGTGGGCAGATTGCTTGAGCTCTGGAATTCAAGAATAGCCTGGGTGACATAGCAAAAACTTGTCTCTATAAAAGAAAAATATAAGGCCAGGTGTGGTGGCTCATGCCTGTAATCCCAGCACTTTGGGAGGCCGAGGCAGGCAGATCATGAAGTCAGGAGTTTGAGACCAGCCTGACCAAC
>NW_012113529.1:0-1553 GCF_000951035.1 Colobus angolensis palliatus | reverse complement strand
GAAGGAAGGAAGGAAGGAAGGAAGGAAGGAAGGAAGGAAGGAAGGAAGGAAGGAAGGAAAGAAAGGAGGGAGGGAGGGAGGGAGAGAAGAGGAGGGGGATAAAAGGAGAATATAATTGAAAAAATACTAACTTTCAAGCTGTCAGGGACTGTTACAAATATTTAAATGCAAACAAACAAGAAAACACTGTGTTTTACTCTGCCTTAACCAAACATGAAGAATGATGCCTGTTGGCGTTTTCTGAACAATTTAAGACAGTGATTCAGGAAAAGCATTATCTACAAGGGGAAGTTTTTAATGTCGAGGAATTTGATTTGTTTTGAGAAGAGACGCCTTATAGAATTTTCATTAGTTGTGTTTTAAAATATATTTAATGTTACCTTTAACCACCTCCAGCTCCCAATCTGATGTTTCCTCTCAAGCCTCGATCTTGACAGCTTTGGTTTTCTGACAGTAACAGTTTCAGATGAAGGAACTGGCAAGAGGTTTTTCAGTTTCTAAGATGGGACATCATTGATTTCTCTGTCTCCATCTTCAGAATTGATGCTGTTCCATTTCCTCGACTACTAGACCATTTAGTTTTGTTTCTATACCAATACTGATGGGGTATGGAGGAGATGAGACCTTTCTCCGTTTTTGTTTTTGTTTTTAAGCTTAATTTCCTCACCTGAAAACCAACAGGCTTGACCAAGATAGATAATCTCCAAGATCCCTCTGCCGTCTAAGTTGTGAGGGCTTTTCTTTTTTTCTTTTTTCTTTTTTGAGACAGAGTTTCACTCTTGTTGCCAAGCCGGACCACAGTGGTGCAATCTCGGCTCACTGCAATCTCCACCTCCCAGGTTCAAGCGAGTCTCCTGCCTCAGCCTCCTGAGTAGTTGGGATTACAGGTGCACACCACCACATCTGGCTAATTTTGTATTTTTAGTAGAGACAGGGTTTCACCATGTTGGCCAGGCTGGTCTTGAACTCCTAACCTCCAGTAATCCACCCACCTCAGCCTCCCAAAGTGCTGAGATTACAGGCATAAGCCACCACACCCCACCTAGGGCTTCTTTAAAGTTGGCCGACAGCACTAGCTGCTGGATCAAAATGAGAGAATTTGTGTTTTTACTTTCTCATCTGTACAGTCAAGGCAATAATACAGCCTTGTCTGTCATGGAAAGATACTGGGAGATGCCAACATGCAACAAAGTAATCACAATTAATTTTTATGTACCGAAACAGTAATGTGCTTCCTAAAAGGATAAGGCAAATTGTACTGTCCAGACTAGCCAGATAGAGGTCTACAAACAGCTGGTTTTAACATTTCGATAATGTGATATTCTGAAAATCTGATGAAAGCTATGAAATTTCTCTTTCCATAAAATGGACACACACGGAAAATTTTAACGAAGGATCACATTTTCTTAGATAATAAACCAAAGTATTTTCATTTCCAGTGTTAAAAGTAAACTCCAGACAAATTAAATTTAAGAAAGTTTAATTGAGAAAAAAAAAGAAAGAAAAAGAAAGAAGGAAAGAAAGGAAAGAAAGAAAGAAAAAGAAAGAAAGAA
>NW_012113528.1:0-1313 GCF_000951035.1 Colobus angolensis palliatus | reverse complement strand
TGTTAGCCAGGATGGTCTCGATCTCCTGACCTCGTGATCCGCCCGTCTCGGCCTCCCAGAGTGCTGGGATTACAGGCTTGAGCCACCGCGCCCGGCCATATTATCTGTATTTCTTACAGGTTTTTTCTGTTCATCATTTCTCATTTCCTACTTTTTGTGTTTAATTGCTTTTTTGTGTAGACATGCTTTGACTCCCTTGTTTCCTTTTTTGTTTGTTTGTTTGTTTATGATGGAGTCTCACTCTGTCGCCAAGGCTACAGTGCAGTGGGGAGATTTTGGCTTACCACAGCCAACTCCGCCTCTTCGGCTCAAATAATTCCAGAACTGTGGGAGGCCAAGGTAGGCAAATCACCTGAGGTCAGGAGTTCAAAACCAGCCTGGTTAACATGGCGAAACTCTGTCTGTACTAAAAATACAAAAATTAGCTGGACACCATGGTGGGCACCTGTTATCCTGCTATTCAAGAGGTTAATGCAAGAGAGTCACTTGAACCTGGGAGGTGGAGGTTGCAGTGAGCTGAGATTGCACCACTGCACTCCAGCCTGGGTGACACAGCAGACTGCCTGAAAAAAAAAAAATTCATGACCTGCAGAAACTACTCTTTCTCCACTAGAATTCTTTATTTATGTCAGAATTATTTCTGTGTATGTTGCATTTTCATAAACATATATGTACAATGTTTTTTCATGCTTTTTTCTTCTAAATAACAGAAAAAAAGTTGATTTATGGAGAAAATGTACACAAAACCAGTTTCTGTATCAGTCCTCTTATTTACCTATTCATGTATTTATTTATTTGTTGATGAGACGAAGTTTTATTCTTGTCGCCCATGCTGGAGTGCAATGGCACAATCTCAGGACACTCCAACCTCCAACGCCCGGGTTCAAGCGATTCTCCTGTCTCAGTGTCCCGAGTAGCTGGGATTACAGGTGTGTGCCACCATGCCTGGCTAGTTTCATATTTTAATAGACACAGGGTTTCTCCTTTTCGGTCAGGCTGGTCTTGAACCCCTGCACTCTAGTGATCCAACAACATCGGCCTTCTAAAATTCTGTGATTACAGGTGTGAACCACCACACCTGGCCTGTCTGTCTTTATTTAGATACCTTTTTTTTTTTCTTTGAGACGGAGTCTCGTTGTCACCCAGGCTGGAGTGCAGTGGCCGGATCTCAGCTGACTGCAACCTCCGCCTCCCAGGTTCACGCCATTCTCCTGCCTCAGCCTCCTGGGTAGCTGGACCACAGGTGTCCGCCACCCGTGCCTGCTCAGTTTTTCTGTTTTTAGTAGAGACAGGGTATCACCGTGTTGGCCAGG
>NW_012113527.1:0-1227 GCF_000951035.1 Colobus angolensis palliatus | reverse complement strand
TTTTTTTTGGAGACGGAGTCTCACTCTGTCTCCCAGGCTGGAGTGCGGCGGCACGATTTCTGCTCACTGCAACCTTCGTCTCCCGGGTTCAAGCAATTCTCCTGTCTCATCCTCCTGACAGCTGGGACTACAGGCACCCACCACCACACGCAGCTAATTTTTTGTATTTTAGTAGAGACGGGGTTCCACTGTGTTGCCCAGGTTGGTCTCAAACTCCTGAGCTCCGGCAATCTGCCTGCCTCCGCCTCCCAAAATGCTAAGACTACAGGTGTTAGCCACCGCGCCTGGCCCGATTTTCTTTTGGTTGGACAGCTCTGGATAGGCCATAGGCTAAAGGGACCCCTGGATATCACCCGGCTGAGCATCCTCAGGACCCAGTGCAGGAGCACACAGGCTTTCTGCCCTCCAGCCCTCTCCACTGCACCTAGCTCTCCACCCTGCCCCTCTGCCCCCAAACTGGGAGGCCTCTTCTTTCCTTCCCAGAGGGTGACCTGGAACTGAGCAACTGGTTCCAGTCCCCACAGCCTGGTTTCAGTCCCTGCCCACCACTTTCTTATCCCTAGGCCTTGGGCAAGTTAGGGATCATCTCCATAGACTGTTTCTTCATCTGCAAATGGGAATAATAACGAGAGTCTCTGCCCGAGTGTTGTTTTGTTTTGTTTTGTTTTTTAATTTGAGACAAAGTCTGTGTCACCCAGGCTGGAGTGCAGTGGCAAAATTGTTGCTTACTGTAGCCTTGACCTCCCGGACTTAGGTGATCCTCCCACCTCAGCCTCCTGAGTAGCTGGGCCCACAGGCATGCACTACCATGCCCAGTCTTTTTTTTTTTTTTTTTTTGAAGAGATGGTATCTTCCTATATTGCCCAGGCTGGTCTCAAACTTCTGGTCTCAGGAGATCCTCCCACCTTGGCCTCCCAAAGTGCTGGGATTACAGGCATGAGCCATCGTGACTAGCAGGGTATTTATATTAAATGAGATGATACAAAGCATTTAGCCCACAGCCTTGCTTAGGGCACACTCTTAGAGAGGCCTTGGTTGTTCTAAGGACTGATTTTTTTTTTTTTTTTGAGATGGCATCTCACTCTGTCGCACAGGCTGGAGTGCAGTTTCACAATCTCAGCTCACTGCAACTTCCGCCTCCCGGGTTCAAGCGATTCTCCTGCCTCAGCTTCCCAGGCAGCTGGGATTACAGGTGCATGTCACCACATCCAGCTAATTTTTGTATTT
>NW_012113526.1:0-3370 GCF_000951035.1 Colobus angolensis palliatus | reverse complement strand
CTATGATTAACTGATTTTTCACCAGGGTAAAAAATCTTCATCATTCCTCATCATTCAATGAGGAAAAAAAATAGTCTTTTCAACAAATGATTCTGGAACACTGGATATCTAAATGCAAAAGAGTTAATATGAATCCTTACTTCACATTAAATACAAAAAGTAATTCAAAAAGGATTAAAAACCTCAATGTAAGTGTTAAACCATAAAACTCAGAGGAAAACAGTTGTAAATCTTTATGGCCTTTATTTTAGGCAAAAGTTTTCTAGTTATGACACCAAAAGCACAGTGCAAAAGAAAAAAATCAATAATTTGATTTGTTCAATATTAAAATATTTCATACCTAAAGGGACACTATCTAGAAAGTGGAAAGCGACCCCACAGAAGAAAATATTTGCAAATTATATATCTGATAAGGGACTAGTCTCCAAAATTTGTGAAGAAATTTTACAACTCAACAATTAAAAGCAAATGACCCAATATAAAGACAGGCAAAGGATTTGAACAGACATTTCTCCACAGAAGATAAAAAAAATGCCCAGTAAGCATATGAAAAGTTGTTCAACACCATTAGTCATTAAGGCAATGCAAATCAAAGCCACATGGAGATAACCACTTCACATCCACTAGGATAGCTATAAATCTTTTAAAATGTATCATCTAGGTGTAGAATTATGGGAAGCTTTACTTTTCTATTTTATCATCCCTATGATCTTTGTGTGTTTAAATAAACACATATTCAAGCAATTCTTAAAACAGTCCCATTTTTTAGTGTAGGGTGAAAGCAAAGACAAACAGTTTATTACCACTAACAAAAGCTGGTATGTCACTTGAAAATCACATAGGATTATATCCCCAAGTAAGTTCACAGTGGCCATTATGTATCCACCTTAGATATCGGAGAGAAAAATGAACATTATGGCTAGACAGGGGAACCATATTACAAGTTGAATATATAAAAAGAAAATAAATACACTTTGGGATTTTATTGAGTTGTTTAGGTCTGTATCAAAGTACATAAAGGAGTTAAATAAACATGTGTCAAAACTGAAGTAAAGGACCAGAAGGAAACGTCTAAATTAAGGTATTGCCGTCACTAACTCTTCTGTATCGGCCTTAGACTTGAGCAATGTCGCAATCTCACATGATGACAGGAGGATGAAGTTAGAGTAAACTTGTAAAGCTGACTAGACATAAAACTACTTGGTAAGTGGTTTTTATTTTAACTCAATTACATTGTCTTTTAAAATACTGGAATTCCAGGTCCAGACATCAGCAAGAAGGCAGAATAGGACTTTACAGTACTCATCCTGCCAGCAGAAAATCAATTTGAACAATAATCCATGCACAAAAAATACCTCCAGAAGAGCTAAGGGAATCAGGTGAAAGATTACAGCACTTGGATATAGAACTGAAGTAAGATGCATTCATGAGGATAAGGACAGTTTCACATTATCTATGTCACTCCTCCCCCCATCCTCAGGCAGCATAGTGTAAAGAGACATACCCTCTGCTTGAGGGAAGGAAGGGAAAGAGAGCACTGGACTTTGCCTCAGACCCCAACACTAGCCTTCTTCAGTTAAACCCAGTGCCAGAGAGGCCCCCATAGCCCCAGACCCCAGGCTAGTACCTACAGACTGAGCTCCCAGGCCCACCCCAGCACCAGGCTGAATCTTGCAGCCCTGGGTTCCAGGCTTGCATGGTTGACTTAATCTCCAGGCCTGCCCCACCACCAGGCCAGCCTCACAGACACAGGCTCCAGGCTTGCCTCCGAGCCAAGATGGCTCCTGTGGCTCTAGGCTCTAGGCTGCCCTCCACACAGAAAACATTCCAAATCTTGAGAAATATAAAAATATTCAAGTATAGAAAGTTCAAAGTTTATTTAATGTTTTCTGTTGCTCATAACACTCTGAAACTGGGTAATTTATAATAAGAAATTCATTTCTTACAATTCTGAGGCTGAGGAGTCCAAGGGTAAGGGAACACCTCTGGTGAGAGTCTTCTTGCTAATGGGGACTCTCTGAAGTCTGAAGTTGATACAGGGCATCACATGCCAAGGGGACTGAATACGCTAACATGCTGGCTCAGAGCCACTAGTTCTCCTCCCATGATAACCAATTAACTCATTTATTCATTAATCCATGAAGGAATTCATCCATCCATGAAGGGAGAACTCTAATAACCCAAACACCTCTTAAAGATCCCACCTCTCAGTATGGCCACATTTCACATTAAATTTCCACATGAGTTTTAGAGGGGACAAATATTAAAACTACAGCAGTCTTCAATCAGATTCAAACAGAATACATCAAGACATATTATTAATCAAATTGTCAAAAATCAATGGCAAAAGAGAGGATCCTGAAAGCAATAATAAGAAATAAGTAAATCACATATCAATAAGGCTGGTAGTAAATTTCTCAGCATGATCCTTACAGGCTAGGATAGAGTGGAATGATGTATTTATAATGCTAAAGGGAAAAAAAAAACTGCCAAATAAGATTAATTTACCCAGCAAAGCTGTCCTTCAGAAATGAAGAAGAGATAAATACTTTCTCAGACCAACAAAAGCTGTAACACCAGCCTATCTTACAAGAAATGTCTTTCAGTTCTTCAAGCTGAAAGAAAACAACACTAATTAGTAAAATGAAAACATATGAAAGTATGAAACTCACTGGTTCAGAGTAAGTAGACTGTCAAAATCAATATACTCTAGTACTGTAATGGTGGTGTTTAAATTACTTATACCTTTAGTATGAAGGTTTACAGACAAAACTATTAATAGCTACAATAATTTGATAAGAGAAATGCAATATAAGGAGATATAAATTGTGACATATAAAACATAAACTTTGTCAAGGGTAGAGTAAAAGTGTTGAGTTTTTTTGATGTGATCAAATTAAAAGCTGTTATCAGCTTAAAATAACCCAGAAATAAATCCACGCTTGTATGGTAAATTGATTTTTGATAATGGATCCAAGAACACACAATGGGGAAAGACAGTCTCTTCAAATGGTGTTGGTGAACCAGATATTCACATGCAGAAAAGTGAAGTTAAGATGCTTATCTCCCATCACACAAAAATCAACTCAAAATGAACGAAAGTCTTAAACTGTACAGCTACTAGAAGAAAACATGGGGTAAAAGCTCCATGACATTGGTCTGAGCAATTAGTTTTTTTGATATGAAAAGACAGGCAACAAAAGTGAAAACAGACAAATTGGATTCTATCAAACTAAAAACTTCTGCACAGCAAAGTAAACAATCAACAGAGTGAAGAGACAACTTATGAAATGGGAATACTATAGTCTGAATGTTTGTGTCCCTCCAAAATTCATGTTGAAACCTAACTCCCACGATGATGATATTCAGA
>NW_012113525.1:0-1207 GCF_000951035.1 Colobus angolensis palliatus | reverse complement strand
AAAGACAAAAAATTAGCTGGGCGTGGTGGCGGGCGCCTGTAGTCCCAGCTACTCGGGAGGCTGAGGCAGGAGAATAGCGTGAACCCGGGAGGTGGAGCTGTCAGAGAGCCGAGATTGCACCACTGCACTCCAGCCTGGGCGACAGAGCAAGTCTCCGTCTCAAAAAAAAAAAAACCTAGGAGGCAGAGGTTGCTATGAGCCAAGATCATGCCACTGCACTCCAGCCTGGGTGACAGGAGCAAGACTCCATCTCAAAAAAGAAAACAAAACAAAACAAAAAAAGAAATAGGATTTCTGGGTTTCAGGAAAATGAAACCCAGAGAGGTAACACAAGTAGTCCAAGTTTCCACAACTCATTCAAATGGATTTAATCCAACAAAGTCAGTCAATCTTATTTATTCGAAGATTCCACATTTCAAATGTGCCTACTTACTAACGTTGTATTTTTTTAATCTCAAAATCAATACTTGAGGTGATTTCGGGTCAATCGCGGATATAGGCAGACCTGCAAAACGTTTGAGTAGCTTTGGCGCACACGTTCTCAGTGGAGGCTGAACAAGGTGACCCTCTCCCTTCTGGTTTCAGTTCTCATATCATATTGTAAACAAATGTCCTCACAGTCTATTTAGAGCCACGGCTTTTGCATTTTTGTGTTTCGTGTTGGTGGTTTCACTGTGGAAAACGGCCCCCAGATGTGTCTACGTGCTGCATAGTGTTCCTAAGCGCTCAAAGGCTTTGATGTTCCTTATAGAGAGAATGGATGTGTTAGGACCGGGTGCAGTGGCTCACACCTGTAATCTCAGCACTTTGGGAGGCCAAGGCGGATGGATCACTTGAGGTCAGGAGTTCAAGACCAGCCTAGTCAACATGATGAAACCCTGTCTCTACCAAAAATATTTTTTTAAAAATTAGCCAGCACTTTGGGAGGCTGAGGAGGGCAGATCACGAGGTCAGGAGATCGAGGCCATCCTGGCTGACACGGTGAAACTCCATCTCTACTAAAAATACAACAAGAAATTAGCCGGGTGTGGTGGCGGGCGCCTGTAGTCCTAGCTACTCAGGAGGCTGAGGCAGGAGAATGGTGTGAATCCGGGAGGCGGAGCTTGCAGTGAGCTGAGATAGCACCACTGCACTCCAGCCTGGGCGACAGAGTGAGACTCAGTCTCAAAAAAAAAAAAAATTAGCCGGGCATGGTGGTGTGTGCCTG
>NW_012113524.1:0-1338 GCF_000951035.1 Colobus angolensis palliatus | reverse complement strand
CATCCTGTCTTGGAGCCCACTTCCTCCCTACCCTGGGGGGGAAAAAAGAGCAATCTTATAAATCACAGGGAAAAAGGTCGATAAATGAGTGAAAACTTGAACAAGTAATTTATAGAAAAAATATACATGGCCAAATACACAAGAAATAATGTTAAGCCTCTCGTAAGAATTGCAAATTAGGCCAGGTGTGGTGGTTTACACCTGTAATCCCAGCATTTTGGGAGGCTGAGGTGGGCAGATCAGTTGAGGTCAGGAGTTCAAGACCAGCCTGGCCAACATGGTGAAACCCCATCTCTGCTAAAAATACAAAAAAGAAAATTAGCTGGGTGTGGTGGTGTGCACCTGTAATCCTAACTACTCAGGAGGCTGAGACAGGAGAATCACTTGAACCCAGGAGACAAAGGTTGTGGTGAGCCGAGATTGAGATTGAGCCACTGCACTCCAGCCTGGGTGAGAGAGCGAGACTCCATCTCAAAAAAAGAACCAAAAAACAAAAACAAAACAAAACAAACAACAACAACAACAACAAAGAATTGCAACTTGGAAAAACAACAAAAATAATTACACACACATATAGTATTTAGTGTGTGCCCAAGTGCTGTTCTAAGCACTTTCTACCAATTGTTTCACTTAACGCTCAAGACATTCCTACATATTTGATAAGATTTTTCTAGGTATGATAATAGTATTATGATTACTTGTTTTTTTTTTTTTTTTTTTTGAGATGGAGTCTCGTTCTTGTTGCCCAGGCTGGAGTGCAATGGCGCGATCTCGGCTCTCTGCAACCTCCGCCTCCCGGAATCAAGTGATTCACCTGCCCCAGCCTCCCCAGTAGCTGGGATTACAGATGCCTGCCACCACACCTGGCTAATTTTTTGTGTTTTTAGTAGAGACGGGGTTTCACCATGTTGGTCAGGCTGGTCCTGAACTCCTGACCTCAGGTGATCCACCCGCCTCGGCCTCCCAAATTGCTGGGATTACAGGCATGAGCCACTGCACCCAGCCTATGATTACATTTAAAAAGTATCACTATCTTTTAGAGTACAGACTGAAATATTTATAGATGAAATTATATGTCTGATATTTGCTTCAAAATAATATCGGAGGAGAAAGTCTGTAGGGATTAATGGAGCAAGGTTTAGCCAAAAGTTGGTAATTATTCTACTTTTGTAAATTTTGAAACTTTCTGCTATAAAAACGTTTTTAAAAAGCCACCATGGGCCGGGCGCGGTGGCTCATGCCTGTAATCCCAGCACTTTGGAAGGCTGAGGTGGGCAGATCACGAGGTCAGGAGATCGAGACCATCCTGGCTAACATGGTGAAACCCCGTCTCTACTA
>NW_012113523.1:0-1349 GCF_000951035.1 Colobus angolensis palliatus | reverse complement strand
GAGGGAGAAAACATTGGTGTTATCCCTTCTCTGACATAACCCATAAAATCCATCAGCAAATTCTGTTGGTCATACCTTCAAAATGGATATTATATCTTTAATATAGTTGAAATTTGACTACTTCCAACTATAATCACTGCTACCAATCCTGTATGAGCCACCTTGACAGGATACTATAATAGCGTCCTAACTGCTTCTGCCTTTACTTGCTTACAGTCTATTTTTAACATAGCAAAAAGGGTGATCCTTTTAAAGTTTATGGCAGATTATATAACTTATCACCACACATCCTTCCACAGGTTCTCCACCTTATTTAGAGAAAACCTTACACTCCTACAATGGCCTACAATGTCATGATCTCCCACACTCATCTTTATGGCCACATCTCTTACTGCCCTTCTCCCAGTCAAATTTGCCATTTTGCTCATTCTCAAGTGTGCCAGGCACACTCCTGCCTTAAGAGTCTGTGTTTGAGCAGTTCCCTGAACATGCTTCCCCCAGGAGTTCACTGGACTAAATACCTCATCTGCTTCAAGTATTTGCTCAAATTTCAAATTTGTAACGAGGCCTATTTTACCACTTAATTCAATACGGCAACTTGCCTCTTACAGTCTCAGCCTCCCTTTCTCTATAATAATTTATGCTTCTAAAAATATATCTATTATCTTCCAGCATACCCCATCATGGACTTATTTATTAAATTTATCATTTATTATCTGGGTTCTCCACTACAATGTAAACTTCAGAAAGACAGAAATCTCTCAATATTTTGTTCCCAATATTCCCAAATACAGACAACAGTGCCAGTCTCAATTGTTACTGCCCGAAACTTTTGGAAGCCCTTCTATTAATGGAAATTAATAAATTGGTCAAGAATGCCCACAATGAAAGCTTAAGTCAAACTGAAAGTACTAGGCAAAACAATAAGATTGGAAACAATGTTGCATGATATTTGGGGAAAAAGTTCACATATTTATAATTTGCACAATGACCTACACAGAAAACCCAACTACAAACTTTCTAACAAGAGAATTTATCTATATTGCTGTATATAAAGTTAACCTGAAAATAGTGTACTCAGAGATTAGTAAAAGAAATGTAATAAAAAGGACAACCACACTTATAATGGCAAAATAAATAAAGAAATCTACAAATTACTTAAGATCAAAAATAGTAGAAGTGCAAGAAAGTTATGAAGAAAATTACCATGACATTGAGAGACATTTTCACCAGGTACAGTGGCTGATGCTTGTAATCCTAGCACTTTGAGAGGCCAAGGTGGGAGAATCGCCTGATCTCAGAAGTTTGAGACCTGCCTGGGCAACACAGTGAAATCTCATCTCTACAAA
>NW_012113522.1:0-2099 GCF_000951035.1 Colobus angolensis palliatus | reverse complement strand
GGCCTCCCAAAGTGCTGGGATTACAGGCGTGAGCCATCGCGCCCGGCCCAGACTTTTTTTTTTTGAGATGGGATCTCACTATATTGCCCAGGCTGGACTCAAACTCTTGGACTCAAGTGGTCCTCCCACCTCAGCCTCCCGAGTAGCTGGGACACGTGCCACTGTGTCCAGCCAGAGTTTTTGAGATGTGTTTTTTTTTTAGAGAGACTATGAATTGCGTGGATTTGTCTCCAACAAGTGACAGTTTCTTCAGTTAGGTACTGGAGCCTGTCAGCCTCAGACTGTACCCTCCCTAGACAGGAGCCCCTTTCCTGAGCCCTTCCTTCAGACCACACTATTTTCTGAGGTGGGAGACAATAAGAAAACAGGTATGGCCAGGCGTGGTGGCTCACACCTGTAATCCCAGCACTTTGGGAGACCGAGGTGGGTGGATCACGAGGTCAGGAGTTCAAGACCAGCCTGGCCAAGACGGTGAAACCATGTCTCTACTGAAAATACAAAAATTAGCCAGGTGTGGTGGCTGCTGCCTGTAGTCCCAGCTACCCAGGAGGCTGAGGCAGGAGAATCACTTGAACCTAGGAGGCGGAGGTTGCAGTGAGCCGAGATCGTGCCATTGTACTCCAGCCTCGGCAACAAAAGCGAAAACTCCATCTCAAAAAAAAAAAAGAAAGAAAGAAAAGAAAACAGGTATCTGATCTTGAAACTTTTCACCAACAAATATGTTATTTACCTCAATGAGGGCAAACTAAGAAAACATGGGTCTGCTACAACAAGGAAGTAGCTGGATTAGATGAACGTGATAACTCAGTGTTAGGGAGACTTGGCATTAAAAACACCCAAGGAATGACCATTGCTTCCATCATGCCCTTCCTTTCAGGAGTTGCTGTGCAGGTGGGGCTAATGACCTAAGTAAATGGTAAATAGCTAATATTGCTACTGGGGCCACTGCTGCTTTCTACTTTAGGCAGGTTCAGGAACTTGAAAGATGACTAGGTGGAAAAAGAAGGGTCAATATTTGCCTTTGGAGTAGCCTGCTTCTGGTTTTAATAGTCTCTAGACCTTATGATATGTATTTATGGTGACTGAATATGATAATATATTTTAACCTTTCTTGATCACAAAAAAGAAAGGCAACATAAGTGAAAAAAATATTAAAATACAAAAAGTAGAAACATGAAATGATTTTGGCCCAAAGAAATTGTGGTCTCTATTGCTCCATAGTTAAGCATCTTTCTTAATGGATCTTTCTCATGCTGTAGCACTGGAACTGTTTAAAATTATAGTGATTCTCCACCACAAGTTTCTCCTGATGGGAAATTCAAGTATACCCCAAGTTTATTTCTGTACCTTTTCAAAACTGAAAGAATTCAACAGCTAGCATTTAGTTTCCAGGCAGTTTATCTAAACGCTGTCCATTCCTTCTCACCAAAAGAACCCTAATTTTATTTGGGGTGGCAATGAATCCAGCTGAAATAAAAAGGCTGTATTTCTCACTCTCTCTTGCACGCAGAGAGGGCCTGTATGGTCAATGAGATTTCAGGAAAAACCTGGTAGATGAGACTTCTAGGAAAGCTATTGTTTTCCTCATAAAAAGGGAGAGATTTAGCTTTGTGAATATTTTGCTTTTGCTTTTTCTGCTTCTTCCTGAGTAGAAAGTCCACATGACACATTGAGGTTCAGCAGCTGTTTCACAAGCTTAAGGAAGAAAGACGGAAGCGAAGGGTGCTGGAACCAAAAGCCAGGGAAAGTGTACATCACTGCTGGCAATGAGCAGCTACTCTGCCAACCCTGGGCTGTCTATTACACAAGAAAAGGATTTCCCTCACTTGCTTCAGCCTTTGCAATGACTTTCCTTTACATACAGTGGGAGCATAACCCTAAATGATTAAACCACAGTCCTTTCTTTGGAGAAAAATTAGAAAAAGACCCAGGATCTGGCAGTCAGTTTTCCAGCCAGATTTATCAGAATTATTATTATTATTATTATTATTAGAGACAGAGTCTCACTCATTCTCCCAGGCTAGAGTGCAGAGGTGCAATCTCGGCTCACTGCAACCTCCACCCTCCAGGTTCAAGCCATTCTCCTGCCTCAGCCTCCC
>NW_012113521.1:0-1371 GCF_000951035.1 Colobus angolensis palliatus | reverse complement strand
ATAGAGAAACCCTGTCTCTACTAAAAATATAAAAAATTGGCCGGGCGCGGTGGCTCAAGCCTGTAATCCCAGCACTTTGGGAGGCCGAGACGGGTGGACCACAAGGTCAGGAGATCGAGACCATGCTGGCTAACACGGTGAAACCCCGTCTCTACTAAAAAATACCAAAAACTAGCCGGGCGAGGTGGCGGGCGCCTGTAGTTCCAGCTACTCGGGAGGCTGAGGCAGGAGAATGGCGTGAACCCGGGAGGCTGAGCTTGCAGTGAGCCGAGATCCCGCCACTGCACTCCAGCCTGGGCAAAAGAGCAAGACTCCATCTCAAAAAAAAAAAAAGTTTCCGGCCAGGCGTGGTGGCTCACACCTATAATACCAGCACTTTGGGAGGCCGAGGCAGGTGGATCACGAGGTCAGGAGAGTTTTTGTTTTTTATGTTGGTATAACAGCATTGTGGTTATTTTAAAATACAATGTCTTTTTGGTCATATATACTTATAGGAGGATAAAATGACTTTGAAATACTACAGGAAAAAAGGGAGAAGGACTGATACAAAGGTATTTACAAATGTTTTTAATTACAGCTAGGTGTTGAACATGTTGGGGTTCGTATTATTCTTATCCTGCTTGAAAATATCCACAATAAAGTTAAAATTGCAAAAGTCTTCAAATTTCCCTCCAGAAAGTATAGTTATTTTTCATCAAAACCTTAGACCAGGCCGGGCGCGGTGGCTCACGCCTGTAATCCCAGCACTTTGGGAGGCAGAGGTGGGTGGATCACTTGAGGTCAGGTTTTTGAGACCAGCCTGGGCAACATGGTGAAACCCTGTCTCTACTAAAAATATAAAAATTAGCCAGACATGGTGTGGGTGCCTGTAATCCCAGCTACTCAGGAGGCTAAGGCAAAGAATTGCCTTGAACCAGGACTCCAGAGGTTGCAGTGAGCCGAGTTGCACCACTGCACTCCAGCTTGGGCAACAGAGCGAGGCTCCGTCTCAAAAAAAAAAAAAAAAAAGCACACTTGAACTGAATCACAAGGAAATACCAAACACATACAAACTGAGGAACAATCTACAAAGTAACTGGCCTGTACTTTTCAAAAAAGTCAAGATCACAAAGGATCAAAGAAAAGTCCAGGAACTGTTTCCGATTAAAAGAAACTAAAGAGATGTTTTAATTAAATGAAATGTTTGATCCTAGATATGATTTTGAATTGGATGCCAGACAAGGGGCCAAAAAGGCTATAAGGGGCTGAGCGCAGTGACTCACGCCTGTAATCCCAGCACTTCGAAGGACAAGGCGGGCGGATCAAGAGGTCAGGAGATCAAGACTATCCTGGCTAACACAGTGAAACCCTGTCTCTACTCAAAAAAAAAAA
>NW_012113520.1:26898-27409 GCF_000951035.1 Colobus angolensis palliatus | reverse complement strand
GCTTGCAGTGAGCTGAGATCCGGCCACTGCACTCCAGCCTGGGCGACAGAGCAAGACTCCATCTCAAAAAAAAAAAAAAAAGATTTCACTTTTAGAATAAAAATCTAAACAAACATTTTTATTTTTTAATCAACAATTCCATTAACTGGCCACTTCTCACAGCAATACAACCCTGTCCTCCAGGTTCTATAAACTATGCAAATGAACAAACCACTTCCTCCCCTCCCTGAGTACCCAGGTTGAGACATTCCTCCATCCCTTCTAAAAAGAGGACAACTGGACACTGTTTTCAGGGTCATTCTAATCTGTCCAAAAGGCAAACAGGAAGGAAGGACCTTGGCTTCAAGTCTGTGTGTGTGTGGTTTTGTTTTGTTTTTTTTTTTGGGCGGCAGGGTTGGGGGTGGTAGACGGAGGTTCACTCTTGTTGTCCAGGCTGGAGTGCAGTGGCACAATCTCGGCTCACTGCAACCTCCACCTCCCAGGTTCAAGTGATTCTCCTGCCTCAGCCTCC
>NW_012113520.1:24848-25236 GCF_000951035.1 Colobus angolensis palliatus | reverse complement strand
GAGCCCTCGCAGGCATAGGGCTCTACGCGCCCGCCTCCCCGGAGGGCCCCCAACTCCGCACGTCGGGTCCCGCCGGCGTCCGTCTGTCAGTCCCTAGGCGGGACGCTGGGCGGGTCTCTCAGTCCCCAGAGGGCGGACAGCGGGGAGGCCAGGGCCCAGCAGGGGCGCCCCCTCTCCGCCCCTGGACGTCCAACGGCGCCCGGCCCGAGCCCCGCGGAGACGGCGTGCGGCCCTTACCGCAGGTAGCTGCCGGAGTTGTGCTGGTTGTAGTGCTCGGGCTGCGTGTGCCAGAAGAGCATGGCTGGAGCTCCCAGCGCGCCCACCTGGGCGCGGCAGCGAGCACAGACGCGGGCCGCGCGGAGGTCCCAACAGCTGCCTGGCGCTCCGA
>NW_012113520.1:18103-19428 GCF_000951035.1 Colobus angolensis palliatus | reverse complement strand
ATTACAGGTGCCTGCCACCACACCCAGCTAATTTTTTATATTTTAATTAGAGACGGGGTTTCACCATGTTGGCCAGGCTGCTGTCGTGACCTTCAGGTCATCCACCCATCTCATCCTCCCAGAGTGCTGGGATTACGGTCATGATAGTCAGCTTCTCTTAACTCTCCCGGAGCTCTGAGCCACCAGGTAGAGTCCAAATGCCCTATTGGAGAGGAAGACCTGGCCAGCCTCCAATCCCTCCAGCCACCCAGCAGAGCCCATCTAAGATGCCCCAGTGGATTGCCTCCAACCACATCTCATAGAACTGAGGCAAGCCCTGCCCGCCCAAGCCCTGCCCAAAATGCAGGCTTCTGAGCCAATGGATGGCTGTGGCCTTACACCACCAAGCTGTGGGCTGGTTTGTTTCATACAAACGGAAAAATGATACACTGGGCCATTTGGATCTGGGTTTTGCTATGGGAATAATACGGCCTCATTCCATGGTTGTGGTCAAGCTTAGGTTCAGGTGAGTTTAGCTTCTCAGGGATGATGGCTCTCATGATCTAAGTATGACTCTGTGTATTTTGGGTCACTGCCTACCTTCTCTCTCTTTGTAGGCTTTTAGCTATGGGAGGGTAGAATTCAGCAATGCCTACAGAGACAGCATTTGAGTCACACTGTGTGACCAAAAGTGCATATTTCTGCCCATGACTCTTGGGTGTTACAGGGCACAATTAGGCCTAGTCTGGACCCCTGGGGCTTCCAGTCTGCTGAGGAGGAGGAGGCAGATGTGCAGGAGATGGCCTGCCAGTTCCTTTTTGATTTCATGAATGTTCACAGTTCCCATGTGGTGGGAACATTGATTTTTACTGTGCACCAGACCCGGAGCCATGCACTGTCATCTCCCGACACGGAGAAGTAGAAACATCATCTGACCTTCCAACTGAAGAAATGGGCTTGGGAGGCCGACTGCCACAGCTGGGATCTGAGGCCGGGCCTGTAAATTCAACAATCATACTCTGGCTCTCATCCATTCCTGTCTTAAGGCCCAGCATCCCTTTCTTCACCCCACACTAGGCAAAGGTGCTGTGACCAGATATCCTCTACTCCCAGGATCACCCCAGGGTTCCTGCAGAGACAGCAGAAAGGGGCCTGCTGAGTACTCAGGAGTCACCCCCTTAGCAGCTCCACAAGGGATTCCCAGCTGCTCTCAGAAGTTGTCACGATGAAGACTGGGGGCTTCACATCTGAGATGGTTTTTTGTTGTTGTTGTTGTTGTTTTGGAGACGGAGTTTCGCTCTTGTTGCCCAGGCTGGAGTGCAATGGTGTGATTTCGGCTCACTGCA
>NW_012113520.1:11082-13015 GCF_000951035.1 Colobus angolensis palliatus | reverse complement strand
GCCCGGCCCAAGATTTTTTTTTAGACAGAGTCTTGCCCTGTTGCCCAGGCTGGAGTGCAATGGCACCATCTCAGCTCAGTGCAACCTCCTCCTCCCGAGTTCAAGCAATTCTTCTGCCTCAGCCTCCCGAGCAGCTGGGATTACAGGCCCACGCCACCACACTCGGCTGATTTTTGTATTTTTAGTAGAGACAGGGTTTCATCATGTTGGCCAGGCAGGCTGATCTGGAACTCCTGACCTCAGGTGATCCACTCGCCTCGGCCTCCCAAAGTGCTGGAATTACAGGCGTGAGCCACTGTGCCAGGCCCACTTGAGATCTTTTATTTCCTTTTTCCTTGTTAACAAAACCCTGATTTTACGGGGTGTCAGCAGTGTGTGCCCAGCTAAAAAAAAAAACTGTATTTCCCAGGCTCCTCCATGAGAGGGCTAACCATATGACTAAATTTGGAATTCTGGTAAGGCAACAAAAATATGAAGCTTTAGGTTTCCTGCTGTTTATTGATAACCCCCACAGGAGACAGGGGGCATTCTTTTGGTTCCGTACACAGGTTTGTACATAGCGTGTTTGTACCCGATTCCTGTTCAGCATGATAGGAGTCTCTAGGCAGAAATCGGCCACGTGTTTCTGTCGATAATGTTAGTGCAGGAAAGATTTGACAGGCTAGAAGCTGACTCTATTGCCTTGCCTTGCCTTTTCTTTTTTTCTTTTTATTCTTTTATTTTTCGTTTTTTATTTTTTTGAGACAGAGTCTTGCTCTGTCGCCTAGGCTGGAGTGCAGTGGCACGATTTCGGCACGATTTCGGCTCACTGCAACCTTCGCCTGGGTTCAAGCAATTCTCCTTCCCCCACTTCCCAAGTAGCTGGGATTACAGGCACCTACCACCAGGCTGGCTAATTTTTGTATTTTTAGTAGAGACGGGATTTCACCATGTTGGCCAGGCTGGTTTCAAACTCCTGAACTCAAGTGATCCTCCCGCCTCGGCCTCCCAAAGTGCTGGGATTACAGGCATGAGACACCACACCTGGCCTGCCTTGCCTTTTCTGAAGTAAATTTTGAATTATATGACCACTGACTTGGGTTTTATTTTGTATTTTCAATCTTTGCCCTTGAATTCTTTAATGTCTGTCTTACAGAAAACCCGTATTTGTAACTCAACAAATGCTGATTTTCCTCATGTTTGTCCTGTACCCCTTTTGGTACCCTCAGAAGTTGATTTTGGTTTTCATGATGGCACTGTTTCTTAGTGTTTTAAATTGGAATAGTTTTGACTCCTGAAGCTTTAAAATATGATTATAAGTTTTTTTGCAGATTAGGTGGTCCTGTGTAGCATTTGTTGCAATGTGCCACGCCTGTTTAACACTGGATACAGCACTGGCTCGTTATATTCTGTTGAACCTAGTGGTGAAATCTGGTAGCATTCTTCCCACCTAAAAGTTCCTGATAGTTTATACAAATACATGTTATAGCAAAAGAAGATGGGAGAGAGCCGAATCAGTTGACCAGCCTCCCTTTGCCCTTGCCTTTTCTGCTTCCCTCCTGCTTTGAAGGCTGATGTGAAGGCTGGAGCTCAGGCAGCCATCTTGGGAAAGCTAGATGCCCATTCTAAGGTTGAGCAGAAATACAAAAGGAGCCTGAATCCCTTCATCAAGCCATCACTTCAGCCTTGGATTACCCATCAGATCCTAGTTGATACTAATTGATCCCAATTTGGTATCTCAAAGGGGGGCTGCAAGTTATAGAATCTGCAGTTTGGGAATTGGCTGAATGGAGAGGGTTGGGTTTGGGGCTGTAAAAGTTAAGTTTTGGTGAGCTGGAAAGGAAAGGGAAGGGAAGAAGGGAAAAGAGAAGGAAGGAAAGGAAAGGAGGAAGGAAGGAAAGAAGGAAGGGAAGGAAGGAAGGAAGGAAGGAAGGAAGGAAGGAAGGAAGGAAGG
>NW_012113520.1:8293-9222 GCF_000951035.1 Colobus angolensis palliatus | reverse complement strand
AAAGAAAAATAGGGACAGTAAGGACCCATGCTCAACTGTAGAATGGCATAATGTTTCTCAGCGTGAAAATGGAATCAGCTTAGCCACATCCATCAACAGGGTTCAATCTGAGAAGCAAAATGTTGAAAGGAAGAACTCAAGTTGTAAGATGATTTTTTTTCTATTTGCAGAAAGGGCAAAAAGGGGAAAAACTCAACAATATAATAGAAAGAAATATGTAAATATGTGGGAAAATGAAGCGTAAAGGAATGGTTAATACAAAATCAGGATTTAAGTCTCCCTGGGGAGAGACTGCCCACACGAGCCGTGGCCCGGAGGGATAATGGGTCAGGAAGATCCCCATGGATGGCACACCCAGGAGTGCCTCATGAGCTGGCCACAGGACTCACTCCACTGCCCAGGCAGCAAGGCTTCAGGATGTGATCACATTCTGGGGCGGTGATTGTGATGCATTTCCTAGTGTCTCTTTTTTGAATGAGTTTTTGTTGTGGATGCCCCATTCTTTCTCTACCACTGTATTTTAGCTGTGTTTGAGACAGATGATTTATCTTTCAGATTATGAGTTGCAGGTCGCTAGCAAGATACATCCACCCTGGTGGAGAGGACGACACGCCACCCAGGGACCCTGGACTTTGAGCTGGTTACAATCACCAGATGAGAGGTGGGCAGGGCACATGTGTTCTGTGGATGGGAAGAGCACGTGATGGGTGGTAGACGGAACAGGGAGAAGACAGAGTGGAGACTGCTCTTGGTCACCAGTGTAAACATCCCCTTTCTTCTTTATTAATCAAACCCTGATTTTGTTGGGGGAGCAATGTGCTTAGCTAAAACAAACACAAAAGCTGTATTTAGCAGTCTTCCTAGCAGTTGGGCAACCATGTGACAAGGTCCTGACCCATGAAATCAGGTGAAATTTGAGTGACGCATCA
>NW_012113520.1:0-1478 GCF_000951035.1 Colobus angolensis palliatus | reverse complement strand
GCCGGGTGTGGTAGTGTGTGCCTGTAATCCCAGCTATTCAGGTGGCTGAGGCAGGAGAATCGCTTGATCCTGGGAGGCAGAGGTTGTGGTGAGCCAAGATCTCACCACTGCACTCCAGTCTGGGCAACAGAGTGAGACCCTGTCTCAAAAAAAAAAGAAAAGAAAAGAAAAGTACTAGAATAATTGCATGCCAAAAATATTAGATAACCTCGATGAAGTGAACAAACTCATAGAAACACACAACATACCAAGACTTAATGATGAAGAAACAGAAAATCTGAAAAGACCTATCAGTAGGAGGGAGATTGGATTCAGAACCAAAAACTCCTCAACAAAGAAAAGCCTAGGACCAGATAGCTTCACTGGTGAATTCTACCAGACATTTAAAGAAGAACTAACACTACTTCTTCTCAAAGACTTCCAAAAAATTGAAGAGAAAGGAACATTTTCAAACTCATTCTGTAAGGCCAACATTACCATGACACAAAAGACATTACAAGAAAATAAAACTTCAGACCAATATTGCTTATCAATATTGATCCAAAATTCCTCAACAAAATTCTGGTATACCAAATTCAACAGCACATTAAAGGGACACCATGACTAAATAGGATTTACTTTTGGAATAAAAAACTCCAAGGATGGTTCAGCATATGAAAATGGATTAATGTAATACACCATAGTAACAGAATAAAAAAAAAATGACCATCTCAATTGATGAAGAAAAATCACCTGACAAAATTCAATAGCCTTTCATGACAAAAACATTCAACAAACTAGAAATAGAAGAAAAGTACCTCAACATATTAAAAGCCATATATGAAAAATCCAAAGCTAACTTTATCCTGAATGGCAAAAGACCGAAAGCTTTTCCTCTAAGATCAGAAAGAAGACAAAGATGCCTGGTTTCACCACTTCTATTGGACATAGTACTGGAAAAGTCCTAACCAGGGAAACGGGGCAAGAAAAAGAAGTAAAAGGCATAAAAATTGGAAAGGAAGAAGGGAAAATATCTCTGTTTGCAGACAATATAATCTTACATGTAGGAAACCCTAAAGATTACACACATACACAAACTACTAAATGTATTCAACAAAGTAGCAGGATACATAATCAGTATGCAAAAATCAGTTAATTTTTATACACTAACAATGAAGAATCCAAAAATGAAATTAAGCAAATAATTCCATTTATAACAGCATCACAAAGAATAAAATCCTTAGGAATAAACTTAACCAATGAGGCGAAAAACTTACACTGAAAACTACAAAATGTTGCTGAAGGAAATTAAAGAAGACACAAATAAGTGGAATGACATCCCATGTTCATGAATTGGAAGTCTTAATACTGTTAAGATGCCAATGTTACTTAAAAGTGATCTAGACTCAATGCAATTCACATTAAAATCCCTACATTGTGTTTGGCAGAAATAGAAAAATCCTGGGGCTGGGTGTGGTGGCTCACGCCTATAATCCCAG
>NW_012113519.1:0-1659 GCF_000951035.1 Colobus angolensis palliatus | reverse complement strand
ACAATCATAATAGTCAAGACTACACTCATCCAGAGTACCCATCCTGTACCACATGCTGGGCTAAAAGATTGGCTTATATTACCTTAATGGTTCTTGTTAACATTTGTAGGTGCTAGTATTGCTAGTACTTATAAAAACTAAATAAAATTTAACCAATATATAGATTTTGCTTTCTTTTAAAACACATGTAATTGACTATTTGCTATTTGGCTTTATTTTCCATGTGTTAAAAGATAAATAAAATACTTGCTAGTACTAAATTTACTTAGGTAGATGCTACTGTTGAACTCTGACAGTTACTTGAAGTAAAGGCTCAATTTATTAGCAGATTTTCATGTATTAGCAGGAAAAAAAGATGTAAAAATGAGGGTCCTAGGTGTAAAACCACCACTAGCTGAACAAAAAAGTTTAAATGTGAATATAAATTACATACACAAAAACCTAAACTCTTCGATATTGACTTGCCAGAGATTAATATATTTTATATTTTTCATTTTTTTTATTGCTTTGATAATTTCAGCTTCTAAAAGTTCTATTTCTTTCTTTACAGTTTTAATGTATTTCTCAATTGTACTATCTTCACTTCCTTAAAACTCTCAGCACTTATAAAAATCATAAATTTTCATCCTGAGAATTTGAAGTTTACATTTTTTAAGTTTATTTTTTAAGGTACAACTTCATGATTTATTTGATCACCGTCTTCATTCTGTAACAAGTGCGCTACTCTGCAGTTGCTCCTGATTCATTTATATATATTTTTAGTACTCCTGCCATATGACAATGATGTCCCAGAGCAGGGGATAGCAGAATACCCAAGTCAGGTGAGGTCCCTGAACATAGGGAAGGCATGGTAGAGTTGGAGGACGCAAATAAATTATTTTATGTATTGTATGTATTGTATGCAGTGTATGCATGTATTTTAGATCACACATGGCTTTTGAAATGAAGCTGCTCTTCTTTCTCTTTCTATATGACCTTTAAAAATCCACTTAACTTCTCCCCAATTCAGCTTCCTCCTATGTTAAATCCTTTTACTACTAGGGTCATTAATAACAATGGTTATTATTATTGTTAAACTGTAATAATAATATAAGAGCAGCTAACATTTATGAGATATATGCTACATGCTAGGTGCTGTACTCATTTAAGCAACCCAAGACTTCTGAAGCTATACACAATGATTATCTAAATTTTACAGATGAATCCAAAGCAAAGAAAATGTATTCCTCTTGAAAGGGAAAGAGGTAGGAAAGAGAAGATGAGATTTGAACATAGTTGATTTTAGAGCCCTTGCTCTTAACCATTACACCATGTAGGCTGAATGGGATGTTCCCTAAGGTTCCTACAAACTCACCGTAGTCTCTGGTTCTGTAATTTTTCATTATTCATTCATGTTAGCTCAACACTACAGAACACCTTCTCTTCAATGAATACAGAAGGTAAGGAACAGGAATGCAAGAAACTTACACAGGAGACACTTTTTAAATATGTTTTTATAATCATACAATGGGTGACTTTTTATTGCTTTTTAAAAAACTACTTCTGCTTTCCAAGTGTTTCTCATTGCATTAATCCAACATAATTGGCCATTACGCATCACCAAAACTTGGGAAGCATATATATATTTTTACACATATAATATATATAATATTCATAAAT
>NW_012113518.1:0-1119 GCF_000951035.1 Colobus angolensis palliatus | reverse complement strand
CTCCCCTCCCCTTCCCTCCCCTTCCCTTCCCTTGTCTTCCCTTGTCTTCTCTTCTTTTTTCTTTTCTGAGACAGTGTTGCTCTGTCACCCAGGCTGGAGTACAGTGGTAAGATCATAGCTTACTGCAGCCTTGATATCCTGGGCTCCAGGGTCCTCCTGCCTCAGCCTCCGTAGTAGCTGGGACTACAGGCGTCTGCCACCACATGCGGCTCTTTTTTTTATTTTTTGTAGAGATGATCTCACCATATTATTCAGGCCAGTCTTAAACTCCTAGCTTCAAACGATTGTCCTCCCTCCTCAGCCTGCCAAAGTGCTGGGAATACTGGAGTGAGCCACTGCACGCAGCCAACACTGTTCCTTTTCACTTGAAAGTAGTTTCCCCTGGAAATTCCTGGGATCCCAACTTTTGTTTAGCAGAGTGGAAAAGCTAATCAAATTGATACTTCCCCAGTATCTTTCTCCCCCAACTTGAGGACCAAACAGGTTGTACCTTTTCAAAAAGAATATTTTTTCGCAATAGTAGAAAATAAATCTTGAACAATAAAATTTATATACTTCACATTGATGATTTTTAAATCTACATGCAAATTATATAAAAATTAGCATTTCATGCTGAAAATTTTCTAAAGATATGTTCACTCCTCTGTAATAACTACTGGTTATCACTATGTAAAATATCAATACTTTAGCACACAAGAAAAATTTTAGATTAACTCAGGCAGTTTCTCACTAAAGTCCATAATCTCTGTGCCTAAATCTGCTAATCACTGTGATTAAAGAAAATGCAGAAAGTATAAATCTCCTAAGGGGCAGTGTTTGTAACCTTTTTTGAAAGGAAATTACACCCAGAATTTTTTTGATAGTTTGAAAACATGCACTGGAAACTGTTTCATATCCCTAAAAGGCCAACTTTTTTTTTTCCTGGGGCCATGACTATAGAACTTTTACATTTTTGTTCTTATCTTTAAGAAAATCTCTGCTGGGCACGGTGGCTCATGCCTATAATCCCAGCACTCACTTTGGGAGGCTGAGGCAGGCAGATTACCTAAGGTCAAGAGTTTGAGACCATCCTGGCCAACATGGTGAAACCCCATCTCTACTAAAAATACAAAAATTAGC
>NW_012113517.1:0-1070 GCF_000951035.1 Colobus angolensis palliatus | reverse complement strand
AAAAATAAGGAAGCATGAAAACATGAATACCCTTGAGCAGAAAGGAGCAAGTGGCCTTATTTCCCTACCCCAGTGGTTCCCAAGACTACAGGGTCATTAGAATCATTCGGTGAGCACTTAAAAAATTACAGACCCCTGCCCTCCATGCCTCTCCCCAAGTAGGTCTGAAGTGGAGACCAGGCGTCTGCATCATAATTAGTTCCTCCAGGTGATTTCAGTGATTTGCTGGGTTAGGAACCACAGGTGTGAACCAAGCCCCACCCAGCCTCTACTCACCCAGTGCCACTTTCTCTTGGTGAGATAATAGTGTTCAGTACTTTCTCCCTAGAATAAAAAGGAAATGAAAGTTCTGTGGTCTCTAAAGTGGACTGCCCAGGTGAAATTTCAGTTCTGCTTTAGAAAGACAAAAGGTATCTGAGACCTGCGATGGCCGACACGTCCAAGGGGCAGGTTACGTGGGGTCATATGAGCCTCTTGCATGCACTGATGTGGCTGCTGCCAGGATGCAAAGAGAAGGTGCAGCCTGGCCAGGACAGTGGCCTGTAAGCAGGAATTCTGATAGCACACCCTCAGAGGAAACCAGTCTGGTGTCTGTGAACCTGACTATGATGCTCATGCATGCCAAAGGACTCTTCCTGACTTCCTTGATTATGACTTTGGGATGTGTATTTGGGGAATTCAGTGCTGGCTTATTCAGTTGAAGGATGAAGTATGTTCCTAGGGCACCAGTGTGGCTAGCAACAGAGTCTTCCTATCCGTGAACGTGGAATATCTCTCTATCTATCATGCTTCTTTGATTTATTTGATCAGAGTTGTGTAGCTTTTCTCATGTAGATCTTTTTTTTTTTTTTTTTTTTTGAGATGGACTCTCGCTCTGTGGCCCACACTGGAGTGCAGTGACGTGATCTTGGCTCACTGCAACCTCTGCCTCTTGGGTTCAAGTGATTCTCCTGCCTCAACCTCCCAAGAAGCTGGGATTATAGGTGCAAGCCACCATGCCCAGTGTGCTGCCACCTCTTTTTGCAAATAAGATTTTATTAGGACACAGCCACACTCACTCATTTATTTAC
>NW_012113516.1:0-2356 GCF_000951035.1 Colobus angolensis palliatus | reverse complement strand
CAAATGTAAAAGAACAGAAATCACAACAAACTGTCTCTCAGACCATAGTGCAATCAAATTAGAACTCAGGATTAAGAAACTCACTCAAAACCACACAACTACACGGAAACTGAACAACCTGCTCCTGAATGATTACTGGGTAAATAACGAAATGAAGGCAGAAATAAAGATGTTCTTTGAAACCAATGAGAACAAAGACACAACATACCAGAATATCTGGGACACATTTAAAGCATGTGTAGAGGGAAATTTATAGCAGTAAATGCCCACAAGAGAAAGCAGGAAAGATCTAAAATTGACACCCTAACATCACAATTAAAAGAACTAGAGAAGCAAGAGCAAACAAATTCAAAAGCTAGCAGAAGAAAACAAATAACTAAGATCAGAGCAGAACTGAAGGAGATAGAGACACAAAAAACCCTTCAAAAAATCAATGAATCCAGCAGCTGGTTTTTTGAAAAGATCAACAAAATAGATAGACTGCTAGCAAGACTAATAAAGAAGAAAAGACAGAAGAATCAAATAAATGCAATAGAAAATGATAAAGGGGATATCACCACTGATCCCAAAGGAAAACAAACTACCATCAGAGAATACTATAAACACCTCTACACAAATAAACTAGAAAACCTAGAAGAAATGGATAAATTCCTGGACACATACACCCTCCCAAGAATAAACCAGTAAGAAGTTAAATCTCTGAATAGACCAATAACACGTTCTGAAATAGAGACAATAATTAATAGCCTACCAACCAAAACAAGTCCAGGACCAGACAGATTCACAGTCGAATTCTACCAGAGGTACAAAGAGCAGCTGGTACCATTCCTTCTGAAACTATTCCAATCAATAGAAAAAGAGGGAATCCTCCCTAACTCATCTTATGAGACCAGCATCATCCTAATACCAAAGCCTGGCAAAGACACAACAACAAAAAAAGAGAATTTCAGGCCAATATCCCTGATCAACATTGACGTGAAAATCCTCAATAAAATACTGGCAAACCAAATCCAGCAACACATCAAAAAGCTTATCCACCACGATCAAGTTGGCTTCATCCCTGGATGTAAGCCTGGTTCAACATATGCAAATCAATAAACATAATCCGTCATATAAACAGAACCAACGATAAAAACCACATGATTATCTCAATAGATGCAGAAAAGGCCTTGAACAAAATTCAACGGCCTTTCATGCTAAAAACTCTCAGTGAACTAGGTATTGATGGAACATATTTCAAAATAATAAGAGCTATTTATGGCAAACCCATAGCCAATATTATACTGAATGGGCAAAAACTGGAAGCATTCCCTTTGAAAACTGGCACAAGACAAGGATGCCATCTCTCACCACTCCTCTTCAACATAGTATTGGAAGTTCTGGCCAGGGCAATCAGACAAGAGAAAGAAATAAAGGGTATTCAGTTAGGAAAAGAGGAAGTCAAATTGTCTCTGTTTGCAGATGACATGATTGCATATTTAGAAAACACCCCATCGTCTCAGCCCCAAATCTCCTTAAGTGGATAAGCAACTTCAGCAAAGTCTCTGGATCCAAAATCAGTGTGCAAAAATCACAAGCATTCCTATACACCAAGAACAGACAGAGAGCCAAATCATGAGTGAACTCCCATTCACAATTACTACAAAGAGAATAAAATACCTAGGAATCCAATTCACAAGGGATGTGAAGGACCTCTTCAAGGAGAACTACCAACCACTCCTCAACAAAACAAAAGAGGATACAAACAAATGGAAGAACATTCCATGCTCATGGACAGGAAGAATCAGTATTGTGAAAATGACCATACTGCCCAAGGTAATTTATAGATTCAATGCTATCCCCACCAAGCTACCAATGACTTTCTTCACAGAATTGGAAGAAACTACATTAAATTTCATATGGAGCCCAAAAAGAGCCTGCATAGCCAAGATAATCCTAAGCAAAAAGAACAAAACTGGAGGCATCACACTACCTGACTTCAAACCATACTATAAGTCTACAGTAACCAAAATAGTATGGTACTGGTACCAAAACATATATAGACCAATGGAACAGAACAGAGGCCTCAGAAATAACGCTACACATCTACAACCATCTGATCTTTGACAAACCTGACAAAAACAAGCAATGGGGAAAGGATTCCTTATTTAATAAATGGTGCTGGGAAAACTGGCTAGCCATATGTAGAAAGCTGAAACTGGATCCCTTCCTTACACCTTATACAAAATTAACTCAAGATGGATTAAAGACTTAAATGTAAGACTTAAAACCATAAAAACCCTAGAAGAAAACCTAGGCAATACCATTCAGGACATAGGCATGGGCAAAGACTTCATGACTAAAACACCAAAAGCAA
>NW_012113515.1:0-1222 GCF_000951035.1 Colobus angolensis palliatus | reverse complement strand
CTGCACTCCAGCCCGGGCGACAGAGCAAGACTCCATCTCAAAAAAAAAAAAAAAAAAAAGAATCTAATATTTAAACTCAGACTCTAAGAATAAAGATTTATCTAGGTGAAAGGGCAGTATAGAAGAATGAAAAATACAGGAAAAGCATATTCATTCATCCATTAATGTTATTTAGTATTTTTTGAGTGTCTAATATGTGCCAGGATATGTGAATACAGCAAGAAAAGGACCAATCCTCATCCAGGGTAGAGATACATAAAATAGATTATAAAAAATGCAAAAGAGACTTCACTTTGGGGCTACAGAAAAAGTCCACCTGAGAAGAGAGATTTAAAGTGGGACTAGAAGAATGAGTAGGGCCAGCCAGGTTGAATAAGCTCAAGATGGAGAGGGAAAAACTATTCCAGGCAGGAGGATGGCATGGTCCAGTGGAGGACGTAGAGGCTTTCAAGGAACTGAAGATAACCAGTGTTGCTGGAGTTAGGGAGAACAAGGTTAAGAAGTAGGAGCTGTGGTTCACACTCCAGCTGGGATAGATCACAAACGGCCATGTAAGTGATGATACGGACTGTCGACTTTGTTCGAAGAGCAATAGAAAGCTACTGGGTTGCTGATGGTTCAATCATCAACATCCTGATAGAGAGCAAATTTGCCTATAAATATTACCTTCCAGAAACTGGTCCAAAGCATGATTAGTATAACACACAACCAAGATGGGGAACTTCTGGAGGCTAATTTGCCAAACAGACTCGTTGGTTAGGAGGGCCTGAACAATTTTTAGACCCACATAGGTTTTGCCTAGAAAATAAGGAAAAAGGAATTTAACATTTTAGACATTTTCTAAATAAAGTAATTAATTACTTAGAGCAAAATCTTGTTTTTTAAATTTAATACATTAAGATAGTTTAAAATCTAAGAAGCATACATGGTATATTGTGAAAAGTCCCTCTTGTACTCTGTCACCCAGTTCTCTGGGTGGAAGCAATCAATGTTATCAGTTTCTTTTGTAGCTTTACAGTGATAGTATATCCATGTATATACAAACAAATACAAATGTATATTCTTTTTCTAGCCTTCCCCATTTCTCCTTAAAATATTAATAGTAACAGACTATTTTCACCATTCTACATCTTGATTTTTTTTTCACTTAACGTACCTTTTTTTTTTTTCTGAGACAGAGTCTCGCTCTGTCGCCCAGGCTGGAGCGCAGTGGCCGGATCTT
>NW_012113514.1:0-1108 GCF_000951035.1 Colobus angolensis palliatus | reverse complement strand
AGGAGAATCTCTTGAACCCACGAGGCAGAGGTTACAGTGAGCTGAGATCGCACCACTGCACTCCAGCTCAGGCAACAGTGCGAGACTCCGTCTCAATATAAAAAATTTTTTTAAATAATAAATAAATAAATGCATTCTGTCAAACATATATTTCCTGTAAGATTTGGGTACCATTCTACCGCCATTATAGTTTTAAATATGTTTACTGATCATGTGTATTCTTTCTAAAATTAAAGTTTCACCAAATTTGATCAAAATAAAATATATTCAGCTACTTTGTAGTGTTGAAAATATCCCATTAATGTTTTTTCAAATATAAGAAAAAGTACTGAAAATAACCATTTTTTCAATAAGGCTATTGCTTATCATTTGTCTATCCACTCATACTAAAAATAAATTCTTTAAGTTTCATTAGATTAAAACCTTTGCAAGACATTGAAAGTAATCTTGAGTAATGACTGCCCACTTTGATCTACATTTTACGAATACCTAATTCTAAAGCTCAGATAAAACACTGCGTAATAAAACCATAAAATAATTCGCAGATAAACATTTTCCAATCCAGTTTAATGTTCAAAATTTTAAATACTTTGAAATGACCATCTAGTACAGTTTTGATAGTACTGATGAAAATTATACTAAAGAGAAATGAAATATATGTCTAAGATATAGTTTAATATGTGATCACTATGAATATTTTTCTGATTATACATTTCCGTTTTGGTTTCTAAATAATTGATATTCATCCTGACTGCCTGCTATTTTGCTAACAATATTGTATAATGGAATATGGATACCTAATGAATCATATAAATCATCTTTCATTCTCTCGAAAAGTTACATATTAACATATTTAAATAGTAGAATTGAAATAAAATAGTTTGTCCTTGAGTGCCTAAGTGATTATTTTCATTGCACTGGCTTTGACTGATGTTAAATCACTGAGGTGAAGAGGGATGACTTATTAATTAAGCCTTAGAGGAGCCTCCTAGCTTACATTTCAGATCACTCAGTTGTTCTGTAATATGTCATAGCTAGGGCCGGGCACCGTGGCTCACGCCTGTAATCATAGCACTTCGGGAGGCCGAGGCGGGCGGATGACCAGGTC
>NW_012113513.1:0-1235 GCF_000951035.1 Colobus angolensis palliatus | reverse complement strand
TGCATGTAATCCCAGCTACTCAGGAGGCTGAGAGAGAGAATTACTTGAACCCAGGAGGTGGAGATTGCAGTGAGCCGAGACCACGCCACTACACTCCAGCCTAGAGACAGAGCGAGACTCCATCTCAAAAAAAAAAAAAAAGATAATTACAGCACAGCACCCATCTCCTTGCATAACTGTATTAAATGTAAATGCAGCACCTAGCCACATTACTATGCACATAGAAAGTATTCAATAATGTTTGCTGCTATCAATATTAATATTTCCTTAATAAATTTATTAATATTCATTTTCTCCCATCTTAACCCTTCTGGGCCCCTCAATCCACTGGACCTGACTTCAGCCTCCTGCCTCCTCACTGCCTTCATTCACACTTCTTTGAGTCAGGTTGGCAAATCCCTTCATAACCTGCCCAATCTAGTTTTCCAGCCCCCAGTACTCTCCTGACCTATAAATTCGCCTTCTGCGGTGGCCACACTGAACTCCTCCCAGGTGGCAGCTCTTTGGATCTTTCTGTCCTTCCTTTCTTTTTACTCTTTTCCTGGAATGTCCTTCTTCTCTCGTCATCCTACTCAAGACAATCGGTTTCTCCCTCTATCGCTCCTTGAATTCACGGCTAATACTGCACTTGTGTCCGCATATTGCCAGGTTTTATTTATGGAAGACACTTCTTAGCCATCTTGTGAGCTCCCTGAAGGAACTGTGTCTTCTTTATCTGTGTAGCCCCACCTAGCAGGCGCTCAAGGCACGCTTGTAGAATGAATAAGGGAACAGACCATTTCTTCTGAGCTGGTTCCAGTCTTGCTAAGCCAATTGAAAGAATGCCTTCTTTTGCAATCTACAAATTGAAAAGCCTGTGAGACCCTCAGGACACTCAGGCAAGTTTTCCAGCATACATGATAACACCAAGCCTTAGTGCATTTGCCTCTCACGTGGAGGAGAGTCTCTTCTAAAAATGAAACGGAGATGGGCTGGGCGCGGTGGCTCATGCCTGTAATCCTAGCACTTTGGAAGGCCAAGGTGGGCGGATCATGAGGTCAGGAGATCGAGACCATCTTGGCTAACACAGTGAAACCCCGTCTCTACTAAAAATACAAAAAAAATTAGCCAGGCGTGGTGGTGGGCTCCTGTAGTCCCAGCTACTCGGGAGGCTGAGGCGGGAGAATGGCATGAACCCAGGAGGCAGAGCTTGCAGTGAGCCGAGATGGCGCCACTGCACTCCAGCCTGGGTGAGA
>NW_012113512.1:0-1409 GCF_000951035.1 Colobus angolensis palliatus | reverse complement strand
CCCATCTGACAAAGGGCTAATACCCAGAATCTACAAAGAATTTAAACAAATTTACAAGAAAAAATCAACCCCATCAAAGAGTGGGCAAAGGATATGAATAGACACTTCTCAAAAGAAGACATTTCTGTAGTCAACAAACATATGAAAAAAAGCTCATCATCCCTGGTCATCAGAGAAATGCAAATCAAAACCACGAGATACTATCTCACACCAGTTAGAATGGCGATCATTAAAAAGTCAGGAGACCACAGATGCTGGAGAGGATGTGGAGAAATAGGAATGCTTTTACACTGTTAGTGAAAGTGTAAATTAGTTCAACCATTGTGGAAGACAGTGTGGCGATTCCTCAAGGATCTAGACTAGAAATACCATTTGACCCAGCGATCCCATTACTGGATATATACCCAAAGGATTATAAATCATGCTACTATAAAGACATATGCACACACATGTTTATTGCAGCACTATTCACAATTGAAAAGACTTGGAACCAACCCAAATGTCCATTAATGATAAACTGGATTAAGAAAATGTGGCACATATACACAAAGGAATACTTCACAGCCATAAAAAAGGATGAGTTCATGCCCTTTGCAGGGACATGGATAAAACTGGAAACCATCATTCTCAGCAAACTATCACAAGGACCGAAAACCAAACACTGCATGTCCTCACTCATAGGTGGGAATCTGAACAATGAGAACACTTGGACACAGGGCAGGGAACATCACACACTGGGGCCTGTCATGGGGTGGGGGACTCAGGGAGGGATAGCATTAGAAGAAATACCTAATGTAAATGACGAGTTGATGGGTGCAGCAAACCAACATGGCACATGTGTATGTATGTAACAAACCTGCACATTGTGCACATGCACCCTAGAACTTAAAGTATAATAAAAAAGAAAAAAGAAAAAGAAAAACCCTCAAGAAAATCTTAGGTATAAACTTCATAAAATATGTGCAATGACTGTACTGAGAACTATAAAACAAGGATGAAATAAAGATTTAAATAAACAGAGAGGTATACTATGTTTATGGATTGGAGTACTCAACATTGTTAAGATGGCCTGTTCTTCCCCAAATGATCTATAGCTTCAATGCAGTTCCAGTGAAAATCCTACCAGGCTTTTGTAGATAAAAACAAGCCAATTCTCGGCTGAGCGCGGTGGCTCAAGCCTGTAATCCCAGCACTTTGGGAGGCTGAGACAGGCGGATCACGAGGTCAGGAGATCCAGACCATCCTGGCTAACACGGTGAAACTCCGTCTCTACTAAAATACAAAAAACTAGCCGGGCGAGGTGGCGGACGCCTGTAGTCCCAGCTGGGGCTGGGACTCAGGAGGCTGAGGGAGGAGAATGGCGTGAACCTGGGAGGCGGAGCTTGCAGTGAGCCGAGATCCGGCCACTG
>NW_012113511.1:0-1091 GCF_000951035.1 Colobus angolensis palliatus | reverse complement strand
TCCCAAAGTGCTGGGATTACAGGCTTGAGCCACCGCGCCCAGCCTGGTCACAATAATTTAACAAATCTCTAGGAAGCTCCAAACTTTCCTTCATCTTTCTGTCTTCTTCTGAGCCCTCAAAACTGTTTCAAACTCTGTTTGTTACCCAGTTCCAAAGCTCCTTCTGCATTTTCAGGTGTCTTTATAGCAATGCCCTACTCCTCGGTACCAATTAGTCCATTATGTGCTATAAAGAAATACCTGAGACTTGGCTGGGGATGGTGGCTCACGCCTGTAATCTCAGCACTTTGGGAGGCCGAGGTGGGTGGATCACCTGAGGTCAGGAGTTTGAGACCAGCCTGGCCAACATGATGAAACCCCGCCTCAACTAAAAATACAAAAATTAGCCGGGTCTGGTGGCAGTCACCTGTAACCCCAGCTACCTACTTGGGGGGCCAAGGCAGGAGAATCGCTTGAACCCAGGAGGCAGAGGTTGCAGTGAGCCGAGATCACGCCATCGCACTCAGCCTGGGGGACAAGAGCAAGACTTTGTCTCAAAAAGAAAAAAAAAAAGAAATATGTGAGACTAGGTAATTTATAAAGAAAAGAGGTTTAATTGGCTCATGGTTCTGCAGGTTGTGCAGGAAGCATAGCAATTTCTGCTTCTGTGGAGGCCTCAGGAAACTTACAATCATGGTGGAAGGCAAAGGGGAAGTAGGCACATCTTGCATGGCTGGAGTAGGAAGGGTGGGGGTTGCTACATACTTTTAACAACCAGATCTGATGATAACTCACTCACTATCACAAGAATAGTTCCAAGGGGATGGTGCTAACCCATTCATGAGAACTTCATCCCCATGATCCAATCACTTCCCACCAGGCTCCATCTCCAACACTGAGGATTACAATTTAACATGAGATTTGGTGGGAACACTGATCCAAAGTATATTAACATATCGATAACATAGTTATACAAATATTTCTTACTTGACAATGTTTCTTGTATGATTTTAACATACCAGATAAGCCTAACATGGCTCTTTTGGACTTCCAGGCATTCCTTTTGGAAAAGCATTTTTTTTTTTTTTTTGAGGTGGAATCTCACTCTGTCA
>NW_012113510.1:0-1255 GCF_000951035.1 Colobus angolensis palliatus | reverse complement strand
GGACCAGGAAGTGTGGCAATGGCCCTACGAACAAGGAGGTACTAGAATTATCTCCACGGACCAGGAAGTGTGGCAGTGCCACTATGACAGCGAAAGTGTCACACTTTCCCCATGAACCAGGAAGTGCCACATTATCCAGACAGACCAGGAAGTGTGGCAATGTCCCGACGAACCAGGTGGTGCTACAAATATCCCCACGGACCAGGAAGTGTGGCAGTGCCACTATGAAGCCGAAAGTGTCACACTTTCCACATGAACCAGGAAGTGCCACAATTATCCAGACGGACCAGGAAGTGTGGCAATGTCCCTACGAAACAGGAGGTGTTACAGTTATCCCCAGGGACCAGGAAGTGTGGCAGTTCCACTATGAAGCTCAAAGTGTCACACTTTCCGCATGAAACAGGAAGTGCCACAATTATCCAGACGCACCAGGAAGTGTGGCAATGTCCTTATGAACCAGGAGGTGCTACAATTATCCCCACGGAGCAGGAAGTGTGCCCGTGCCACTATGAAGCCGAAAGTGTCCCACTTTCCCCATGAACCAGGAAGTGCCACAATTATCCAGACGGACCAGAAAGTGTGGCAATGTTTCTACAAACCAGGAGGTGCTACAATTATCCCCAGGGACCAGGAAGTGTGGTAGTGCCACTATGAAGCCGAAAGTGTCACACTTTCCAAATGAACCAGGAAGTGCCACAATTATCCAGATGGACCAGGAAGTGTGGCAATGTCCCTGCCAACCAGGAGGTGCTACAATTATCCCCAGGGACCAGGAAGTGGGGCAGTGCCACTATGAAGCCGAAAGTTCCACACTTTCCCCATGAACCAGGAAGTGACACAATTATCCAGAAGGACCAGGAAGTGTGCCAATGTTCCTACGAACTAGGAGGTGCTACAATTATCCCCACGGACCAGGACGTGTGGCAGTGACACTATGAAGCGGAATGTGTCACACTTTCCCCATGAACAAGGAACTATCAAATTTATTCAGATGGACCAGGAAGTGTGGCAATGTCCCCAGGAACCACGAGGTGCTACAATTCTCCCCACGGACCAGGAAGTGTGGCAGTGCCCCTATGAAGCGGAATGTGTCACACTTTCCCCATGAACCAGGAAGTGCCACCATTATCCAGACGGACCAGGAAGTGTGGCAATGTCCCTACGAACCAGGCGGTGCTACAAATATCCCCACGAACCAGGAAGTGTGGCAGTTCCACTCTGAAGCTGAAATTGTCACACTTTCCCCATGAACCAG
>NW_012113509.1:13732-14783 GCF_000951035.1 Colobus angolensis palliatus | reverse complement strand
GCCACTGCACTCCAGCCTGGGCAACAGAGCGTGACCCGGTCAAAAAAAAAAAAAAAAAAAAAGAAAAGTTTATATTTTTTAATTAGATATAAAACATATATATGAACTAGAAATATTTAGAGTATAGAGTGGGTTTAAAAACAAAGTATTGTATGATGAATATTTACAGATTTAACTTCACCTATATATTTTTTCTGTTTCCATTGATTGTCCATTACATTTAACATATGTACAATTCAGTTCAGGTGCAAACTAGACTGCAAATACAAAATATATAGGTCAATGTAAATAATAAACAAATGAAGAATTTGACATGGGAAAACAAATAAAATACAATATGAAGAAAAGGTAAAAATAAAAGCCCACAAATAACAAAGGCACTGTAGCTAATGATTTAAGAGTAAGGACTCAACCAATGACTTAAGTTCGAAGCTCACCTCTAAAACTGGATAGCTATAAGACTGAGCAAATTAGACAGCTATTTCCCTATTTCTATAGCCCCATATTTCGTGGTGAGGTTGAAGAGTTAATATCTATGAAGACTTCAGAACAATGCACACCACAAAATGAAAGCAATGTGTTTGTTACTCAATATGCAAATAAAGTGTCAATGATTGCCACTATTCAGCTTAAATATAACTCAGGTCTTTCTAGCAATAAACGTACAAAGAGTACAGGTTTTTTTTTTTTTTTTTTTTTTTTTTACATTTTTCCTGTTTAAAATTTAGTTTTGGCTGGGCGCGGTGGCGCAAGCCTGTAATCCCAGCACTTTGGGAGGCCGAGACGGGTGGATCACGAGGTCAGGAGATCGAGACCATCCTGGCTAACACGGTGAAACCCCGTCCCTACTAAAAATACAAAAATTGGCCAGGTGTGCTGGTGTGTGCCTACAATCCCAGCTACTCGGGAGGCTGAGGCAGGAGAATGGCGTGAACCTGGGAGGCGGAGCTTGCAGCGAGCCAAGATCACACCACTGCACTCCAGCCTGGGCGAAAGAGCGAGATTCAGTCTCAAAAAAATAAATAAATAAAATAAAAATAAAATAAATAAA
>NW_012113509.1:12428-13682 GCF_000951035.1 Colobus angolensis palliatus | reverse complement strand
AGGATCTCACTCTGTCACCCAGGCTGGAGTGCAGTGGCGTGATCTTGGCTCACTGCAACCTATGCCTCCCAGGCTCAGGAGATCCTCCCACCTCAGCCTCCCAAATAGCTAGGACTACAGGTGTGCACCATCACACCCAGCTAATTTTTGTATTTTTTGTAGAGACAAGGTTTCACCATGCTCCCATGCGGGTCTCAAACTCCTGAGCTCAAGGCATCCACCCACTTCAGCCTCCCGAAGTGCTGGGATTACAGGTATGAGCCGCCACACTCGGCTCACCCTCCTTTCTACCTATGCAGAGCTTATCTACTATTCTAGTACACTTCAGATGTTTTAGAAATCCCCAATATTCTAACCGTCTAGTGATCGCTCTTAATCCTCTCAACAGCCTGGCTCCAGGCTGGGCACAGTGGCTCACGCCTGTAATCCCAGCACTTTGGGAGGCCGAGACGGGCGGTTCACGAGGTCAGGAGATCGAGACCATCCTGGCTAACACGGTGAAACCCCGTCTCTACTAAAAATACAAAAAATTAGCCGGGTGCGGTGGTGGGCGCCTATAGTCCCAGCTCCTCAGGAGGCTGAGGCAGGAGAATGACATGAACCCGGGAAGCGGAGCTTGCAGTGAGCCGAGATTGCACCACTGCACTCCAGCCTGGGGGACAGAGCGAGACTCCATCAAAAAAAAAAAAAAAAAAAAAAAAAAAAAACCTGGCTCCTAAGAATAAATTTATATATCATCTAATTGTGTCTGTTAGCTCTAACTCTACAATAATTATCTTCTTCAGGGGAGGAATGGCATCTTCCCTAAAAAATCACCCACAGTATCTAGCAAAATGTTGTGTGCACTTTGATAAGCCTTTCTTTCGCTTGCTTATTTTCAAAATCTAAAATAAGGAACAAGTCAGGTGTGGTAGAACCTGCCTGTAGTCCCAAATACTCAGGAGGCTGAGATGGGAGTATCATTTGAGCCCGGGAGTTCAAGGCTAGCCTGGACAACATAGCAAGACTCTATCTTAATTAATTAATTAATTATTAAAAAGGAACAAAATTTGGGCTGGGTGCAGTGGCTCATGCCTATAATCCCAGCACTTTAGGAGGCCAAGGCAGGTGGATCATTTTAGGCTGGGAGTTCGAGAACGGCCTGGCCAACATGGCAAAACCCTGTCCCTACTAAAAATACAAAAATTGGCCAGGTGTGCTGGTGTGTGCCTACAATCCCAGCTACTCGGGAGGCTGAGGCAGGAGAATGGCGTG
>NW_012113509.1:7983-10563 GCF_000951035.1 Colobus angolensis palliatus | reverse complement strand
AAAAAAAAGTTTGTGTTTTTACCTCCACAGGTAGTGTATATAACAAAAATAAAAAAAAAAAAAAAAAAACTATTCCAATATACAAGGAAAGAAAAGTAAGTAAAATACTGACAACTTTGGGAGGTTGAGGCAGGCAGATTAAAAGGTCAGGAGTTTAAAACCAGCCTGACCAACATGGTGAAACCACGTCTCTACTAAAAATACAAAAAATCAGCCAGGCTTGGTGGCGCGTGCCTGTAGTCCCAGCTACTCAGGAGGCTGAGGCAGGAGAATCGCTTGAACCTGGGAGGCGAAGGTTGCAGTGAGCCGAGATCACGCCACTGCACTCCAGTCTGAGTGACAGAACAAAACTCCGTCTCAAAAACAAAAACAAAAACAAAACTCACAATTGCTCTTGGAAAAATATCTGAAATTCCTACGCTTAGCTATGATGGATTTGGGATGTAAACAGGAACAAATGGTTAAAATCTCAATTTCACTATAATGAGAGTCAGGGACTTCAACTGTGATCTCATAAAGAAAAAACACGGCAGGACAAAGGTATGGGTTTCACCATTTCCTCAACAAACTTTATCACTCTAATACCTCGAGAAAGCCCAGCTAGGGCCTGGCACATAGAGGTTTCATTTAATCTAGTGCTCTGCTCTTTCCACAACTCTAAGAGCACTGAAACTTTTAGAGCCACAGAATCATAAATCTCTATAAGTACAGATATATAAATGTTTTGCTTACTATAAGTATGAATTATTGATCATACAAAAATAGAAACTTGGCCAAAAATCCCAAATTAATCCAAAAAGCTTATTCAAACTAAAAGTGTATAGTTAGACAATTAATTTTACTAAGAGACCCATTTTGAGTAAGTTAAGATAAAACTGACAAATACAGGTAGCCTCAAGAACAAAGATATATAAAATCAAGGCACATTCCAAATCCAATTCCAGATTTAAATAACTATATGAGAGTGCTTAGTTTTTACTTCAGAAGATTTATGAAAAATATAGTTTCACAAACACAAAGGAACCAAACTTGCCTAGAGTTTGACCATATAGTTTAAAATGTTAAAACAGTTCTGGAATCATAGGTTTGAATGCAAAGTTTTAAAGCATTTTGTTTCTTATCGGTTGATATACTTCACTTATAGGTACATCTCTTCTTTATGCTAAATTGTACTAACAGAACAGACATTTCATAATTAAGGAATATACACGTTTGAACTTCAACTACAGTTGTAAACTTAAATGTCTGACTTTTCCGAAACTCAACTTCAATTCTTAAAAAAAAAAAAAAATTTTTAAACTATGATTCCTCTGAGCATAGGGCAATCATCAATGACAAATAAGTTTCAAATTCTAATTGCCCACTATTGAATCTAGATGAACACCTCTTTGCATCAGTTTGAAGTTCAACATATTCATATGTCTTGTGAGATCCCTTTTCATTTTCATCTCTTCGTTTTTTATGGGTTTTTGTTTTCTTTTCTTTTGTTTTTTGGTTTTTTTTTTAGTAGAGATGAGATTTCACCAGGCTGGTCTCAAACTCCTGGCCTCAAGTGATCTACCCACCTCAGCCTGCCAAAGTGCTGGGACTACAGGCATGGGCCACTGCACCCAGCCCATTTTTATTTGTTTTCTCCCTCTTCTAAACAACATTGCAGTAAATACTCTTATGACTACATTCTTGTTTTGACCTACTATTGTTTCTATAAGACAAATTCTTACAAATGAAAATCCTAAGTCAAAAAATATATACTTTCCAGGTTGTTGATACATTGTTGAGACATACCATTACTAAATTATTTTCCACTGAAATCATGCCTACCTAGTCCCCCAATCACAGAACAACACTGAGCATAAACTTGTTTAATGAAGTTTTGCCATTTTGGCAAGCAAAAAATAATGTAGTTATAATTGGCATTTGTTTGATTGTGCATGATATGTAAATAAGGTAAATATCTAATATTAGATATGTATATTAGATAGTTGTAATTTTTTTCATTGTTGCTAAAACTTTCTATCAGGTCACATTTAGCTCAAGGGCCTATTGCCCAACCTTAATTTCAGCAAGCTTATATAAAATGGGAAAGCACAGTATGGAATAACACTATTTTACTATTTCGGTCTTGAAAACAACTTCCTCAAACCTAATGTTGGGCAAGATAACATCTCCATTACTTATGCTCCAATACAGAAGATATGCACAGGAGACTTGACACAATACTGTGAATAATAAAATCTCTCTGCAATTAGCTACACATTGTTAGAGTTTTTAAGTAAGATCAAGCCACTTGGGATCTGTTTGTTTTTTAACCACTTTCTTAGATATCCCTTTTTAAATCTTAAGTGCATTTTAATGCACAGTTCTGTCATGAAGCCAAGAAATAATAAAATAGGGGGGAATATCAACTGTCTCTAATGCTGTCAGATTACTAAAACATTAATGATGAAGCATCATATTAAAGTGATATATCTTATAAAAGTAACATCAGGCTGGGCGCGGTGGCTCAAGCCTGTAATCCCAGCACTTTGGGAGGCCGAGACGGGTGGATCACGAGGTCAGGAGATCGAGACCATCCTGGCT
>NW_012113509.1:3780-7933 GCF_000951035.1 Colobus angolensis palliatus | reverse complement strand
CAAGGATCGCTTGAGTTGGAAGATCAAGGCTGCAGTGAGGTATGATCATGCCATTGCACTCCAGCCTGGGCAACAACAAGACTCTGTCTCAAAAACAAAAAAAAAGGACTTATTTGTATGTAATTGTTAGTCATGTAATTCTGAAAAGCTTTTATCCCCTCCGGGCGACAGAGCGAGACTCCGCCTCAAAAAAAAAAAAAAAAAAGTAACATCAGATCCCATCAAATTATAACTGATTCACCTCTTCTTACCTTGCCCAAACCAAGCTGAAAGACAAAGTAGCTTTCAGGCTCAAGTTTCTCTAACTTGTCCAACTTATTCAGACATTGCCAGGACCAGCTCCAAAGTGATTACCTGGTTTTTAATGAATGCATTTCTTACAGACTATTAATGTGCTTCCTGATGCCAGCATTGCTAGAGGGGAATAACTAGCCCAATGAGACCATTAGTCATTGACACCAGATTATAGTAACATTAGGAAATGACGGCAGGTCACTTAGCTGCAGTTTTCCAAATGCTGCTAGGATAAAGAGAACTGACAGTAATCATCTCCACAGAGAATCACAGACTAAATCTATCCATGAAACAGTGTTCCTTCATCTCTCAGTAAAGGAGTTCAGCTACAGAAGTTAACCTTCTTGGCAAACATTCTTTATCTATAGGAACTAGAATATAATATCACTATTCTATCTCCCTCAAAGTTCTTCCACTCTAGTGGGTGGGACAACAGCACAGAAACCTTCCTCTTCTCTGAGGTTTATGTCACTTGACTGTATTACTATCGAAATTAATGTCTTGATTAATTTCCAGGTCATCTTTCAATGTATAAAAAGTAATCTGAGGCCAGGCGCAGTGGCTCACGCCTATAACCCCAACACTTTGGAAGGCCAAGGCAGGTGCATTACCTGAGGTCAGGAGTTTGAGACCAGCCTGACCAATATGGTGACACTCCATCTCTACTAAAACTACAAAAATTAGCCAGGCGTAGTGGCATGCACCTGTAGTCCCAACTACTTGGGAGGCTGAGGCAGGAGAATCACTTGAACCCAGGAGGTGGAGGTTGCAGTGAGCTGAGATCACCCCACTACACTCCAGCCTAGGTAGCAGAGCAAGACTCCATCTTAAAAAAAAAAAAAATTTAAATTTAAAAAGTAATTTCAGCTAGGCATGGTGGCTCATGTCTATAGTCCCAGCTACTTGGGAGGCTGACACAAGAGGATCACAAGCCCAGGAATTGGAGGCTGCAGTGAGCCATGATCACACCACTGAACTCCAGCCTGGGCAACAGAGCAAGACCCTGTCTCCAGGCCTCAAATTATTCTCCCACCTCGGCCTCCCGAAGTGCTAAAATTACAGAAATAAACCACCGTACCTGGCCTAAGTTATTATTTCTTGCTTGAATGATTACAATAGTCTTCTAACAATGAATGAGTCTCCAATGAATACAATACTCTCCCTACCTTCAGTCTGCCTTCTACATTGTCAGATGAATTAACAAAAGCAAACTTGATTCTATCTGTCCACCTTAAAAAAAAAAAAAAAATCAGAAGTTTCCCCACTATCTGCAGAAACATATCCACACTCCTCAGCATCAAGTATAAAGCTCCTTCATTGTCTGGGCTCCACTAACCTATCCTTTCCCATCGCCTGCCACTTCTTCACACGGACATTGCACTTTGGTCTTACGAAACCATGTGCAGTTCTCTGAACTTGTAAGCTTTTTCAAACCTGTCTTTGTATCTTACCCAAAATTCCTTTCCTTTCCCCACTTTTAAAGCTTGCCTTTTGAACATTGTAGTAAAATCTGGAAAACTTCTAGATCAAGCTTGTCCAACCCGGCCTGCGGGCCACATGCGTCTCAGGATGGCTTTGAACGTGGCCCAACACAAATTCATAAACTTTCTTAAAACAATATCACTTTTTTTTGCAATTTTTTTTTTTTTTTAGCTCATCAGCTATTGTTAGTCTTAGTGTATTTTTATGTGTGGCCCAACACAATTCTTCCCATGTGACCCAGGGAAGCCAAACAATTGGACACCCTGTTCTAGACCCTGAAGTAGGCTGAACTTAAGCTGCAAACATTGAGATAAAATATTAGTCTCCACCTGCCCAAAATAACAGCATCCATTTTAGATCATTTTCCCAAACAGAAGCAAAATCTCTCGCTTATTTAAGTTACTTTCACTAAGGTCCATCTGGGCAATAGCTCCTCATTCTACACAACAAGCCTGCATCTTAGTCCATTACAAGAAAAAAATAGCACATTCTGGAAAAAGAAAAAAAAAAGAACATTTCACAATATTGGCTTCATAATAAATACACTGTAACTTAAATCAGTATCAAGTAGAATTTTTAATATAATAAAATGCTTGTCACTAGCAGTTCTTTTATAGAGAACATGTAGGAGGAAGGCTTGTCATCTGACAGTATCTACCAGGTTAGCATTATGCAAGTATCAGAATTAATAAGCAGAAAGTAACAGTTACTGTCACCAAAAAGTCTGTATCCCTAAGTGAACTCTACTGTGAAATGAGATGGAAGTTGTGTTTTTCCTGTTCTAAAATCCAACATGCTCACATTCCTTACAGGTAGCCAGTACTGATGAAGTCCGAACTGCCAGCAATGAAAAGCAGTCAGTGTTCTGCCTTAAGCATACACACCGTGTCAAGTAAATGCTGCCTTTGTAGTTGCTAGAGCAATAGCCACCACCAACGACAACAAAAATGAGGTAGGTGAGAGAGAACTGTGTCTACCACAGCAACATCTCATTTCCTATGATACCGATTTCTGCTACATTGTCTCTTGCAATGAATGATGAGAAATTCACAATGACTTTATCAGATCTACACTACTCAGAATCTGACCAGGTTTATATAGAATTGACCAAGCTGCATGTGTCCAACTCTCACATACTTCTGTTCAAGTAGCCTTTAGTAAATAAGAACATAGAAGAAAAGCTTGACTCAGGCAGATCTGGTTTGGAATTCAAGCTCCAACACTTACTGGTTTTGCACTTTGGGCAATTTGCTTAACATCTTAAAGCACAATTTTTCTAGTATAAAATGAGGGTAATAAAAGTATGAACTAAAAGTAGCTCATAAGGTTGTTCTCAGGATGAAATAAAAAAATATATTCAATGCTGGCCGGGCGCAGTGGCTCATGCCTGTAATCCCAGTACGTTGGGGGGGGCGGAGGCAGAAGGATCACTTGAGGCCAGGAGTTCAACACAAGGTAGGCAACAAATAGAGACCCCGACTCTATTTATTAAATATATATATTTATTCAATGCCATGCCAGGCACACAGTAAGCACTATTTAAACATAAGAATATGTTGCTGTTACAGTATTTCATTTTGCTGGTGTAGCTATTCTATTTGCTTTAGATAGGGTCAACATCACAGAAGGTCATAAATTCCACACACAAAAAAGAAACAATTCAAGCTGAGAATTAAAAGTCAGAGCAACCTACTTATTGACAGACTAATATACAGGTGAGGAGTACAGATTGGTCCCCATTGCTAAATATCATACTTTAACAAGAAATGTTAAAACAAACAAAAAACCCTGATTATCCATGTGCTACTGCTGCCTTCGTCTGAGCATCTACAAAAATTATGGAGAATAGGGGAAAAAAAGCTAAGAAATTAGACTAAAGTATTTACTAAGTAGCAGAATGCCACCATAAGACTCACATATATTAAAAATCCTCTCCAAATATCATCTTATCATCCACTGATAAGAAACAAAGTTGACAGAATGCAATCCTGAATTTAACTAGTCTGAACTAAGACAGGACTGATCCTTAAAAACTGACCAGCAAGTTCACTGAATCTACCTTTAGGACTGTAGGTTGATAAAAACAACTAAACGCAGGGCGCAGTGGCTCACACCTGTAATTCCAGCATGTTACGAGGCCGAGGTGGGCTGATCGCTTGAGCCCAGGAGTTCGAGACCAGCCTAGGCAACATGGTGAAATCCCATCTCTACAAAAAATACAAAAAATTAGCCAGGCGTGATGGTGCACACCTGTGGTCCCAGCTACTCAGGAGGCTGAGGTAGGAGGATTGCTTGAGCCCAGAAGGTTGAGGCTGCAGTTAGCCAAGATTGTGCCACTGCACTCCAGCCTGGGTGACAAAGTGAGACCCTGTTTCCA
>NW_012113509.1:0-710 GCF_000951035.1 Colobus angolensis palliatus | reverse complement strand
CCTGGTGGTGGGCACTTGTAATCCCAGCTACTTGGGAGGCTGAGGCGATAGAATCGCTTGAACCTGGGAGGCAAAGTTTGCAGTGAGCCAAGATCGCACTACTGCACTCCAGGCTGGGTGAGAGAGCAAGACTCTGTCTCAAAACAAACAAACAAACAAAAAAGGACGAAAACAATATTTTGATGAACTAAATAAAACCAGTTTGCTTTCTTGTCACCAAAAGGACTCTCCTTCCCATTCCTCACCAATTCAAAGCAACACACCTGTACTCATGATGGAGGTGAAGGGAGAGAGGAGGGGCGAGCACACAAGTGTACATGTGCCAATGCACACTCAATCACAAGTGTTTATGTTATGTGTGGTGGGGGATCCTATACTCCATTTTATCTTTATAGTTGCCCCCTCAGGGATTCACAATTAATGTCATGGTGTATCACACTAACTTTTAGATTTAGATAATTTTTTTCTAGAAATTTGACATTAGATGAACTGTAAGAGTTCAGAATATGAGCTCACCATTCTGTCACGCTGTTCAATCTTCCTCATTAAAAAATGCACTGCCAGCCGGGTGTGGTGGCTCATGCCTGTAATCCCAACACTTTGGGAGGCGGAGACAAGTGGATCACCTGAGGTCAGGAGTTTGAGACCAGCCTGGCCAACATGGTGAAACCCTGTCTCTACTAAAAATACAAAAATTAGCTGGGCATAGT
>NW_012113508.1:0-1240 GCF_000951035.1 Colobus angolensis palliatus | reverse complement strand
TGATTCTTCCAGCTTTGTTCTGCTTGCTTAGGATTGTCTTGGTTATACAAGGTCTTCTTCAATTCTACATGAAATTTAAAATACTTTTTTTGGCAATTCTGTGAAGAATGTCAATGGTAGTTTGATGGAAATAGCACTGAATCTACAAATTACTTTGGGCAGTATGTCCATTTTCATGATATTGATTCTTGCTATCCATGAGGATGGAAAGTTTTTCCATTTTTTTGTGTCCTGTCTTATGTCCTTGAGCAGTGGTTTGTAGTTCTCCTTGAAGAGGTCATTCCCATTCCTTGTGAGCTGTATTTCTCGGTATTTTATTCGATTTGTAGCAATTGTGAATGGGAGTTCATTCATGGTTTCACTCTCTGCTTGCCTGTTGTTGGTGTATAGGAATGCTTGTGATTTTTGCACATTGGTGGTGTATCCTGAGACTTTGTTGAAGTTACTTATCAGTTCAAAAAGTGTTAGAGGCTGGGTGTGTTCGTTCACACCTGGAGCCGCAGCATTTTGAAAGACAAACGGAGGCGGATCACCTGAGGTCAGGAGTTTGAAACTAGCCTGGCCAACATGGTAAAACCCCGTCTCCACTGAAAGAAATACAAAAAAAAATTAGCCAGGTGTGGTGGTGCATGTCTGTAGTCCCAGCCACTTGAGAGGCTGAAGCAATAGAATCACTTGAACCCGGGAGATGGAGGTTGCAGTTAGCTGAGATCGCACCAGCCTGGGTGACAGAAGGAGTCTCTGTCTCAAAAAAAAAAAAAAAAAAAAGAAAAGAAAAAAAAAGTTTTTGGGCTGAGATGATGGGGTTTTCTAAATATAAAATTATGCCATCTGAAAACAGAGACTACTTGACTTCCCCTCTTCCTATTTGAAGGCCTCTTATTTTTTTCTGTTGCTTGATTGCCCTGGCAAGAACTTCCAATACTATGTTGAGTAGAAGTGGTGAGAGGGGACACACTTGTCTTGTATTGGTTTTCAAAGGGAATTTTTCCAGGTTTTGCCCATTCAGTATATCGGCAGTCGGTTTATCATAAATAGCTCTTATTATTTTGAGATACGTTCCATCAACACTGAGTTTGTTGAGAGTTTTTAACATGAAGGGATGTTGAATTTTATCAAAGGCCTTTTTTGCATCTATTGAGACAATCATGTGGTTTTCATCTATGTTTCTGTTCCTGTGATGGATTACATTTATTGATTTGCATATGTTCAACAAACCTTCCATCCCAGGGATGAAGAC
>NW_012113507.1:0-1354 GCF_000951035.1 Colobus angolensis palliatus | reverse complement strand
AAGACGCAGAAGTTCTGGAGAAGGACGATGGTGATAGTTGTACAATGTGAATGCATTTATAATGCACTGAACTGTACACTTAAAAATGGTTCACATAGTAAATTTGATGCTATGTATATTCTACTACATTTTTTAAAAGGAGGAAAACACCAAATCAGATGTGTAATTCAAGAACTAAAATCCTTCCTTCCTTCCCTCCTTCCTTCCTAATTAACATGAAACATGATCCCTACCTTTGGCTCCATCACCTAGCATCTCCCTCACGGGAAGAACCCTCCCCTGTACACCCATTACCCACACAACCAGTGAGGGCCACTGAAGGGGCACACGGTGTCCACACATGTGGAAATGAGGCTACACAGAGCCTGTGGTGTTTCACTAAGTGCTCCCCACAGGTCACTGACATGAAATGGTTTGTTTTTTCATAATCATGTAAAGTTATTTTTCTAAATTTTGTAATTTCAAAACTGCTGAGAGACTACAACTCCAGTCCAATTTATTTTGCTTTGTCTTATCATTCACCATATAAAACCTGACTGTAAACTCATTCTAAGCCTCACCATGGTGGTCTGAGTAAGACCTAGGGAGGACAAATACTCGCTAGTGATTATAATACAGCTAGATCTCAGGTGGGAGTCTCAGTGTGGACAACTGAATGAGATATTCAAGGAAGGATAGTAATTCAGTTTTCGTTTCTTGGGTTCAGTGACTGGAATTATTCAGATTCAACTAAAAAAAAGTCAAATTCAAAGCCCACCTCCCAAATATTTTAAGTGTTAATTTTTATTATAAAGTTAGACTTGGTTATAAAGGAAATGTGTCAGATAGAAACGATGGGGCAATAACCTCAAATCCTACCGTCCAGATAAAAAACACTGTTAGATGGACACAAACATGGGAATGAACGATAGACAATGGGGACTACTTGTGGGGAATGGTGGGATGGGGGTATGGGCTGGAAGGCTACCTATGAGGACTATGCTCACTACCTGGGTGATGGGATCATTTGTATACCAAGCCTCAGCAACACGCAATTTACCCATTTAACAAACCTACACATGTATCCCCTGAACCTAAAATAAAAGAAGGAGAAAAAAATCAGTGTATTTTATTGTATGAAAATTCCACATTAATTTTTTACAAATTAAAAACAAATCTTGGCTCTTAAAAAAACAGGCACTGCTGCATTTAAACAGCTGAAAATTTCATGAGATATTAATAGGGTTTTGAAACAAATATACTGATTAAAGATTTTTTTTTAATTATTGTATTTTAATAGACTTCTTTCAGCTTGGGGCTTTTTAATCCAATCAAAAATTAGATGAAGATTTCCATCTTCTATTTCTTACCTGGC
>NW_012113506.1:0-1213 GCF_000951035.1 Colobus angolensis palliatus | reverse complement strand
GCCAGGATGGTCTCGATCTCCTGACCTCATGATCCACCTGCCTCAGCCTCCCAAAGTGCTGGGATTACAGACGTGAGCCACTGCACCCGGCCCATCTAGAAAGTTTTTAGAACAATGACTGGCAATGAGCAGATGCTGATTTACTGTCTGGTTTCTCCAAAAGCAGACCCTGATTTGGGAGATGATCCCAGAAAGTACCAGTAAGAATGAGAAAGTGAGACAGGAAAGGGAAGGAAGCCAGTAAGGAGCAAGTTATCAAGCCAGTTACCTCTGCGCATGAGGAGTCCAGTTCACTGGGGAACTCTGGGAACCAGTGAGGAACATGCACTTCAGAGTCACCCTCAGAAAAACAAGGAAGCTGGGGTATTTACACGCTAACTGTGGTCAGTCACTGGGTGAAGGCTGCTCCCAGGGTGTTAATTCTCTGGCACTTTCAGCCGGCTCCAGCTGCCAGAGAAAGCCCTTGGGCAGTTGGAAATTGGGCTGCCAAATACCCAACAATGGGAGGAAACCCAATGTTCAACAAATATGCTATTGTCATCATCACCACTGACATCCAAAGGCAAAACCTATGAAAACGGGCTATTCTGGCTGAAGCTGCAGGAGAGATGTGGATGGTGGTCCCAGGATTTGGCAGTGGATGCCCAGTGATCTCATCGTAGGTGAGGTACCTGAGTCAGCTGTACAGAACCTTAGGGATTCGCAGACCAATTTGGGGAGCACACTTCTTAGCATCTGTGAATACTGGGAGTGATTCAAAGAAGATAAAAATGGTATCTTTAACACACCTGTTATAAGGAAAGGACGCTTCAGATAATGAGTATATTATCACTGGGAGTGATTCAAATGAGATAAAAATCTACCTCTCTCCCTCAAGGAGCTACAACTTAGTTTCAAAGACAAAATATGAACATAGTACAGTAAGGCCGGGCACGGTGGCTTATGCCTGTAATCCCAACACTTTGGGAGGCTGAGGCAGGTGGATCGAGAGGTCAGGAGATTGAGACCATCCTGGCCAACACGGTGAAACCCCGTCTCTACTAAAAAAAAAATACAAATATTAGCCAGGCGTGGTGGTGGGCGCCTGTAGTCCTAGCTGCTCAGGAGGCTGAGGCAGAAGAATGGCGTGAACCTCGGAGGCAGAGCTTGCAGTGAGCCGAGATCACACCACTGCACTCCAGCCTGGGTGACAGAGTGAGACTCCATCTCAAAA
>NW_012113505.1:0-1095 GCF_000951035.1 Colobus angolensis palliatus | reverse complement strand
TCTCTACTAAAAATACAAAAAAATTAGCCAGGCATGGTGGCAGGTGCCTGTAATCCCAGCTACTCAGGAGACTGAGGCAAGAGAATCGCTTGAACCCGGGAGGCGGAGGTTGCAGTGAGCCTAGATCCCGCCATTGCACTTCAGCTGCGGCAACAGAGCGAGACTCGGTCTCAAAAAGAAAGAAAGAGAGGGACAGACAGACAGAGAGAGAGAGAGAGAGAAAGAGAGAGAAAAATTGATCTCATGGATATAGAGAGTAGAAAAATAGTTACCAGAGGCTGGGAGGGGGTCGGAGGGATGAAGAGAGGTTAGTTAATGGATACAAATACACAGTTAGACTGAAGAAATAAGTTCTAATATTCAATAGCAGAGTAGGGTGATTATAGTTAACAACAATGTATTGTATATTTCAAAATAGCTAGAAGAGGACCTGAAATGTTCCCAACACCAAGAATTGATAAATACTCAAGATGGTGAATACCCCAAATACCCTGACTTGATCATTACATATTGTATGCATGCAACAAAATGTCATGTTACACTATCAATATGTACAAATATTGTGTGTCAATAAATTTTTTTTAAAACTTACCCTCGAGAGGTCCTTGCAGGCAAATCATGACTTCTCACATACCTTTCACTTGTTGCTTCCACTTCCACAATAAATCTTACTCATATATATTTAGGACCTACCCTGTGCATAGCACTGAAGATAAAGAAATGAAATTAGTAATTTAATACTCTTTGACTTGCATAATTCTGCATTGTTCGATACTAATATCCTCAGACCTGACTTTCTCTTTGTTGACATTTAAATAATCATGTCTTACCCATATTTTAATTTTGAATATTTTTTGGTTTGTCTAATAAACAGAGAAATCTTAGATTTAGTGTTTTTTCTTGTATCTCATAGCATTGGCTTTTAATATTTTATTAAAGATTACTGAGGTTGGCCTGGTGCAGTGTCTCACGGCTGTAATCCCAGCACTTTGGGAGGCCAAGGCGGGTGGATCATCTGAGGTAGGGAGTTCAAGACCAGCCTGACCAACATGGAGAAACCCCATCTCTACTAAAAATACAAAATTAGCCAGGCAT
>NW_012113504.1:0-2651 GCF_000951035.1 Colobus angolensis palliatus | reverse complement strand
TTATCAACACCCTCCTTCTCTACACACTCCCTGCCTCACTCAGGCACAGCCCCTGTTATCAATACCCTCCTTCTCTACATACTCCCTGCCTCACTCAGGCCAGCCCCCCATTATCAACACCCTCCTTCTCTACACACTCCCTGCCTCACTCAGGCACAGCCTCCCCATTAAACTGACATGGCACACTGGCAGGCGTGTCTGATCAAAAGCTGCTTTTGCCCCAGGGGCCGTGTTTTAGCTAGTCCTCAATCTGGTCCATCGTCTAAGCCCTACCTCTGGAGTCAAGTTCTACCTCCTACCTCACTCTTAGTGAAAATAATAATCGAATCATCTTGGAAAAAGAAATCTTCAAATGATCCAGTTGCACTGTTTCTCACAGGCATGGGCCTGGGTGCCTAATAGTCCTTGTAATAAGAGGGTTATTTTTCACACCTCGCTGAGACCTCCTGACCCACTGGTCCCTAGTGGGTAATGGTGAGGACGTGGGGGAAGAACGTGGGTCCCAGGCTTCTCATCCCAGCCTCATCACCAGCTAGTCATGTGAATTTGAGAAAACCCCAGATAATATTATATCACCTTTGTCAGTCACGGGAAGAAAATTGTCATATGCAGCTCCAAGTTTCACTGGATATATGAAAAAGTCAAATGAGAAAATCACACAAACATGAAGTATAATATGCAAACAATCATGCAGATTAAATGATACAGTGAGAGCTAATTAGGATCACTGTACCTGCACTAATGTCATGCTTCTGCTGCTGCTGCTGCTTTTTTTTTTTTTTTTTTTTGAGATGGAGTCTCGCTCTATCGTCCAGAATGGAGTGGCGCGATCTCTGCTCCCTGCAACCTCCGCCTCCCAGGTTCAAGCAATTCTTCTGCTTCAGCCTCCCAAGTAGCTGGGACTGCAGGTGCATGCGATCTCAATCTCTTGACCTCATGATCTGCCCACCTTGGCCTCCCAAAGTGCTGGGCTTACACGTGTGAACCACCGCATCTGGCCACTTCTGCTTCTTAAGAGTGGTCTTAGATGACAGTCATAGCACTCACCGGTTATTTTAAGGAGAAGGAGAAGTTTAGAGGAGAGAGAGAGACAGCTCTGGCCTGTCACTGTTTCCATCACCTTGGAAGTCACTGGAATCCTTAATTTCTTCTCTGAGAAATGACAGGCTGCCTATGGGGTGCCTACATTCTTACTCAAGTTTCACAGTCTTAGTCAATCTTTTCAATCATGTGAGGTTCGATTACGAAGGTGAGATCAAGTCACCAAATGCAATTATACTTTGAGTCAGAATTTATTGGGGCCAAATTCATGTTCCTCTTGGGAGGAGGTCTCACTTTCTCCAAAAGAATTTAGGGTAAAGTAATGACTTCCTTGCTTGCAATGTTATAAAATTATACTGAAACTATCTTTCAGGATAATATCTGTTAGCTATTTATGTTTGAGTCCTGTATTGGCATATGTTTTGGATTTTATGACTTACATTTATTATTTTGTGGAGCCAAGTAGGCCCACATTCAGCAGTGCTTGTAAGTTATGTCCACGACTGGGAAAAATTATTGCAAAGGTCCTGTGCTTGCCAGGATTTATGTGGATTAAGGAGTCCTCAGTCAGGTCGATGTCCAGGAGCGGGGTGGTTAGACGAACGAACTGAAGTCATTCCAGAGCCAGAGGACTCAGACGTGCCTGTGGGCATGTGTGTGCTTGTACTGTCAACACAAAGGCCCGTGATGACCCAGGTTCCTGGGCTACTGTAAAGGGTTTTATCGAGCCTTTCAGGAGACCCCCCAAAAGTCTCCTCCTGCCCTTCAGTGCCTTCCTTGAGCCAGTTAGCTATGGGGCTGAACATCCCCAGGTGGTCAAGATAACCTGAGAGGAACCAAATCTCATCGTGTGTAACCAGGGTTTCTTCCTTCTCTTCAGGGACGTATGTCTTGGAGGAGTTCCTTATCAGTTTGTAGGACCAAGGATTGATGAGAGATGTGGGAAGAGAACAGCTGATTGGATCCCGCTCCTCTTCCTAGAAGAATTCACGGAAGGCTCTCGAATGGCTGAATGTCAGGGGTGCTTCATCAGCCTCACTAAAGGCAGAGGAGGACAGGGGTCAAAGCTGGGCTCAGATGAAGCCTAGGATGGTGGGGCAGAGCCCTGGGCTCCCTGCGGGGCAAGGGGAGGCCTCTAAGGACGGCTGAACCTTGTGGGGAGGTGGGATTTCTACCCGATGGTGTCCCTGCTCCCTTGTGACAGTGTGTGGGAGGGAACCATAGCCGACTCCTTAGCTTTCCACTGGTGAAATGATCACTAACTTGCCCCGTGGGTGATAATTTAACTCACACCTTAACCATACAGTTCCCTGATGCCTTAAATCAGTGGTCCCCAACCTTTTTGGCACCAGAAACCCGTGCTAGACAATTTTTTCATGGACGGGGTGAGGGGGATGGCTTCAGGGTGACTCAAGTGCATTTACGTGTACTGTGCACTTTATTTCTATTATTATTACATTGTAACAGATAAAGAACTAATTATGCAACTCACCATTCTGTGGAATCAGTGGGAGCCTGGAGTGAACTAATTACACAACTCACCATCCTGTGGAATCAGTGGGAGCCTGGAGTGAACTAATTACACAACTCAGCATCCTGTGGAATCAGTG
>NW_012113503.1:0-1460 GCF_000951035.1 Colobus angolensis palliatus | reverse complement strand
GATCACCTGAGGTCAGGAGTTCAAGACCAGCCTGGCCAACATGGTGAAACCCCGTCTCTACCAAAAATCCAAAAATCAGCTGGGCATGGTGGCGGGCACCAGTAATCCCAACTACTTGGGATGCTGAAGCAGGAGAATCGCTTGAACCCGAGAGGCGGAAGTTGCAGTGAGCCAAGGTGGCACCACTGCACTTCGGCCTGGGTGACAAGAGCGAAACCCCGTCTTAAAAAAAAGAAAGAAAGAAAAAAAGTTGTTGAGTGAATGAATGCATGCATGAGTCTAGAGTTTCACAATAAAAAATCAGAGATTCCTCAGCAGACAAACACAAGGCCTTCTCCCACCTCTGAGTTGTGAAATTGTTATTGCCTGGGCAATCCTATTTGGCAATTTATCATATGTTGCTCAGTGACCTGTTATCTTTATAGTTTTGGATTGTTACTTAATTTTCTAATTCTTTTTTAATATTTACTCTGGTTACATCTTGTCTTCCCAAGAAGATTATAAGCACATCTCAGTGTAAATTACATCGTCCTGAATTCCTCAAAGCTCCCATAGTGGAGTTTTGGACCTAACCTTTTTGCACTGTTACTTCATTTTGTGCTCAAAACAGATATTATTATTCTCGTGTTTTGCAGATGGAGAAAACTGAAGCTCAGAGAAATAAGTGACTCACAGTTTGTATAAGTTGATATTTGAGATTTGGGATTTCTCCTCTTAAAATACAGATATCTCATTAACACAGGCTCAGAAATCATTTTTCCTCCCTGTGAACGTTTGGTCTGTCATTTGCTTTAACTTACACTATATCGAATTCTATTATTTTTAACATTTTGACATTCATTTACTAAATCATTTATTGAATGAGTAAATGTCTAAAAAATATGTACTGAGGCTGGGCACGATGGCTCACGCCTGTAATCCCAGCAGTTCGGGAGACTGAGGCAGGTGGATCACTTAAGGTCAGGAGTTCAAGACCAGCCTGGCCAACATGGTGAAACCCCATCTCTACTAAAAATAAAAAAATACAAAAAATTACCCAGGCATGGTGGCGGGCACCTATAATCCCAGCTACTCTGGAGGCTGAGGCAGGAGAATGACTTGAACCCAGGAAGTGGAGGTTGCAGTGACCTGAGATCACACCACTGCACTTCAGCCTGGGCGAAAAAGTAAGACTCCTTCTCCAAAAAAAAAAAAAGTTGCTGCTATTCCCTTTTCTCTCATTATTTCCCACATTCTTAGCATTGCCTACATGTCAGGAACTGCATTAAAGGAGACTATGTGTCTGGTTTTTTTCCTCCCAACAATCAAGCCTGGTAAGGAACTGTTAAACCCACTTTCAGTAAAGGAGACTGAGGTCCAGAGAGATTATCTTATTAAAAAGGGCCCAAGAGGCAGGATGGGACTTAAATCTTAGCCTTTCTGGGACCAACTTTCCATTGTCTTTTTTTTTTTTTTGAGAT
>NW_012113502.1:0-1032 GCF_000951035.1 Colobus angolensis palliatus | reverse complement strand
TTTTTTGTATTTTTAGTAGAGACAGGGTTTCACTGTGTTAGCCAGGATGGTCTTCATCTCCTGACCTCATGATCTGCCCACCTTAGCCTCCCAAAGTGCTGGGATTACAGCTGTGAGCCAATGTGTCCAGCCGACTTTTAATTTTTAATGTATCAATATTGGTTCATCAATTGTACTGCATTAATGCAAGATATTAATAACAGAAGAAAGTGACTTAAGATTATGTGAGAATTCTCTGTACTTTCTGAGCAATTTTTCTGTAAACCTAAAACTGCTCTAAAAAAATAAGGTATTAATTTAAAAAAATATACAGGTAATGTGGCTTAAAAAATACAGTGTCGGAGAATGGATTAGAAATGGGCTACAGCAGATGCAGGAAGATCAAATAGGAGGCTATTGCAGTAGAGTCAAACATAGGGCTGATGGTTTCCTGGGATGGGTAATAATAGTAGGTAGATAGAGAAAGAGTCTTTAGGAGGTAGAATAGACAGGACTTCACAATGCATTAAATTTAAGCAGAAAAAAAAAATGATTCCCGGGTTTCTAGCTTAGGCTAGCAGGGATAGTGGTAGAATTTACTGATACGGAAAACTGGAGGAAAAACCGTTTGGACGAGAAAGATGGCAAGTTAAATACCTGTGAAAAATATAATCACAGACACTAGATAGGCAGCTGTGTGGGTGGCAAAGGTAAGCCATCGGCTAGGAACATACGGTGCGATTCCCTGGCATACCATTGGTTAGTGAAGTCGCAGAGTGTATGAGACAGCCTAAGGAGAGAATGCAGACAGGAGAAGAACTAAACACTCAGTGGCTGGTCAGAGGATGACAAACCAAGAGACTGGAGTGTAAAGGAGCAACAGGGTTGGGAAAGGGAGAAAAGGATGAAATCCAAAAACTGTGGTATCACAAAAACCAAAGAAAGAAAATATTTCGGCCGGGCGCGGTGGCTCAAGCCTGTAATCCCAGCACTTTGGGAGGCCGAGACGGGCGGATCACGAGGTCAGGAGATCGAGACTATCCTGGCTAACAC
>NW_012113501.1:0-1372 GCF_000951035.1 Colobus angolensis palliatus | reverse complement strand
CACTTTGGGAGGCCAAGGCGGGTGGATCACAAGGTCAGGAGATGGAGACCATCCTGGCTAACACAGTGAAACCCCCGTCTCCACTGAAAATACAAAAAATTAGCTGGGCGTGGTGGCGGCGCCTGTAGTCCCAGCTACTCGGGAGGCTGAGGCAGGAGAACGGCATCAACCCAGGAGGTGGAGGTTGCAGTGAGGCGAGATCGCGCCACTGCGCTCCAGCCTGGGTGACAGAGCGAGACTCCGTCTCAAAAAAAAAAAAGAGTGCGTGTCCAGCCTCAGTTGCATTCAGGTGCCAGGCAGCAGATAGCAGAGGCTATGAAGCAACCAGGTGTGCGTTACTAGGCCAAGTAGCCACTGCAGAAGGGGAAAGTGCGTGCCCTGCAAACATACACTTTAATTCCGTTTTAAAAAGCACCGTTGCCTACTCCTGTGACAAGACAACAAAAACCTTGTCTGATTCAGCTCTTGGGGTGCTACTTGAAATGCCTATAGGAAAAGTACATTGTCTTTTCTGTAATTCAGGGTGTTTCCTTTTCTCTCCATTTGGAGTTCGTGTCTCCTTTTTTCAGTCTTCTGTTAATGAACACAAGCACATAACATTGGGATTGGAGCAGTTTGGATCTTATCTGTTATTTTTTAGTTGGCATATTAATCTTCAATATGTTGGCTTTTCAAACCTGTCTCATGAAGTAATGGCAGAGAATTTATCACCAACTCTTGATGGTCAAAGCCAGTATTGTTGTTGCCATTTGAAGCTGCCAGTGTTTTAAACTAAATTTTAAAAAATTTCCTTCCTTCACCAGAACAGATAATGCTCAATTTTTCTGGTAAGCAGATAGGGTTGCAGATAATTGAAATCCATAGATCAATCCCATGCTTTATTTTAGGTATTATTTTACCCTCTTTCCTTATGAAATCATTTTTTAGAGCGAACAGTGTTTGACAGATTTGAGTTTCCCAGTGGCTTCTTTTCTTTAGAACTTCACCACTGGGGCAGTAACAAGGAACTAAAAAGGAAACGGATAGCTGGGGTTAGAGGGGACATATACCTCTGGCATCACTTAGAAATCCTGTACTCAGACCTTGAATGATACAGCCCTTCCTTGTGTGCCAGTGGAGGGAGGTCAGCCTGATACTTTGTTAAACTAGCCACACACACACATGCATACACGCCCACAGACACACACATACCTACACTGCAGAGAGACTCAAGGATCTCATTTCCCCACCCCTTCAATTGAGATTTGTCTTTTTCTTGCCATTACATGGTACTTTGTATTTCTGTTTAACAGCAGATTTTATTATACCCTGTCTTGCTTTTATTAGTGATGAGCTATATGTACGTTCTATCCTTTTCCCTCAGGAGATAGCA
>NW_012113500.1:0-2568 GCF_000951035.1 Colobus angolensis palliatus | reverse complement strand
TCATAAAGGTGAGTGAACAAAGCATCAGTTCATCGCAAAAAAAAAAAAAAAAAAAAGGTTACCATTTGACCTCACAATTCCACCCCTGGAGAGGCAAGAGAATTGCAAACAATTCCAAACAAAAAGTTGTACGGGAGTGTTCATAGCAGCATCATAAAAAAGTGGAAGCTTCCACATCAAACAGTGGAAGCAACTCAAATGTTCATCAACTGATTAATGGATAAACAAAATGTGGCAAATTCACACAGTAGAATGGTATTCAGCCATGAAAAGGAATGAAGAAATAATGCATACTACAGCATAGATGAATGTTGAACATATTATGCCAAGTGAAAGAAGACAGTCACAAAAGGCCCTGTATTGGATGACTGCATGTCTATGAATGTCCAGAATAGACACATCTATGGAACAGAAAGATTAGTGGTTGGGTTGCCTAGGGTGGGTGAGAGGCAACTGGGAAGTGGTGAAAATATTCAAAAATAGGCCGGGCGCCGTGGCTCACACCTATAATTCCACCACTTTGCGATTACACTTGAGGTCAGGAGTTTGACACCAGCCTGGCCAACATGGTAAAACTCCATCTGTATTAAAAATACAAAAATTGGCCAGGCGCAGTGGCTCAAGCCTGTAATCCCAGCACTTTGGGAAGCCAAGACGGGCGGATCACGAGGTCAGGAGATCGAGAACATCCTGGCTAACATGGTGAAACCCTGTCTCTACTAAAAAAACACAAAAAAACTAGCCGGGCGTGGTGGCGGGTGCCTGTAGTCCCAGCTACTCAGGAGGCTGAGGCAGGAGAATGGCGTAAACCCGGGAGGTGGAGCTTGCAGTGAGCTGAGATCCTGCCACTGCACTCCAGCCTGGGTGGCAGAGCGAGACTCCATCTCAAAAAAAAAAAAAAAAATGTATAATGTATATTGTGACAGTGTCTCCCTTACCTGAATGCTAATAAGAGTATGGATAATAACGTCTGAATGGAAATTTCTTTCCCTGCTGAGTAAAATGAAATAAGAAATGACATGTACATCTTTCTCCAGTTGGACATGCAAAAATGAGAGCCTTTACCATTACCCAAGCCAATTCACAAAGTACGTCTGAAGCCGTATCAGAGACCTGGGCCAGGCACAGTGGTTCACGCCTGTCATCCCAGTGCTTTGGGAGGCCGAGGCAGGAGGGTCACTTGAGGCCAGGAGTTCAAGACCAGCCTGGGTAACATGGCAAAACCCCATCTCTACAAAAAATACAAAACTTAGCCAGGTGTGGTGGCGGGCGCCTGTAATCCCAGCTACTCAGGAGGCTGAGGCAGGAGAATTGCTTGAACCCGGGAGGCGGAGCTTGCAGTGAGCTGAGATCATGCCACTGCACTCCAGCCTGGGTGGCAGAGCGAGACTCCATCTCAAAAAAAAAAAAAAAATGTATAATGTATATTGTGACAGTGTCTCCCTTACCTGAATGCTAATAAGAGTATGGATAATAACGTCTGAATGGAAATTTCTTTCCCTGCTGAGTAAAATGAAATAAGAAATGACATGTACATCTTTCTCCAGTTGGACATGCAAAAATGAGAGCCTTTACCATTACCCAAGCCAATTCACAAAGTACGTCTGAAGCCGTATCAGAGACCTGGGCCAGGCACAGTGGTTCACGCCTGTCATCCCAGTGCTTTGGGAGGCCGAGGCAGGAGGGTCACTTGAGGCCAGGAGTTCAAGACCAGCCTGGGTAACATGGCAAAACCCCATCTCTACAAAAAATACAAAACTTAGCCAGGTGTGGTGGCGGGCGCCTGTAATCCCAGCTACTCAGTAGGTTGAGGCAGCAGAATTGCTTGAACTTGGGAGATGGAGGTTGCAGTGAGCCGAGATTGTGCCACTGCACTCCAGCCGAGATGACAGAGGGAGACTCTGTCTCAAAAACAAAAAGAACTCAACGGGAGGACTGCTTGAGCCCAGGAAAATTGAGATTGCAGTGAACCGTGACTGCACCACTGCACTCCAGCCTGAGTGACAGAGCAGGACCCTGTCTCTTAAAAAAAAAAAAAGAAAAAGAGATACCCGAAGAGCAACAAGAAATTGTTTTCCTAATTAAATTTTTTTTGGCAATTTTATAACTTTATATGATGCATTTGACAATCAGCGATTAGTTCTCATCCACATTGTCTATAGATTTTTCAAAGTAGTAGCAGGTACATAGGTAGCCAAAGTATAGAGCTTATTTGGTGAATCTTCAGCCTCATTCCATTTTCTGGACAACCGCACACAGATACGGTATGGGATATTCCTTTGGCCCAGACAGCTTTGTTCAGCCTGGTATCAATGTGCACATCTGGAGTTCCCATCTCCTTCATGGCATATTTCAGAATTTCTTTGAGCGCCCGAGGGGTACGCTTCTTGAAGCCCACTTCATGGATGCGCTTGTGAGTGCTGATGGTGTATTCTCGGGTCACCACCTCATTGATGGAAGAATGGCCCTTTTTCTTCTCGCCACCCTTCTTTGCGGAAGCCATTCTGCCGGGTCTCATTAACGAATTTTTTTTTTTTTTTGAGACGGAGTCTCACTCTGTCGCCCAGG
>NW_012113499.1:0-1444 GCF_000951035.1 Colobus angolensis palliatus | reverse complement strand
AATTGGCAGGGTGGGACCCTATCAGGGTGGAACACTATCGAGGCAGGGTGGGACCCTATCTAGGCAGGGTGGGACCCTATCTAGGGCCACCTGGTGCTAACTTTTTAGGTTTTGTAAGGCCTACTAGTTTCACCAAGATAATATTCAAAGAAATAACTAAGAATTCTGTACAATTAAAGAAAAACATAAATTCTCAGATTTTAGAAGTACAGATTCAAAGCAAGATGAATTACACGTTGATCCACAGCTAGGCCAGTACAATGGAGACTGCAGAGCACCAAGCCCGGGGTGAATCTCCTCGGAGCTACTAGAGAGAAAACATGGCTCCCTACAAAGGAACCGCCATTCGACTTACCCACAGGCTGGGGGCGGGTTCTTGACGCGAAGAAGGAAGTGGCCCTTTTAGCCTGAGCGGCCACATCCAGCAAAGTACTGTCCTTTAAAAAGGGAGATGGGCCGCGTGAGGCAGAGCTGGGGGACCTGCTGCCCGTGGAATCTATGGAAATAGTTAATGACGCGCTCCCTGCAGGGAAGAGCACACTGAACCGCGAAGGAGGTGACGGGAGGCAGGAGGGAGTGGGGAGCCCAGGAGGTGTCGGGTGTGTGGAAAGTCCACACCAGCGCCGCTCAAGACAGCCCTGACAGCGCTGATTGAGTTTAAGATGAAGCCAGAACCCCAGCCAGTGCCGACTGAAGGGCAGGGTGACAGTTCATGCCATGTGTTCTGAAGTTCTGAAGTCAGCATTTTTTACTGAGTTTTCTTTTTTTTTGCTATGATTGGTCAAGTTTGCATTTTATGGGTACCTGCTAAGAAAATAGGAATAGATTATTTAACTTTGAAACCAGTAGAGCAAAACCAGTCTGGTTAAAAGCAAGAAAATATAGAAGAAGAAAGCTTTGCAAATCATATGAGAAAAGACTGCAAAATAAGTACAAACATATTGGTATGCATAGCAAAGTGGATCCCATTGCCAGTAAAAGAAATCCTCAGATTGGATAAAATAGCAAAGCTAACCATAAATGCTTGTGAGAGATACATAAGGGTACAGAAGATTTGTAAGTAAATGGATGGAAAAAAATATAATGCAAATTCTAACCAAAGTGTTGCCAGTATCACTATAATAATACACTAAACGTTAAGCCATAAAGCAAGGAATAATTCATGAGGAGGATATGTAACAGTTCTAAACTCATATGCACCTAACAGCGTAGCCTTAAGGTATGTAAGCAAACTATAACAAGGCTTAATGAGAAATATGTAAATGCACTATTGGGGTGAGAGATTTTAAGAAAGTTCTCTCAGCTATTGACAGATCCTGGACATAAAATCAGTAAACTGGCCAGACACAGTCGCTCACGCCTGTCATCCCAACACTTTGGGAGGCCAAGGTGGGTGGATCACTTGAGGTCGGGAGTTCAAGACCAGCCTGGCCAACATGGTGAA
>NW_012113498.1:26139-26482 GCF_000951035.1 Colobus angolensis palliatus | reverse complement strand
GGAGGCTGAGGGAGGAGAATCGTCTGAACCCAGGAAGAGGAGGTTGCAGTGAGCTGGGATTGCGCCACTGCACTCCAGCCTAGGTGACAAGAGTGAGACTCCATCTCCAAAAAAAAAAAAAAAAAATCATAGAAATGGACCCTAGTTTGGAAATTTATTCATGTAAATGAACTTCTCCCTGGCTTATCCCCAGAGCTGTGATTTAACATTATTGTGCTGGGTTTACAGACCAATTTGAACATGCATTTTCCTCTGCTTCTGCACAGACTCCCTAGAGAAGTGATCACATCACTGCATTCATTCTGGGTGACAAAGCGAGACCTTCTCTCAAAAAAAAAAAAAA
>NW_012113498.1:20181-21529 GCF_000951035.1 Colobus angolensis palliatus | reverse complement strand
TGGCTAATTTTTGTATTTTTAGTAGAGATGGGGTTTCACCATATTGGTCAGGCTTTTCTTGAACTCCTGACCTGGTGATCTGCCTGGCTTGGCCTCCCAAAGTGCTGGGATTACAGGCGTAAGCCACCACACCCAGTTGAAAGATCCTGTTAAGAGGATGAAAACAAAGTATAGATCAGAAGAAAATATTTGCAAACCACATATTCTACAAGAATGTGTAAAAAATAATACAAAAATTATCTGGGCATGGTGGCACACACCTGTAGTCCCAGCTGCTTGGGAGGCTGAGGCAGGAGAATCACTTGAACCTGGGAGGTGGAGGTTGCACTGAGCCGAGATTGTGCCACTGCACTCCAGCCTGGGCAACAGAGTGAGACTCCATCTCAGAAAAAAAAAAAAACAAAAAAACAGAGGAAGAAAAAGATAAAGAAGGAAAGAAATCTATAGTCCCACTACCCAAAGATTACTACTGTGAATGTTGTGCCTTCTCTCCTTCTGCCCTTTTTTTATTCTTATCAGCATGCATACACAATACACACATTCACATACATAATTTTTTGAGACAGGGTCCGGCTCTGTCTCCCAGGCTAGAGGGCAGTGGCACCATGTCAGCTCACTGCAACCTCTGCCTCCCAGGCTCAAGTGATCCTCCCACTTCAGCCTCCCAAGTAGCTGGGACCACAGGTGCGCACTACCACATCCGGCTAATTTTGTGTGTGTGTGTGTGGTTTTTTCTTTTTGAGATGGGGTTTTGCCATGTTGCCCAGGCTGGTCTTGAACTCCTGGACTCAAGCGATCCACTCGTCTCGGCCTCCCAAAGTGCTGAGATTATGGGCATAAGCCACCAAGCCCAACCCACGGTTTTCTTTTTTATTAATTATTACTATTTTTTTGACTGCACCTGCTCAGCAGGGCTACCCCATGGGCAATGTGCTGAGACAATTTTCTTTCACAAAATTGAAATACTATGTACACAGTCTTTGGTGCTGTGCTGGGTGTTTTTTTTTTTTTAATTCCCACTTTCATTATATCAAAAATATTTTTCTACTTTATAAGCATTTTATTTAGAGAATAGAGACAAGATCTCGCTATGTGGCCCAGGCCGGTCTCAAACTCCTGGGCTCAAGTGATGCTCCTGCCTCAGCCTCCAAAAGTGCAGGGATTACAGGCATGAGCCACTGCACCCAGCCTACTTTATGAGTATTTTTAAATAATTATATATAGGCCAGGCACAGTGGCTTATGCCTGTAATCCCAGCAATTTGGGAGGCTGAAGCAGGTGGATCACCTGAGGTCAGGAATTCGAGACCAGCCTGGCCAACATGACGAAACCCCGTCTCTACTAAAAA
>NW_012113498.1:19037-19637 GCF_000951035.1 Colobus angolensis palliatus | reverse complement strand
TCTGCCTCTCAGGTTCAAGTGATTCTCCTGCCTCAGCCTCCCAAGTAGCTGGGATTACAGGCTTGAGCCACCGCGCCCGGCCTCTTCAGTGAGTTTCAGTAGTTGGTGGGAATTTGTCCATTTCATGTAAGTTGCCAAATTTCTTGACATACAGTTTTCGGTGGTATTTGCTATGGTCTGAATATATCTCCCAAAATTTGTATGTTGAAACTTAATTGCCAATGTGATAGTAATGAGAGATGGGGCTTTTAGTAGGTGATAAAGTCATAAGGGTAGAGCCATTATGGATGGAACTGGGGCCCTTATAAAGGGCTTGAGGGAATGGGTTCATTCTCATCCAGCATGTGAGCACACAGTGTTCATCCCCCTCTGCCTTTCCATGTTCCGTCTTCTACCATGTGGAGATGTATTAATGACAAGAAGGACCTTACCAGACACTAAATGCCAGTACCTTGATCTTGGACTTCCCAGTCTCCAGAACTGTACGAAATAAATTTCTGGGCCGGCCGTGGTGGCTCAAGCCTGTAATCCCAGCACTTTGGGAGGCTGAGACGGGCGGATCACGAGGTCAGGAGATCGAGACCATCCTGGCTAACACGG
>NW_012113498.1:16655-17885 GCF_000951035.1 Colobus angolensis palliatus | reverse complement strand
ACTCCAGCCTGGGTGACAGAGCGAGACTCTGTCTCAAAAAAATAATAAATAAATAAAAATACAAAAATTAGCCAGGCGCAGTGGTGGGCACCTATAATGCTAGCTACTTGACTGGCGGAGGCAGGAGAATCACTTGAACCCAGGAGGCAGAGACTGTAGTGAGCTGAGATCGCACCACTGCAGTGCAGCCTAGGTGACAGAGTCAGACTCTGTCTCAAAAGAAAAAAAAAAAAAGAAAAACTCAATATAAAGAAACCAGATCTGTAGCTATAGGCTGACTTGGCATACTAAATTGGTCCAGCTGAGAGATTAGACCCATGCCCTTTATCTCATAAGTATGGTGAAATACCTGATGGAACTATCTACTGATAGGAAATAAAACCCATTTGAGGATACAATCATTTTCAGTGAAGGCAAGATGAGGACAAGCTGATGGGAGGCCGATGTGGGAAGATAACTTGAGGCCAGGAGTTTGAGACCACGCGGAGCAACAAAGCAACATCAACCCTACCCTCCACCCTACATAAACTCTTATTTTAAAAATTTGCCTTGCATGGTGGCACACATCTGTGGCCTAAGATGAGAAGATCCCTTGAGCCCCGGAGGGCTTTGTTTGGTTTTTTGAGACAGAGTCTCACTCTGTCACCCAGGCTGGAGTGATGTGGCACAATCTGGGCTCACTGCAAGTTCCACCTCCCAGGTCCAAGCAATTCTGCTCAACCTCCCAAGTAGCTGGGATTACAGGCTCCCGCCACCACACCCAGCTAAGTTTTTGTATTTTTAGTATAGATGGGGTTTTACCATGTTCGCCAAGCTAGGCTTGAACTCCTGACCTCAAGTGATCCACCTGCTTCGGCCTCCCAAAGTACTGGGATTACAGGCGTGAGCCACCGTGCCGGGCCGAGGCCAGGAGTTTGAGGGTGGGATGCAGTTAGCTCTATGATTGCACCACAGCACACCAACCTCAGCCTGGATGACAGCTGTTTTGTTTTGTTTTGAGACGGAGTCTTGCTCTGTTGCCCAGGCTAGAGTGCAGTGGCGCGATCTCAGCTCACTGCAACCTCTGCCTCCCGGGTTCACGCCATTCTGCCTCAGCCTCCCGAGTAGCTGGGACTACAGGCGCCCGCCACAACGCCCGGCTAATTTTGTTTTTGTATTTTTAGTAGAGATGGGGTTTCACCATATTGGTCAGGCTTTTCTTGAACTCCTGACCTGGTGATCTGCCTGGCT
>NW_012113498.1:8840-9851 GCF_000951035.1 Colobus angolensis palliatus | reverse complement strand
TTCAAGCGATTCTCCTGCCTCAGCCTCCCGAGTAGCTGGGATTACAGGTGCTCGCCACCACACCTGGCTAATTTTTATATTTTTAGTAGAGATGGGGCTTCACCACATTGGCCAAGCTGGTCTCCAACTCCTGACCTTAGGTGATCCACCCACCTCAGCATCCCAAAGTGCTGGGATTACAGGCATGCCACTGCACCCAACCTCATAAAATACAATATTTTAAAAATTCTCTGTGTCTTATGTAATTTTTTAAATTTACTTTAAAGAGTCTTTAGAAATCTCATGAAATCAGTGACTAAACCAATGTCTTTTAGTCTTAGACAAGGGGAGATAACTATGTACTCTCAAAGGTTATTCTTTCCCAAGGTATAATTAGAAATTTAGTGATGTGTATAAAAGTCTTGGTTTATTTACTCCCTGGAAAATGAAGGCAGAAACAAAACCAATATAATGCATTGCAGGCTCTTCTTTTATGATGTGACATACTGCAACACATTACCAAATGTTTTTACTTCTCGGAAATCAGCCTTAGATACCCCAAATGTTTAAGAACAAAAATAAAACAAAACAAAAACACAACCTGTCTCTGTGCCTCTAAATGCAGGTTCAAATTTTTGCCAGGATAACAGGGACAATTTTGAAAGCCTGAATAGTTGAATCCTCTTCCATAGATACTAATTCCCAACCTGTTTGAAATAGAAAAGTTCATGGATAAAACTAAGAAAATGGCCAGGTGCAGTGGCTCATGCTTGTAATCCCAGCACTTTAGGAGGCCAAGGCAGGCAGATCACCTGAGGTCAGGAGTTCAAGACCAGCCAAGGCCACCATGGTGAAATCCTGTCTCTACTAATAATACAAAAAAATAAGCCAGGTGTGGTGGCACACGCCTATAATCCCAGCTACTCAGGAGGCTGAAGCAGGAGAATTGTTTGAACCTGGGAGGCGGAGGTTGCAATGAGCCGACACTGCACTCCAGCCTGGGCAACAAAAGCAAAACTCTGTCTCAAAAAA
>NW_012113498.1:0-1030 GCF_000951035.1 Colobus angolensis palliatus | reverse complement strand
TTTTGTATTTTTTAGTAGAGACGGGGTTTCACCGTGTTAGCCAAGATGGTCTCTATCTCCTGACCTTGTGATCCACCTGTCTCGGCCTCCCAAAGTGCTGGGATTACAGGCTTGAGCCACTGCGCCCGGCCCCAACTGTTTTCTAAGGAGCTGGACAACAAGGTCCAAGAAGTGAGCAGTGGAGCTGACTGGGTTATAGTTTAGGAAGCAAATGCCAGAAGACAGTGGGAGCCCTGGAGTGTGAAATGGTGAGTCCGGGGCTGGAGGGCTGCAGATATTGGTCTCAGTTTCCTTCTTACAAGGACTTGCATCTGCCTTCCATCAAAATCATACATGAACTGTTTTAACCAAAAACCCATTTCTGATGAGGCACGGTGTTGCCCAAACTGGTCTCGAACTTCCAGGCTCAAGCAATCCTCCCACCTCGGCCTCCCACAGTGCTGGGATTACAGACCTGAGCCACACACAACCTAAAATCATCTTAAAAAATAGATTTAGAGGCCAGGTGTGGTGACTCACACCTGTAATCCCAGCACTGTGGGAGGCTGAGGCAGACAGATCACTTGAGGTCAGGAGTTTGAGATCAGCTTGGGCAATATAGTGGGACCCTATCTCTACTAAAAATAAAAAAAAATACCGGGGATTGGTGGCGGGCGCCTGTAATCCCAGCTACTCAGGAGGCTGAGGCAGGAGAATCGCTTGAACCCAGGAGGCGGAGGTTGCAGTGAGCTGAGATTGTGCCACTGCACTCCAGCCAGGGCAACAGAGCGAGACTCCGTCTCAAAAAAAGAAAAAACAAAACAAAACAAAAACCCCGAAAGAAGAGTCACCCACGTAACAGGCTGGGTTTCCTCCACTGCCTCATCTCCCATACTTAATGCAATGGGTTTCTACTCCCTATGAACCCTAGACTCTCAGCAATTGCCAATGATGACCTCTCTCTCTCTCTCTCTCACTCTCATTCTCTCTCTCTCTCTCTTTTTTTTTTGAGATGGAGTTTCACTCTTGTTGCCCAGGCTGGAGGGCAGTG
>NW_012113497.1:0-1123 GCF_000951035.1 Colobus angolensis palliatus | reverse complement strand
AAGCATTCCCTTTGAAAACTGGCAGAAGACAGGGATGCCCTCTCTCACCACTCCTATTCAACATAGTGTTGGAAGTTCTGGTCAGGGCAATCAGGCAAGAGAAAGAAATAAAGGGTATTAAATTAGGAAAAGAGGAAGCCAAATTTTCCCTGTTTGCTGATGACATGATTGTATATTTAGAAAACTCCATTGTCTCAACCCAAAATCTTCTTAAGCTGATAAGCAACTTCAGCAAAGTCTCAGTATAAAAAAATCAATGTGCAAAAATCATAAGCATTCCTATACATCAATAACAGACAAACAGACAGCCAAATCATGAGTGAACTCCCATTCACAGTTGCCACAAAGAGAATAAAATACCTGGGAATATAACTTACAAGGAATGTGAAGGACTTCTTCAAGGAGAACTACAAACCACTGCTCAACAAAATAAGAAGACACAAACAAATGGAAGAACATTCCATGCTCATGGATAGGAACAATTAATATCATGAAAATGGCCATACTGCCCAAGGTAATTTATAGATTCAAGGCCATCTCCATCAAGCTACCAATAACTTTCTTCACAGAATTGGAAAAAACTAGTTTAAATTTCATATGGAACCAAAAAAGAGCCTGCATTGCCAAGTGAATCCTAAGCAAAAGAACAAAGCTGGATGCATCATGCTACTGGAGTTCAAATTATACTATAAGGCTACAGTAACCAAAACAGCATAGTACTGGTACCAAAACAGATATACAGACCAATGGAACAGAACAGAGGCCTCAGAAATAACACCACACATCCAGAAATCATCTAATCTAATTGTCCCACAATTCTTCAATAGTCTGTTCCATCGTTTTACTTCTTTTTTCTCTTTGCATTTGAGTTTCAGAAGTTTCTATTGACATAGCTTCAAACTCAGAGATTATTCTCTTGGTAGTGTCCAGTCTACTTATGAGCCTATCAAAAGCATTCTTCATTTCTGTTAGTCCTTTTTTTTTTTTAATCTCTAGAATGTCTTTTTTATGATTTCTTAGTTTCCATCCCTCTGCTTCTTCAAGGGCAGACAATTGCCTTCTGTCCTTGCATGTTGTCCACGCCCCCCCCCCCCCCCACCCATCCTACTTTGAAGGTTAGAAA
>NW_012113496.1:0-1205 GCF_000951035.1 Colobus angolensis palliatus | reverse complement strand
AAAAAAAAAAAAACAGAGAAAGTACTGCTGCTACCTCTCTACCTCTCCTCAGTGGGGCAACAACTATTTTGGTGTTCTCCCATAGTGGCAGGAGCAACTAGCTGGACAAATCGCCCCAAAGCAGGGAGGGGCAGTCAGCTCCTGTTGGAGCCCAGAGGAAAAAGCTGGGGAGGAATTAGAGGGGACAGGAGAGGCAGAATAACCAGCCCCAGCAATCATAGCAGGAGGATGTCCTGGCTAGAAGTAGGCTGTGTGTACCATTGCCAGAACATGTCCTTTTGCTCCCCTCCATCTTTCTGGTCCATCTTCCACTGAAAAGTCATGTCCCGTTTCTTTAATCATGAGCCTCAGGGCCCTTGCACGTGTGGTTCCACCTGCCTAGAAGGATTGACCTCCTTTTCTCCCCACCTACCTATTTCCTTGATTCCTATTCACCCCTCAGACACATGCCACACACGTCTTCACCTGGCATCACTGCCTCTGGGTATTAGTTCTCATGGCTTCTGGTCTTACTCCTTCAATAGCATTTTGATTTTGATTTGTATGTGATTAAAGTTAGTCTCTCCCATTAGGCCCTTATCTCCTTGAGAATAGGGCTACATTTTCAGCTTTGCTCACCACTACATCCAAGACCCTAGCATAGCGCCTAGGAAAGATAGAGTGGAGAAGTCTCCATGAGCCTGGGTCCCTAAGGTACTCTAAGACTTGGCCTCCCCCAGTCTCGGAGTACCTGAGAGTCATCCCCAAAAGAGGTACTTGGCAGAGGCTGCTGCCTATTCACCGGCCTTTCCCCTTTATTCTGCACACACAGCTGAGGGATCTGAGGAGCCCTCAGATCCTTGCATCATGAAAATGCAAGGTGGCTGGGCGCGGTGGCTCATGCCTGTAATCCCAGCACTTTGGGAGGCCGAGGCAGGCAGATCACAAGGTCAGGAGATTGAGACTATCTTGGCTAACATGGTGAAACCCCATCTCTACTAAAAACACAAAAAATTAGCCGGGCGTGGTGGCGGGCGCCTGTAGTCCCAGCTACTCGGGAGGCTGAGGCAGGAGAATGGCGTGAACCGGGGAGGCGGAGCTTGCAGTGAGCTGGGATCTGGCCACTGCACTCCAGCCTGGGCGACAAAGCGAGACTCCGTACCCCCCGCCCCCCCCCCAAAAAAGGGAGGTGAATGTACTTAGGGAGAAAAGCGCACATTTAAGAG
>NW_012113495.1:0-1593 GCF_000951035.1 Colobus angolensis palliatus | reverse complement strand
GCGGGCGCCTGTAACCTCAGCTACTCAGGAGGCTGAGGCAGGAGAATCGCTTGAACCCAGGAGGCAGAGGTTGCAGTGAGCCGAGATCACGCCATTGCACTCCAGACTGGGCTACAAAGCGAGATTCTGTTTAAAACAAAAACAAAAAAACGGCTGAATGTCTACTAAACCCTGACTTCCCACCAGTGCCCCAGCATCACAATGCCCCACCTTTAGGAGAATGCAACACCCTACATCTATCTGCCGGGACGTCACCAGGACTTCAAGAGAAAAGCTAAGGTCCTCTCCCACTTCTATAGCTTTCAGAGTCAGAAAGACCTAAGGATCCAGACCCTTTCAAGAGCTCCGAGCTATATGAGAGCCCTGTCATTTAGTGTCTGTTCAAAACAATAAGAGCACCCTGATTATGCTGGGCCCCTACAAAGATGACGAGACCTTCTCTTCCTGGATTGCCCACTCAGTTTACATAGACAAGGATGTCCTCTGCCCCCTCCCTACCTCTCCAAATCAGGCCAGAAATTCCGCCTTCTATTTTCCTTCTGGCTGAGAGATACCAACAGTTAACAGTTTTTTTGGGCCTCCATTCAGTGCCAGGCAATGCACTGATAAGCTCTTTGCTGCATTATCACTAATCTTATCAACCAGGCATGATTTTCTCTTTATAGATGAGGTCAACTCAAGCTCATTAAAATCAAGTGATTTGGCTCTAGGACTGCCTGACTCCTTGTTGCTACATGTCACGACCTACCTAAGCTACTCTTTCTCATTTTCTGTGAGTTCTGTTATTATGTAACCACATTTTTAGGGATGTTGATTTTTAGTTGATATTTAGTGATTAAAATCACCATGGAACAGGCAGAAATTTCCCCTAAATGACCCAGATGAATTCCTGAAACCCAGCAAAGAAGGAGGGAAGTAACTTTTTTTTTTTTTTGAGACGGAGTCTCGCTCTGTCGCCCAGGCTGGAGTGCAATGGTGCGATCTCAGCTCACTGCAACCTCCACCTCCTGGGTTCAAGTGATTCTCCTGCCTCAGCCTCCCAAGTAGCTGGGATTACAGGCGCCCGCCACCACGCCCAGCTAATTTTTTGTATTTTTAGTAGAGATGGGGTTTCACGATATTGGCCAGGCTGGTCTTGAACTCCTGACCTCAGGTGATTCACCCACCTCGGCCTCCCAAAGTGCTGGGATTACAGGCCTGCACCACTGCGCCCAGCTGTCATGCATTTTCATGAATGATTCCCAAATCTTCCTCTGTAGCCTTTACAATCCCTGAAGTCTTTTCTACCTCAATTCCTGTGTTACTAATTATTTACAGAATATTTCCTCTTAAATTTTTTTTTCATTACTCTACTGCCCTACATATTTTTAAAACGCTTTTTAACTTTTTTTTTTTTTTTTTTTTTTGAGACAGAGTCTCACTCTGTCACCCAGGCTGGAGTGCAGAGGCGCCATCTTGGCTCACTGCAAGCTCCACCTCCCGGGTTGAAGCAATTCTCCTGCCTAAGCCTCCCGAGTAGCTGGGATTACAGGCACCTGCCACCACATCCAGCTTATTTTTGTATTTTTAGTAGAAACAGTGTTTCGCCATGTT
>NW_012113494.1:0-2534 GCF_000951035.1 Colobus angolensis palliatus | reverse complement strand
TCATTGGGAATTCTCTTTGGCAGAATTCTTAGGTCACCCTCTTTTTTTTTTTTTTTTGGACGGAGTTTCGCTCTTGTAGCCCAGGCTGGAGCGCAATGGCACCATCTAGGCTCACTGCCACCTTCATCTCCCAGGCTCAAGTGATTCTCTTGCCTCAGCCTACTAAGTAGCTTGAACTACAGACATGCACCACCACATCCAGCTAATTTTTTGGATTTTTAGTAGAGACAGGGTTTTACCACGTTGCCCATACTGGTCTCAAACTCTTGACCTCAGGTGATCTACCTCAGCCTCCCAAAGTGCTGGGATTGCAGGTGTGAACCACCGCGCCCAGCCAGGTCACCCTCTTTTAAAATCTAACATCTCAGACAGGGGAAAAATACTTTGTATGAAAGAAGGCAGGCTTATGTTCATATGTTGCTTTGCCTTGAAGCCTGAAGGGGATGAATGGGGACAAGCAAGACAGAAGTACATGGCATGCAGATGCTGGGAAAATGCTTTGCAGGGGCGTGAGGTGTGCTCACTGGCCTGTGATCAGGACTGAGAGCTGTCACAGCAGCCCACTCTGCCTTCTAATTGCTGAACTTATTTGGGGAAGCCTGTTGATTTGAGTGTAGAACGGGCAGTCCATTTTTTCTTGATGCCTTGGAAAGAACAGGCCCCAAGTTAAGTGTAGGAGACAGACTTGCAGGAGGAAATAACTATTTTTACTTTTCCTCTTTGCGGTCTCTGAAATAGCAGCTGTACCTCTTTTCACTGGGGAACATTGGGAGTACTTCTCATTTATATATCTCATTGATTTCCTTCAATCATGATGCTAGTAAGAGAAAATGTTGCTATTTCAATGACATTGGAATCCCATGTGGTTTTAAAAACAAATGCTTTAAGTGATGAAATGAATATGTGTGTCCTATTTTGAAGGGATTTTTGAAAGGATGGCCTGCATCTCGGTCACATTTATGATTTCTGGATCCTAAAAGACTATGTCTTCAAAGCTATTTGTGCTTTTATTTAGGTGTTTACTGATTGGGTCATGTTGGACCCTGTGAGGAGCCAGGCATTTTTCTGGGTACTGGCAATAAACATGCAGTCCTGATCTAAAATATAGCCTAGCAAAAGAAGTACATGTTTACGCAGATAATTCTAATATAGTATGCTGCATTGAAACAGTCAAGTATTTGAACTATGGGCAAGCAGTTCTGTCATGTCCCCTTCTGTGCTTGTCTATTTTAAGACTACTAAGTTCAAATTCCTAACCTTTGTGTTTAAAAACCACATGGCTCTGGGAGGCTATTTGCATGTCATTCCCCTGGGTTATCCCTTTGTTCCATTCTTGCTACAAGCATATTTGTGTAGAGTAACTCAACCGTTGAAAGCAAGATGTGCACTCTTAGGCAGATAACAATCAACGTTTAAAATAACATCACTTCTTCTATAGATGTCTCCCGGCACACAAAGCATGGTGACTGCTCAGATTAATTGGAGGAGAAAGAATACTGGAGAGGCGAGGCCCTCCAACACCGTCATGCGCATGCTCAAGGTCATCAGGATGGAGAACAGTATTGGAGAATCTGATTTTCCCACCTGGCTCCCTTGTGTAGATTCTTGTTGAGAAGCAGAGCTGTCGGCCACCTCCTGCTTGAGTCCAGTGAAGGCCACTTTAGTGTTTGGCCCAAACCCGGTGTGGAATGAAGTTGGGCACACAGACCAAAGAGCCAGCTTCAGGTCTAAATAGCTTTTGAAACCATTTCAAAATAGCATTGCGCAACTTCCAAAGGGAAGTTAGGGTTGCAAGTTACAGAGATGACGGAGCCTGATTATGTCCTTAAAATGTGTTGCTCCGAACTATTTCACCTTAACTGGAAAGACAGTTTTGGTTTTTTTTTTTTTTTTTTGAGCACATACCCTTCACCCTCTCATGGAGTTTGTGTCTGGAAATACAAAGTTGATTATGACCCAATCCTGCTATGATGGAACTCAGTCTAATTGGAGAGCTAATAAGTAACAGCAGTACTTACAAATTCTATCATAGTGTTTTTTACAAGTATTCAGCGTTCAGAAATCTGAGGGAGGGATTCATGCTGCCCAAAGAAAACCTCATAGATGAGGTGCTGAATGAGATGCTTCACCCTTAGGGATGAGGAGCAGCTGAAGATGGGAGAGAAAGCCTTCCAAGCACAGAGCACAGCACGGACAGAAATGTGGAGGTGCTGGCAAGTGGGGGTGGGGGAAGCAAGGGGAGATGATGAAAACAAGCCAAGATGGAAACTTTAGAATGCATCTCACTCCTCTGCCACTCACATGAGCAGATGATTTCACTGGACCTAGAGGGGATGCACCCGAACTCTATTTGTCACCTGTATTTCTAAGAAATAGCTCACCATGGCTGTTCATTAGGTATTTCTCAGCTTCTTCCTGTTACGGAATGTAGGGTAGCCCACCTGGCACATAAAGCTGGCAGTAAGGCCACTGGGTTTTAATCTTGGCCCTTGAACCAGCTCTGTGACCTTGGTCACCTCTCAGAGTCTCAATTT
>NW_012113493.1:0-1278 GCF_000951035.1 Colobus angolensis palliatus | reverse complement strand
CTCCATCTCTTAGAGGCCAGGGAGAAAAGAAAGGATTGGCAATGTAGGCTGACGACCAGACTCCCATGACAAACAAGGTCAAGTTAGATGAGGACTGAGAAGTGGTCACTGGGTTAGTAATGTGCAGGGTGCTGGGGGCCTTGACAAGAGCAGTCTCCTTGGTGTAAAGCAGGGAACAGATCAGCAGCTGAGAGTAAAGAGAGAGGCAAAGGTGTGAAATCGCCCTCTGGAGAATGGAGATGACTGGGTTAGGGACAAGAGTTTGTGTGCGTGTGGTTGTGAATTGAAAGATTTTTAGTAGAGACGGGTTTCACCATCTTGGCCAGAGTGGTCTTGAACTCCTGACCTCGTGATCCATCCACCTCGGCCTCCCTCTCTTAATCTTTTATTATTATTATTTTTAAAATTTAATAGAGACAGGGTCTCACTATGTTTCCCCGGCTGGTTTCAAACTCCTGGACTCAAGCAATCCATTCTCCTTGGCCTCCTAAAGTGCTGGGATTACAGGTGTGAGCCACCACACCTGGCCCCCTCCTAAGCTTAAGGACTGATATGAAACTGGGGTGCCTATAGCCCCAGCTACTCAGGAGGCTGAAGCAGGAGGATTGCTTGAGCCCAGGAGTTCAGGGCCAGGCTGGGCAACATAATGAGGCTCCAAGTCTTAAAAAAAACCAAAACACCAATAAACAAAAAGCAATATGAAGAAGATAATCTTGCCGGGGACAGTGGCTCATGCTATAATCCCAGTGCTTTGGGAGGCCGAGGCCAGTAGATTGCTTGAAGCCAGGAGTTCAAGACCAGCCTGGGCAACATGGCAAAACCCCATTTCTACTAAAAATACCAAAAAAATGCAAAAAAAGATTTTTTAAAAAAGAAGAAGAAAGAAAGAAAAGGAGGGAGGGAGGGAGGAAGGAAGGAAGGGAGGGAGGAAGGAAGGAAGGAAGGAAGGAAGGAAGGAAGGAAGGAAGAAAGAAAGAAAGGAAGGAAGCTGGGTGTGGTGGTACATTCCTGTAGTCCCAGCTACTTCAGAGTCTGAGGCACAAGAATCACTGGAAAACAGGAGGCAGAGGTTGCAGTGAGCTGAGATCGCACCACTGCACTGCAGCCTGGGCAACAGAGTGGGATTCTGTCTCAGAAATAAAGAAAAGAAAAAGGTAATCTTTCTAGGCCAGGTGTGGTGGCTCACGCCTGTAATCCCAGCATTTTGGGAAGCCGAGGAGGGCAGATCACTTGAGGCCAGGAGATCGAGACCAACCTGGCCAACATGTGAAACCCCGT
>NW_012113492.1:0-2439 GCF_000951035.1 Colobus angolensis palliatus | reverse complement strand
AAGAGAGATACAAGACAGGCAAGAACAAGTGGTTCTTCCAGAAGCTGCGGTTTTAGATGCTTTGTTTTGGTCATTAAAAATTAAAAAGGAAAGAAAAAAAAAAAAAAGAAAAAGAAATGGAGTCTTGCTCTGTTGTCCACATTGGAGTGAAGTGGCATGATCTTGGCTCACTGCAAGCTCCGCCTCCCAGGTTCAAGCAATTATCATGCCTTAGCCTCCTGAGTAGCTAGGATTGTGGGTGCATGCCACCACGCCTGGCTAATTTTTGTATTTTTAGTAGAGACAGGGTTTCACCATGTTGGCCAGGCTGGTCTCAAACTCCTGACCTCAAGCAATCCACCTGTCTCGGCTTCCAAAGTGCTGAGATTACAGGCGTGAGCCACTGCACCTGGCTAACTTTTTAATTTTTTTTTTTTTTTTGAGACGGAGTCTCGCTCTGTCACCCAGGCTGGAGTGCAGTGGCGCTATCTCAGCTCACTGTAAGCTCCGCCTCCCAGGTTCATGCCATTCTCCTGCCTCCGCCTCCCGAGTAGCTGGGACAACAGGTGTCCACCACCATGCCCGGCTAATTTTTTGTATTTTTAGTAGAGACGGGGTTTCACCATGTTAGCCAGGATGGTCTCGATCTCCTGACCTTATGATCCATCCGCCTTGCCTTCCCAAAGTGCTGGGATTACAGGTGTCAGCCACAGTGGCCAGCCTAATTTTTAAATTTTTTATTTGCAGAGACAAGGTCTTGCTATGTTGCCGAGGCTGGGCTCAAGTGATCCTCCTATCTCAACCTCCCAAGCAACTGGGATTACAGGCACATGCCACTGTGCCCAGCTATTACTTGATATTTTCTTGTTTGTATTTTCTTGTTTATAATTTGTAAGCTTGGAATCTTATCTGTCTTGTTCACTGCTATATTATCAGCTCCTGAAACAGTACCTGGCACCTAGTAAGTGACCAGTGAATATATGGCTGAATGAATGAAGGCAGAAAGGTTTGTCTAAAATGCATTTCTTTTTCTAGCATTACTTCCTCACATTAAATATTTACACTCCCTATGATCAGGCAATTCATCCTCTGGGCACGTGACCTGAAGAGATTCTTTTACAGAAGACATACATGAGGCCGGGTGCAGTGGCTCACGCCTGTAATCCCTGCACTTTGGGAGGCCAAGGTGGGTGGATCACCTGAGGTCAGGCGTTCAAGACCAGCATGGCCAACATGGTGAAACCCCGTCTCTACTAAAAATACAAAAAAATTAGCGGGACGTGGTGGCAGGCACCTGTAATCCGGGCTACTGGGGAGGCTGAGGCAGGAGAATCGCTTGAACTTGGAAGGCGGAGGTTGCGTGGAGCCGAGATCATCCCACTACACTCCAATCTGGGCAATGGAGTGAGACTCTGTCTCAGAAAAAAAGAAGACCTCCATGAGAATGAAGCTGGGAAGTTAGAGGCGACCTGGGCATCCGTCTCTGAGAGTGTGAGGGTGAAATGTGGGTATATACTGTGGAGTGTCATGCAGCAATCAGAAGTACCGGGTTAGGTGTACACATGACAACATGGATGTATTTTTTTTTTTTTTCTTAAGACAGTGTCTTGCTCTTGTCGCCTAGGCTGGAGTGCAATGACGTGATCTTGGCTCACTGCAACCTCCATCTTCTGGGTTCAAGTGATTCTCCTGCCTCAGCCTCCTGAGTAGCTGGGATTACAGGCACCCACCACCACGCCTGGCTAATTGTTTTGTGTGTTTTTAGTAGAGATGGGGTTTCACCGTGTTGGCTAGGCTGGTCTTGAACTCCTGACCTCGTGATCCACCCGCCTTGGCCTCCCAAAGTGCTGGGATTACAGGCGTGAGCCAGTGCGCCCAGCTGCCAGGATGCATTTTAAAAACACATTGTTTAGAGAAAAAGGGTGAGAAATAAGATGAGACATATACAACAGGTGGGGGGTGGTGGCTCACACCTATAATCCCAGCACTTTGAGAGGCTGAGGTGGGATGATTGTTTGCAGCCAGGAGTTTCAGACCAGCCTGGGCCACACAGGGAAACTCCGTCTCAACAAATAATTTAAAAAATTAGCCAGGCATGGTGGCACACACCTGTAGTCCCAGCTACTTGGGAGGGGCTGAGGTGGGAAGATTGCTTGGGCCTGGGAGGTAAAGGTTACAGTGAGCTATGATCCTGCTACTGCACTCCAGCCTGGGTGACACAGCGAGACCCTGTCTCAATAAAAAGTAAAAATATATATATGTGTGTGTGTGTGTGTATATATATATATATAATGACACGACACACATAAAAAGAATCATTCCAGCCAGGCGCGGTGGCTCAAGCCTGTAATCCCAGCACTTTCGGAGGCCGAGACGGGCGGATCACAAGGTCAGGAGATCAAGACCATCCTGGCTAACACGGTGAAACCCCGTCTCTACTAAAAAATACAAAAAACTAGC
>NW_012113491.1:0-1139 GCF_000951035.1 Colobus angolensis palliatus | reverse complement strand
GATTATCCTGCCTCAGCCTCCTGAGTAGCTGAGATTACAGGGATGCGTCACCACACCTGGCTAATTTTGTATTTTTAGTAGAGATAGGGTTCCTTCATGTTGGTCAGGCTGGTCTCGAACTTCTAACCTCAGGTAACCCATCCGGCTCGGCCTCCCAAAGTGCTGGGATTACAGGTGTGAGCCACTGCGCCAGGACACCAACTTGCTGTTCTACATATTAAGCAACTACTTTCTTTGGGTTTACTTACTTGAGAAGTGAGTCACTTAAAACACAAGCCTGAAACATTGCTTCCACCCACTAAAACTCCTCTACTAGGCCTAATCTCTGTTTTCACAGGCTGAGACAGACAGAAGCATAGAGCTGTCTTGCTGGCATTGGTTCCCTATGCAGCTGAACTCCCGTTCTCAGCTAAACTTTATCGTCTGTAAAAGGACTAAGCACATTTTAGACTTTTGCAAAGGGTTTGTTAGTTTCCCACACCCCAGGAAAGGGTATTGTAGCTCCATTTATTCAACAACTATTGCTTGAACACTTACCACATAACAAATATTGTCCTAAGCGCTGGGGCTACCGTGGTAAGCAAACTCTGACCTGGTTCTTGCCTTCACGGAGCTTACAGTATGATGGAGGAAAGCCAGACATTCATCAGAGAACCACACAGATACTTATAAAAGCCCATTTTCCAAACAAAGGCAAATGTTGCTGTGAGAGCTTTCAAGGATGGGAATTGGTCAGGCATGGTGGCTCACACCTGTAATCTCAGCACTTTGGGAGGCCAAGGCAGGCAAATTACTTGAGGATAGGAGTTTGAGACCAGCCTGGCCAACACAGTGAAACCCCATCTCTACTAAAAATTCAAAAACTGCCGGGCACGGTGGCTCATACATGTAATCCCAGCACTTTAGGAGGCCGAGGCAGGTGGATCACAAGGTCAAGAGATCGAGACCATCCTGGCCAGCATGGTGAAACCCTGTCTCTACTAAAAACACAAAAAACTAGTTGGGCGTGGTGGTGCATGCCTATAGTCCCAGCTACTCAGGAGGCTGAGGCAGAAGAAACACTTGAAGCCGGGAGGCAGAGGTTGCAGTGAGCCAAGATTGCTCCACTGCACTCTAGCCTGGCAACAGAGTGAAACTCT
>NW_012113490.1:0-1214 GCF_000951035.1 Colobus angolensis palliatus | reverse complement strand
AATTAGCCAGGCATGGTGGCGGGCGCCTGTAGTTGCAGCTACTTGGGAGGCTGAGGCAGGAGAATGGCATGAACCCAGGAGGCGGAACTTGCAGTGAGCCGAGATGGTGCCACTGCACTCCAGCCTGGGCAACAGAGCAAGACTTGGTCTCAAAAACAAAAACAAAAATAAACACAAACACAAACAAAAAAACCAAAAAAATTAAATACTTTTGTTATTTAAGGACAACTCATTCCTGAGAAATTCCTCTAAATCCTTATTATTTTCACTAATTCCCTTCTCTTCTCTACCTTTATCCATTACCTCAAAACCTCAGGATCAGGAGGAAAGGGGTGGTATTCTAATTTTTCCCCAAAGCTTTGAGCAGCCTCATATTTCTCTGTGTGTAAAAAACTTGCTCTTTTGAGGAATATCTCAGCTGGCATACTCTATTCCCAATAATTGCTACCATCTACCAACTTAAAACTGATTCTTCCTTAAATATCAAGGCACTTAGTTCACTTCTAAAAAAAACACATAATGGCAATTTTCAAACAGATTATTTTAAATCAGAAATCACAGTATTATAAACCCAAAATATGCCCTCACCCAGCTTCAACAGTTATCAATATGTTATAGCAATTTTGTTCCATTTTCACCTCCTACTCTCCCTCCATTATACTCCTTCCTCCTCTTGACCTCAATTTTTTCCTTCAACCTCTCCCTATCTGCCCTTCACCATCAATTTATGAAAGCTCTTCTTAAAATACCCAACAAAAACCCCTACTTTGAGTCTACATCTCGTGCTATCTCTTTCCTTAACTTGATGTCTTTACTTCCTTAGCAAATATTTTAACTTTCTAGGAATGCCTAAACTCTTCATCACGTAAGTGAAACTGCTCTTTCATGGGTTACAATTTTGTATTTAACCTCACCTCTCAGGAATATCTCACTGTGTCAATCATTTCCTCTCATAAAACCTCCTTTCCTTTGTCGTCCATAACACTATACCCTTTTAATTTGTTCCCTTTTGGCCGATTCTTCAAGTATCCTTCTAGCTAAAATCTCTTACTTATCCTGTAGAAATTTGTTTTTCATAGTTCTTTCATGTAGGCACTCATTAAAAACCATGGTTCTGTCATTTATATACAGATAGCTTCTATATCTTTACTTATGACTCAATTTCCATCTAGCTACCCAAATTTTAGTAATCCTTCTTTCTTTTTTTTTTTTTT
>NW_012113489.1:0-2628 GCF_000951035.1 Colobus angolensis palliatus | reverse complement strand
TAGCCAGGATGGTCTTGATCTCCTGACCTCGTGATCCGCCCGCCTCGTCCTCCCAAAGTGCTGGGATTACAGGCGTGAGCCACTGCACCCAACTGTCATTTTACTGTTAATCCTGCAGCCAGGTCATCCCAAATGCCTTGTGCACCCCCGATGTGTGGGGAAGGACGGTGCGCACTTCCTGCCATCTACCTGGATGTAAGCTGTACCACGTTTTTGTGATCTGTTTGAAAAATGAAAAGTGATATCTGATTATGGTTTAAACATTCATTCCTCTTAGAATGAGCGAGGTTGAGTATCCTCTCATTCGATTAAAAGCCTTTTGTCAGAACTGTCTTGGAACATATTATTTTTCAAATTCCACGATGACCATTTCCTGTCGGCGAAAGGGTTGATTTGATGTTTAATCTTTTGCCTTCCTACATCCATCTAGCTCAGCATCAGTTGCCGAGATCTGGGTCAGGGGTCACATCCAGCTTTTTCTTCTCTTACATTTGATGTTGATAAAGGAGAAAAACCAGGTCAGGTGTAGTGGCTCATGCCAGGAGTTCCAACACTTGAGGAAGCTGAGGCGGGAGGATCACTTGAGGCCAAGAGTTTAAGACCAGCCTGGGCAACACAGTAAGACTTCGTCTCTACCAAAAAATCAAAAAGTGAGCTGGGTGTGGTGGCAGGTACCTGTAGTCCCAGCTACTCAGGAGGCTGAGATAAGAGGCTTGAGCCCAGGAGTTTGAGGCTGCAGCAAGCTACGATCACACCACTGCACTCTAGCCTGGATGAAAGAATGAGACCCTGTCTTAAAAAAAAAAAAAAAAAAAAAAGACATCGTGTGGTGGTGCACACCTGTAATCCCAGCACTTTGGGAGGCCAAAATGGGCAGATCACCTGAAGTCAGGGGTTCAAGATCAGCCTGGCCAACATGGTGAAACCCCATCTCTACTAAAAATACAAAATTAGCTGGGTATGGTGGCACATGCCTGTAATCCCAGCTACTTGGGAGGCTGAGGCAGGAGAATCGCTTGAACCCAGGAGGTGGAGGTTGCAGTGAGCCGAGATTGCGCCATTGCACTCCAGCCTAGGCAACAAGAGCGAAACTCTGTCTCAAAAAAAAAAAAAAAAAAAGAAAAATATATTGTGGTTTAGTGCTGTCATGCTTACTGAATAAGGCTTGTTATGAGCATAATTTTTCTAAAGGAAACATTAGGCCAGATTGCTAAATAGCCAAGGTAGTCAGAGATTTTCATAAAATGAATACCTGAAAAAATTTTTAAAAAGCTGATTAGTTGTCCATTGCTGTCTTTTTACAGAGCACTGTTTAGTTCTGACTGAGGCTCAGGGTTTGCTAGTTGAAGGGGCTGATGTGTTTGCCCAGAGATAATCTGCCTCCTTCTAACATGTGTGCAGTTTCCTAACATGCTGCCTGCCATCTAGTAGGAGCACAGACAGAGATTGCACACTCCTCCTGGCCACAGGATGGCCACAGCTCCACATAGAGCTCAGTGCAGGATAGGACTGCCCCTCCTAATTTCTGGGACCTTTACTCTGAGAGGAGCTTTGAAACAAGCAAGTGCAAAACTGAATTAGCGTCTTCTGTTCTATCACCTAGTCACTGCTGCTCACCTTTTCTCTTAATTCTGTATTCCATAGTGAAAGTTTTTTTCTTTCTGTATGCATTCTTAAGTGTTTTGTATTTCAGCAGACACCCTGTGTTCTAACCCAGCTCCTTGTAGGAGGAAACTTGGTGATTCTGAAGTAATCCTACCTAGATAAACCAACATTTCCTAGGGAGGTATCTTACACCATTGTAAGGATAGGGCAGAGTTTGAATAGAGAGATGCAGACTTCTAGGGTGTTTTCCATGATTTTTCTAAAAGCGTCACAGAATTGATAATCTCGTCTCTAGATAGTATTGAGCCTGGGAATAATCCCCTTTTCAGGTTGTTGTCAGTGATTTTTAAACTTCCCTCATATTTGATAAAGTTTATAGAATACAGGATATCTCTGCACACATGACAGATTACATGGCATAACCCCTGTCTGGCATGAGAAAACTGGTTCTGTTTCATGATCTTAATAGAAGGAAGTTTTTAGTTTTGTTCAAGTATATACTTTTTTTTTTTTTTTTTTAAAGACAGAGTCTTACTCTGTTGCCCAGGCTGGATTGTAGTGGTGTGATCTCGGCTCACTGCAACCCCTGCCTCCCGGGTTCAGGTGGTTCTCCTGCCTTAGCCTCCTGAGTAGCTGGGACTACAGGTGTGCATCACCATGCCCGGCTACTTTTTTTTTGTATTTTTAGTAGAGACAGGGTTTCACCATGTTGGCCAGGATGGTCTCAGTCTCCTGACCTCATGATCCATCCACCTCAGTCTCCCAAAGTGCTGGGATTACAGGCGTGAGCCAACGCGCCTAGCTCCTGTTCCATTCTTTTCTTCTTCCATCTTACCCCTACCATATCATAAAAGAAAAGAAAGAGAAATTTTAATATTGGAAATGTGATAAAACCAGAATGTAATCCAGTATATTCTCTTTGCTAATCTTTTGGTACTATTCAGTCTCTATTCTTGTTAATTTGTAGTTGAAGACAGTTAATGAGGCTGAGAAGACTTACATGAGAGGCCAAAATGTTTTTTT
>NW_012113488.1:0-1457 GCF_000951035.1 Colobus angolensis palliatus | reverse complement strand
GCCATAGGAGGTGTGGGGGCCACAGAGATGAGGAGATGGGCTTGCCTTGTAGAAGTCCTTCATCTCATCCCATGCATGGCCACCTCACCCACCTCAGAGTTCATGTGTATGTGTTAAAGGAGCTTTGTGTGAGGGCATGGAGGCATTGGGGCAATTCTGGCACCAGTATAAAAACAACCTGAAACATATTTCTAGGGAAGATGTATCACAGCAGTACAATTCTTGTCCTGTAAAAACCCGCTGTGAAGGACAGGCTTGGGACTAAGTTCTGCTCATGAGGTGGACCTCCCCATTCGTACGTTAGGACTCATGTTTGTGCGTGCTCAGAGCTTTGTGCACACTGAGATCCGATACTGCCGTGGTTTTGGCCAGGCTGAGGGAAGGAAGAGCCCCCCACGCTGCTGTGGAGGGATGGACACCCTACTGGAGGGCCGCGGGGTTGCCCAGGGAGAGTGCTGACGTTCTCTATCTGACTGCAGATTCACTTGTGGGAATTTATCTTAGCTGATAATTATGCAATTTTGTAGATCTCTCTGAATAGATGTTTATTAGATGCTGTTAATAATAGCCAACAATTTGAAGTATTTTAACTGTCTACCAAAGATCAGTTAATAAATGTATGAATTCCATATATCTACACTATGTACAATGCAGCCATTAAAAAGAATGAAATAGATTTCTGTCTACCGATGTAAACATTTCTTTGAGCTATAACAACTGTAAAAAGACAGTTAGGAAGCCGACTGGGCAAGGTGGCTCACGCCTGTAGTCCCAGCACTGTGGGAGACAGATGGAAGGATCACTTGAGGCCAGGAATCGGAGACTGGCCCGAGGATCATAGCAAGACTCCATCACTAAAAAGAGTTTTAAAAAATTAGCCAGCATGGTGGTGCACACTTGTAGTGCCAGCTACTCGGGAGGCTGGAGGTGGGAGGATCACTTGAGTCCAGGAATTCAATGTTGCTGTGAGCTGTGATCGTGCCACTGCACTCTAGCCTGGGCGCAAGATCTTGTCTCCAAAAATAAGTTAATTTAAAAAACAAACAAAGAAAACCCGATGTGGTAAAACTCAATTTTTGGTCAAATCTGTGTGAGTATATTTATAGACTATGGTAACATCCCAGAGGGTGGATTTAGGGCACTTTTTCATTCTGTAGGTAAATGTAGGGCCCAAAGGGCAAGGGATGGGTATTAGCTTTCAAAAGAGCTAATCCTCAATCTGAAATAAAATTACAGCCTTCTCATCTAATCTGAGAACTAGTTTTTATTCTACTATACATTCCGTTTTTATTTGTGGACCTTAACATCTAATTTGTGTGGTTGGGATTAAGTGAGAGATTGTAAATGTGTGTGGATTTATTTGGCTTTTCCCTCATTTTAGCCCATCGATTTGAGTGCATGCACTGTTGCACTTCACATCTTCCAGCTGAATGAAGATGGCCCCAGCAGTGAAAATC
>NW_012113487.1:18138-18631 GCF_000951035.1 Colobus angolensis palliatus | reverse complement strand
ATTTTTTGTATTTTTAGTAAAGACAGGGTTTCACTGTGTTAGCCAGGATGGTCTTGATCTCCTGACCTCGTGATCCATCCGCCTCAGCCTTCCAAAGTGCTGGGATTACAGACAGGAGCCACCGCGCCTGGCCTGACTTTTGTATATTAAGATTATATCCTTCAACCTTGCTATGTTTCCCTCCTCCTAGTGTGAGGAGTTTCTTGTGGATTCTTTGAGATTTTATTTTATTTATTTATTTATTTTTTATTTTTTATTTTTTTTTGAGACGGAGTCTTGCTTTGTTGCCCAGGCTGGAGTGCAGTGGCGCAATCTCGGCTCACTGCAAGTTCTGCTTCCCGGGTTCACGCCATTCTCCTGCCTCAGCCTCCGAGTAGCTGGGACTACAGGCGCACACCACCATACCTGGCTAATATTTTGTATTTTTAGTAGACACAGGGTTTCACCGTGTTAGCCAGGGTGGTCTGGATCTCCTGAGCTCGTGGTCCGCCCA
>NW_012113487.1:14294-15335 GCF_000951035.1 Colobus angolensis palliatus | reverse complement strand
AGATGGCGCCACTGCACTCCAGCCTGGGCAACAGAGCAAGACTCCATCTCACACACACACACACAAATCTCATACAGATTTGACCCTGTGTTTCATGGGATGCTGAGTGATACAGTACATGATAAGGCAGGAGATAAAAAGTATTTTTCTTACAAGGAATTGTTCGTCTTAAACTGGAAATATTTGTTTCATTTCTATAGCATTTCTCCAAGATGCTGTGTATCCTGTCATTGGAGAGCATAAGACTTGAAGTGATCATAGTAAAAATGTAAAAATAATTTCCAAATATTCATGGCGGTGTTAAATTTATGAAGAAGTAAGTGTGGACAGAGATTTGAGTTCTGATGTCAAAGTTACAAGATAAATGGAGAAAAAGGAATTATATATGGACTTTTAATGAACTGAGTATATGTCCTCAGTGCTGTCAGTCTCACGCATCCTCCTCTATACATGTGGGATGTTTCAGGACTCAGTGGTCTTTGAGGATGTGGCTGTGAACTTCACCCAGGAAGAGTGGGCTTTGCTGGGTCCCTCTCAGAAGAAACTCTACAGAGATGTGATGCAGGAAACCTTTGTTAACTTGGCCTCTATAGGTAAGACTGAAATTATTCCCTCACTTGGTCAGTTAGAGAACAAGGGTTTCTTGTTCATCAAGAAGGTTCCAAGGTTTAGGATGTTGAAAGGGAATACTTTGGTAAATAAATCAGACAGGATAACAGCTCATCCTAGATTTAGAATCTAATAATTTTTCTATAATTTCAAATAGTTTTAATGATTTTTCTGGGCCTGCATTTTAGGGGAAAACTGGGAGGAGAAGAACACTGAAGACCACAAAAATCAGGGGAGAAAGCTAAGGTGAGTTATAATTACAAAAGAAAATACTGTCTTATGAGAGAATCTTAGCATGTCATTAAGTTTAAAAAATGAATAATTTGGGCCGGGCACGGTGGTTCAAGCCTGTAATCCCAGCACTTTGGGAGGCCGAGACAGGCGGATCACGAGGTCAGGAGATCGAGACCATCCTGGCTAACATGGTGAAAC
>NW_012113487.1:9363-9574 GCF_000951035.1 Colobus angolensis palliatus | reverse complement strand
TGTTCCAGTTCCTTTCGAATGCATGAAAGAACTCACACTGGAGAGAAACCCCATGAATGTAAACAGTGTGGTAAAGCCTTCAGTTGTTCCAGTTCTGTTCGAATACATGAAAGGACTCACACTGGAGAGAAACCCTATGAATGTAAACAGTGTGGAAAAGCCTTCAGTTGTTCCAGTTCCTTTCGAATGCATGAAAGAATTCACACTGGAG
>NW_012113487.1:9004-9303 GCF_000951035.1 Colobus angolensis palliatus | reverse complement strand
GGTAAAGCCTTTAGTTTTTCTAGTTCCTTTCGGATGCATGAAAGGACTCACACTGGAGAGAAACCCTATGAATGTAAACAGTGTGGTAAAGCCTTCAGTTGTTCCAGTTCCTTTCGAATGCATGAAAGGACTCACACTGGAGAGAAACCCTATGAATGTAAACAGTGTGGTAAGGCATTTAGTTGTTCCAGTTCCATTCGAATACATGAAAGGACTCACACTGGAGAGAAACCTTATGAGTGTAAACAATGTGGTAAGGCCTTCAGTTGTTCTAGTTCTGTTCGAATGCATGAAAGGAC
>NW_012113487.1:2979-4410 GCF_000951035.1 Colobus angolensis palliatus | reverse complement strand
AAAGTGCTGGGATTACAGGTGTGAGCCACTGCACCCGGCCCCTTTTTTTTTTTGAGACAGAGTCTCACTCTGTCACCAGGCTGGAGTGCAGTGGCACAATCTCAGCTCACCACAAACCCCGCCTCCCAGGTTCAAGTGATTTCCTGCCTCAGCCTCCTGAGTAGCTGGGGCTACAGGTGTGTGCCACCACACCCAGCTAATTTTTGTATTTTTAGTAGAGACAGAGTTTCACCATGTTGGCCAGGATGGTCTCAATCTCTTGACCTCGTGATCCGCCCACCTCAGCCTTCCAGAGTGCTGGGATTACAGGCGTGAGCCACAGCACCCAGCCTATCTAACATATCATATTAAAACACTGAGGAACTGCTCAGGTTTGATGTATACTGGTGAACAATACAGTCCTACATCCCTGGGATGAACAGTAATGATTCCCCATAAACAAAGGTGTAGATATGGTTCATCTTTATTTTTATAATGGATAAAAGTTTTGAGACATGTAAAGTGTGATCATGAGTCTGGATGTGAGTATTTAGGATTTGAGATGTCCTATTGATTTGGGCCACAGGTATTGGTGATGTTGACATTTCCATTTAATGTCATTTGAAAGATTCTTAAGTTGCCTTGGATATGCAGCATGATCATTATGCTGTTGTGCAGACAGAATCACCCAATATGTACCACCCAAAAGATCTATGGATGTTTAGAGGGTAATTTTCAAGAAATAATGGAGGTGAGCTACAGACAGGGAATCATTTTGCATAATAGCCTAATTTAGTGGAAAGGAAGAATATCTGGTGTCATCATATAAGGAAAAATTTAATGCCTTCTTATAAGAGGAGTAGTTTGAATCTTTTTGTTTCAATGATCCAGAAAGCCCCCAAATCCCAATTTGGTATTCACATGTTTGGGAAGAGTGGGGGGAAAGTCAAATATTTGTGTCTTATTAAATTTGAGCAAAGGAAATAAATCTTTGTCCATTTTTTTCAGTGATAACTTACGTTAGTACTTGGCACTGTGATTTCATAATTACGAGTATCTCATTTGATTGCCCAACCAATCAGTTCTCCCATGTTACAAATGAAGGAAGTTAAGTACAGAGCACAGGATTCTACCCAAACTCACGTAACTCAGAATCATGGAATCTCTGGATTTTGAAGTCCTAATGTGTGCCGCCACCTGTACTGGGCACTGCCCCCCCAAAAAAAATTACTTGAGGCTAGGAGTTTGAGATCAGCCTGGGCAATATAGCAAAACCTTGTCTCTACAAAAAAAATTAAAAATTAGCTGAGTGTTGTGATGCATGCCTGTAGCCCTAGCTACTCAGAAGGCTGAGGTGGGAGGATCAGTTGAGCCCAGGAGTGCAAGGCTGCAGTGAGCTATGATTACACCACTGCATTTCAGCCTAGGTGACAGAGCAAAACCCTGTCTTTT
>NW_012113487.1:0-597 GCF_000951035.1 Colobus angolensis palliatus | reverse complement strand
AAAAAAAAAAAAAAAAAAAAAAAAAAAAAAGTAGGAATGCCTAAAGTGGGACAAATTCAATTAATGTTTTCTAATAATTTTTGAAAATTACTTAGTCTTTAAATTATCTCTTCTGATTTGAACTTTTTGAGGCGTATAGTACTTTGTTTTACTTTCATTCATAAATACTGAAAGGGAGTAGAAGTTTGGATTTTATCGGGGGCTATGATTAACCCTGCTGTAGTTACGGCCTTTTCTAACTGTTTGTAGCACAGCATTAATTCCTCCCTAGTTTCAGCTGCACATAAAATATCATCCACGTAATGGATAATATGACATTTTTTAAATTGTTCTCTAACTGACTTAATAGCTTTTCCAATATAAGTTTGACAAATAGGCTATTTAATGTGCCTTGTGGCAGTACTTTCCAATGGTATCTGTCCGCTGGTTCTTTGTTATTTATAGCGGGAACAGTAAAATCAATTTTTTTGATAATCTTGAGTAGCTAAAGGAATGGTAAAAAAGCAATCTTTTAAATCTATTACTATAAGAGGCCAGTATTTTGGGATCATTGTTGGAGAGGGCAGCCCTGGTTCAGTGCGCCCATGGGTTGAATTA
>NW_012113486.1:0-1627 GCF_000951035.1 Colobus angolensis palliatus | reverse complement strand
GCCACTGCACTCCAGCCTGGGCGACAGAGCGAGACTCCGTCTCAAAAAGAAAAAAAAAAAAACAAAGGCTGGACCAGGGAACCCAAAGTTGGAGCCCTAGTCCTGCAGATGAAAAACAGGTATCCTTCCTACAGGACACGATTAGAGGGCCTGCCCAGGCCGGGACTGTGGGAAACTTCAAAGTCAAGTAGCTTAAATCTAACCAGCACCTCTGGCCTGCATGTGAAACCTGCTGCTGACAGGCTGCGGGCATGGCCACTTGGCCTGAGCTGAGCTAAGCACGGGCTCCCTGACAGTGGGAGGGCACCACACCCTGAGGGGAACCCCAAACCAGCCCCATGCATGCTAGGAATAGAGGACACCATGCCAGGGAGGGAGAAGTGGGGGTGTGGGTGTCCTTGGATCATAGGAGGGGAGCTCAGGGGATAAAGCTGCAGTAAATTCCAGGCCCTAGGGGCTAGCAGGCTACAGACAGGACAGCCTGGGTGTACCTGGGATGTCAGCCTCAAGAGAGACAGCTGTGGGAAGGGTCTGCAGGGTCAGAAAGCAGAGGCTGGGACACCCCATCCAGGGGGTTTGCTGCTTCCTGGGAGCAGCTAGGCCAGCAGGACCTGGTGCTGGAGCTGGGCAGGGACAGATTATCTGCGACTTGGCCAGGAGCCAGCAGGAGAGGCCTTGCAGACAGCAGGTGGCCCGAGCTCCTGTCCATGAGCTTCTGCGCTACCCTGGGGGACTCAGTTGCACGCTTCTCAGGGTCAAAGGCAGACCAGTATGAGCCACATGGGATGCCGGAAGAGAGGCTGCCCCAGACAGACACCCTGGCTGTATTCTGCAGGGACAACATAGGCAGCACATAGCAGCCCAGGCCACTAAGCACAGGGGAAACGGACTTCATGGCTGAGCACAACGAGGGCACCCGGGTTTAAGAGGGTAGGTCACATAATAATGACACGTCAGGGAGAATGTCATGCAAAGCCATCAAGATAAAAAGAGGTTTGGGTCCTTAAATCCACAGTCCTCTGGATGGAGAGTGACTTATTCATTAAGATTTTTTTCTTGTTTTCTCAGCCAGGTGCAGTGGCTCCCACCTGTAATCCCAACACTAAGGCAGGAGGATCGCTTGAGCCCAGGAGTTTGAGACCAGCTTGGGCAACAGAACAAGACCTCATCTCTAGAAAAAATAAAAAAAAATTAGCTGGGCTTGGTGCTGGACGCCTTTAGTCCCAGCTACTCAGGAGGCGGAGGTGGTAGGATCACTTGAGCCCATGAGTTGCAGGTGGCAGTGAGCTATGGAGCTATGTTCACGCCACTGCTCTTCAGCCTGGGCGACAGGTCGAGACCTAGTCTCTTAAAAAAAAAGAAAAAGATTTTTCTCTACCTGTAAAAATGATGACACAAAGTGTGTCTGTTTCCGTACCTTTGGAGGAGGAAAGGTGATCAAAGGAAGGGATGAAGAAAATAGCTAGACAACTGGACATTATACAAATTAAAACTCTTTGTGTTTCAAAGGACACAGAAAGAAAGTGAAATGATAGCTCACAGAATGGGAGGAAAGATGTGCAAACCAGTATCTAACAGAGTCTAGATCCACAATATATAAAGAACTCCCATAGCTCAATAATACAAG
>NW_012113485.1:0-1317 GCF_000951035.1 Colobus angolensis palliatus | reverse complement strand
CTCTGTCACCCAGGCTGGAGTGGAGTGGTGCAATCTTGGCTCACTGCAGCCTCTGCCTCCCAGGCACAAGTGATCCCCCCACCTCTGTCTCCTGAGTAGCTGGGACGATAGGTTGGTGCCACCACAGCCAGCTAATTTTTTATATTTTGTAGAGACGGTTTCACCATGTTACCCAAAGCCTTATTGTTAAAGCGCATACTGTTCATATGCTGCCTCTTACCATAGATGTCCCAAAGCCCCTCCTGCTTTCACAGCATGGCACGGGACGTTTCGTGTGGACAAGGGTGAATGAATGAAGAGGCTGCTCTTAGGCTCCAGGAGCAAGTCGTCTGGGAAGTCCCAGGTTGCTGAGTGTACCAAATCCTGCACGACTGCCTGAGTGTCTGTAGCACAACAGCAATTTTAATTGATTAGACCTTTTTCTTTTTTTTTTTTTCTTTTGAGGTAGGGTCTCATTCCAGTTGCCCAAGTGGAGTACAGTGATACACTCTCAGTTCACTGCCACTTGACCTCATGGGCTCAGATGATCCTCCCCCCTCAGCCTCCCGAGTAGCTGGGACTGCAGCCACCTGCCACCAGGCGTGGCACTTTTTTTTTGTATTTTTAGTAGAGATGGGGTTTTGCCATGTTGGCCAGAGTTCTCTCGAACTCTGGACTTAAACAGTCCACCCGCCTGCCTTCTCAAAGTGCTGGGATCATAGGCGTGAGCCACTGCACCTGGCTGGATTAGACATTTTGAAATGTGGACTTTAACACCTATTTCCAGCACCAGGAGACAAGAATGACAGTGATAACACTGGCTTGTACCAAGCCTGGCAACTTTGATACAGAAACCACAAGCATTTTTGTTTTTGTGAGATGGTTTGGGTAGTAATAAAATGAGTCTGTGGCTCTCAAATTCTGTAATCTGGATTGTACCCCATTTCGCAAATGGGGAAAAGTTTTAACAGCTAAGCAGGTTCACAGCTAAGCGAGAAGTTGTCCTCGTCCTCCAGTCCTGGGCCCGTCTGCTTCAGCGCTGCCTGCCACACCACGCCCACAGGACAGGCGCGACGCTAAGATGTGCTTTCAAAAGTGAATGCGCTGTGCTCCTCCGCATGGCCTTTTCTCGTGTCCTGCTTTAGTAAGTCCGGCTTATGTTAGAAATTCCTATTTTCCATCCAGAAAACTATGGAAATCCCAGCACTTTGGGAGGCCAAGGCGGGCGGATCACGAGGTCAGGAGATTGGGACCATCCTGGCTAACATGGTGAAACCCCATCTCTACTAAAAATACAAAAAATTAGCCGGGCGTGGTGGTCCACACCTGTAGTCCCCG
>NW_012113484.1:0-3848 GCF_000951035.1 Colobus angolensis palliatus | reverse complement strand
AAAAAAAAAAAAAAGTGTCAGGATATATTCTTGTGGAAGAGAAAAAGAAAGAGAAATGGAGGGTGGGGGGGAACAATAAAAAGTTCTTGAGGCTTTTTTAATTCAAAATTTTATAGAGGGGCAAAAGTGACGTTTACCAGATAGAATGCTGATTTTTTTAATATATTTACAACAGTATTTGTGTAAAAAAAAAAACAAAAAAAGTGAAATTGTTAAAAGTAATTTTTTTTCATTTTGGTTTTGCATACACTGCCACCAATTCCTTCTCTTTTATTTTATTTCACACACATATATATATTTTTTGGTAAGTCAAGACTGTTAAGGTTAGCGATACTGCTTCCAGATAGAAAGAATAAAAGGCAACTATAGTTATATTTGAAAGAGAGGAAGGATATTTTCTTCATATTTTTTTTAATTTTTCTTAATTTTTATTATTTTAAGTATTGCCTGGGTTGATGAGGGCCTCTGTGGCCAGCCCATCCCTGCTGTAATTTGAATTGCTGCTTTGTATTTTAATATGTAGTTCTTTGACTTTAGCAAGCTTAAGTTGCCCCACTGAATAATTTTTTTCAACTGATCCATCTAGAATTCTGTTCTTTTTCATGGAAGAGACTTTATCTTTCAGAGATTGCTTGCCTCTCCAAAATTTCATTGAGATGTTACAATTCTAGAATTTCTATTGACTCTACTTTTTTTCTTGGTGAAACACTAGTAATCTAGAAGTCTTGATAAATGGGGTCTTTTCTTTTGTGATCAGCCAGGAAGAGGAGTTCATAAAACTCTGCCATAGCTCCTCACCCTTCCCAACTGCAAAGAGCATCATTATGAGAAGCCTGTTACAGATCAAGATGCATTGATGCCAAAATTACTTTTTTCCTTTCAAATATAACCTTCTGACTATTTCCACCATGGTTAAGAGGGCTAAATAAGATGATCATTCTTTAGATGACTAATTAACCCTTGCTTCCTAGAGAGGTTTTAGGGAAATTAAAAAATTCCCAGATGCCAACATCCACTATTCAAAAGACCACCAATCTATTGCATCATACCAGATGCCACTCTCTCTTCCTAGTTGGGATTTCTCTCCTCGGTCCTGATCAAGGTATTATAATAGAGATATTTTCATTATAGACAGTGTCCTGAAGGGATTCCAGCTCAAATATAGGATTTCTTAAACCTAGCTAAAACTCCCAAAGTGATTTCATTGCTGGGCATATTTTAACACACTTAGGGGAAAGCAAATCTTTAAACAAGCAAAACACCAAACTACAGTTTTAAAAAGAAGAAAGGAGAGAGTATTTTAGTTTCAAAATTACATTACATTTTAATTTAATTTTCCTTCTAATTTTCCTGTCAGCATTTTATTTACAAAAACTGTGCAGCAAACGAGGGAAAATCTTCCAACACAAACAACTCTGTAATGACTAAATTGGTTTTATTCATATATTTCAGACATTTGGTTAACTTGGATCTTTTTCATAAGTTCTTTGTGACGCTTAGTAAGGTTAGTGTAACTGAAGTGTTTGTGAGTTTGATTTGGTCCCACAGTGCTTAATTCAGTGGATATTTTGCTAGAAGTTTTAATGTACACTTGGGTGGTTAACTGACTATTGAGTATAACCTATTGTGATTTTTAAGAGGAGTCCTACCAAGAACTGTGTGTCCAAAACTGACCTGTTTTAACAGCTAGTGAGGAACAGCTTCCAAAATAAAGTAAGTTCATTTTCCTATTGCTACTTTTGCTTTTTAAAATATCAGTGTTGTAAAACTAATATTTCCACTTACCACCAATAGAGGGAGCATTAGTTAATTAACTATGTCATGGAATTGTTTTGGTATTTTGGAAAACAAGTGATTCCACCCATAAAGTAAAAAGAGAAGATTGACCTTAAGAAAAAAACTCTTAAAGCTAGAGGATAATGACATGAAATCACTCAATACATGTTACAAATGAAAGAAGGCCAAAAACCACTTTGAAATATGTTTAACTGTTTAACAGTAGTAGACTTGAAAGTGTCTTTGTTCAAATTTAGCAAAGTAGGAAGAATTTTCACTAATACCTCCTGAAAAGTTGATCTTAGGTGCCATTATGGGCCACATGTAGCTTTCTGTTTCTCAAATCTGAGATAGACCCATTTGCCTTAATGCTGATTTGCCATGTAAAATGCTAAGCAATTGGGTTAGAATCCACCTTTTCTTTTGGTAGAACATGTAGAGAAAAAGCTGCAGGTGACTTGAAACCCTGAGGAGTCTTACCATCCTTTCCCTGTAAAGGAAGTGTCTCTTTAAAAAAAGTGGAGGGGAGAGGGGGTGGAGGATCCCTAAAGAATTCTTAATGAGGTGATATAATCATTGTAGTCCATGACAAAATGGACCAGCCAGGTTTGCATAGCAGTAGACATATTCCTACTGTATGTTTATCCTTCCCAAACATGTCACATTCTAAAATAGTTGACAAATTATTTTGTGGAAAGAGGAAGAAGCTGGATTGGAGTGGCAGGTCTAATCTGGAGGAGCAAAGAGGTAGTTGTTTATTGCTATGTTTCTGGCCCATCAAATGGCCACTTTCAAAACTGACGTTTTAGGAAATAAACCAATCTGGACCTGTTTCAAAAGGATGGAGATGCTTTTAGATTGTCAGTTCTCACTTTTAAATTAAACAATCACAAATATCTTTAGAAAGAGGGAAAGATATTTGCTTCAAAATGAGAGAATGAGTGTGGATATTTTTAATTTTTTTTGTTTCAAGTCCTACAGTCATCTTACATTTGGAACTTCATGGTAGGGTGATATCAGTGCTAAAAAAAAATTTCTTTCTAGTAGCCAGGAAACAGATAGATAAGATAAAAGCAAATGTTCCAGATTTAAGACTTCTTAGGACGACTACAAGGAAGAACTAGTATGGAAAGGACACTTTTTAGCAATTTATAATTTTATAATGGAATTTGCCAAACAAGGGAAAGGAAAAAAAGTCAAAGGGGAATTTTTATCTCAAGATATTTATATGGTTATAAAAAATAATATTTTCTAGCACTAAAAACATTGGTATTATCTCAGCGTCATGGGCAATTTTTCCTTATTAAATGCCAACATTTGTACCAAAAAGGCCCCCCCCAAATGTGTGAAATATAATCCTGAAAAAGAAAACAATTGGAATACATGGATCTGATAGAACTCTACACAGGGGGAAAAACTGAGAAACAAGCTAAGCAAAAAAAAAAAAAAAAAAATTTCCACTTGTGAAGAGCACTACAAAAAATATATAACAAAAATCTAAAAGGCCTACTGTCTTTAAGTACACCGCTTGCAGTGTTTCAGTGGACATTTTCACAATTCTGGCCGCTTGGACTTCACAGTAACCAGTTAAAACTGTGGAATATCACTTCTGGTTGAAAACCCAGAGGAAAGGCCCTGCTGTTTTCCACCTACCACGTTGTCTGATTTCATAAAAGGGCTGTGGGGGTGGGAAGGGCAGTGGGTTCGGTGGTGTGGGAAAGAAAGACGAATGGCAGGCTTCTCCCCCAGATTCTGCCCGGGTCCACACACCCTGGCCCACCTTTTCCATATCCCCCTCTTGCAGCAGAAGCCAGGAAGACTTGGACAAGCAACAAGCAACAGTGGCTATCGTATTTATTCAGTGTCTTCGCTGAGCCACAGCCTCAGCACAATCAAGAGGGACTTTCATGAAAGGCAGGAATGCGGATAAAACAAAGATATCAGAAATGTGCACCTATGTTTCTAGGTACAAGAGAAGGATTATTTCCAACAATCTTTGCAAAAAAAAAAAAAAAGTGTCAGGATATATTCTTGTGGAAGAGAAAAAGAAAGAGAAATGGTGGTCATAACCA
>NW_012113483.1:0-1180 GCF_000951035.1 Colobus angolensis palliatus | reverse complement strand
CAGTGGCGTGATCTTGGCTCACTGCAAGCTCCACCTCCCAGGTTCACGCCATTCTCCTGCCTCAGCCTCCCGAGTAGCTGGGACTACAGGCGCCCACCACCACTCCTGGCTAATTTTTTTTGTATTTTTTAGTAGAGATGGGGTTTCACGGTCTTAGCCAGGATGGTCTCGATCTCCTGACCTCATGATCTTCCTGCCTCAGCCTCCCAAAGCTGGGATTACAGGTGTGAGCCACCACGCCTGACTAGGTTTTCTGCCTATTTTCATAAGATACATCAGTCTCTGGTTTTCATTTCTTGAGATTTCTTTGATGTTGTTACCTGGATAACAATGGTCTTGTAAAATGAGTCAGGAAATGTTCCAGGTTCCAAAACTCTTCTCTGTTTTGGAAGAGTTTGTGAAGAATTGATATCAGCTTTTCTTATAATTGGTACAACTCACCAGTGAAGCTGCCTGGGCCTGAGATTTTTTTTTTTAATGGGAAGTTTTAAAATTACTAATGCAATCTCTTCACTTGTTGTAGGTCTATTCAGATTGCCTGTTTCATCCTAAGTCAATTTTGATAGTCTGTGACTTTGTAAGAATTTGTCTCTTTCCTTTAGTTATTTAATTTGTTAGTATTCAGTTCACATTATTTATGATCCTTGCTATGCCTACCCTACAAAGTTGTAGTAATGTACTCTGTTTCTTCCCTGTTTTTAGTACTTTGAGTCTTCTTTTTCTTCTTTTTTTTTTCTTTTCTTGGTCAGTTTAGCTCCAAGTTTGTCAATCTGTTTGTCTTTTTAGATAATAAACTTTAAAAAGTATTTCTCATTTTTTTATTCTCTAGTTCATTTATATCGGCTCTCATCTTTATTATATCCATTGTTTGCTTTTGGTTTAGTTTGCTCATCTCTTTCTAGGTTTTGTTTTTGTTGTTTGTTTGTTTTGAGACGGAGTCTCACTCTGTCACCAGGCTGGAGTGCAGTGGTGCCATCTCAGCTCACTGCAAGCTCCGCCTCCCGGGTTCACGCATTCTCCTGCCTCAGCCTCCCGAGTAGCTGGGACTACAGGCGCCTGCCACCGCGCCCGGCTAAGTTTTTTGTAGTTTCAATAGAGACGGGGTTTCACCGTGTTAGCCAGGATGGTCTCCATCTCGTGACCTCGTGATCCACCCGCCTCGGAGACGGAGTCTCGCTCT
>NW_012113482.1:0-1463 GCF_000951035.1 Colobus angolensis palliatus | reverse complement strand
TTTATCAAAGATCAGATGGTTCTATATGTGCAGTCTTATTTCTGAGGTCTCTATTCAGTTCCATTCGTCTCTGTGTCTGTTTTTGTACCAGTACCATGCTGTTTTGGTTACTGTAGTCTTGTATAGTTTGAATCTATAAATTACTTTGGGCAATATGGCCATTTTAACAATATTGATTCTTCCTATCCATGAGCATGGAATGTTTTTCCATTTGTATCCTCTCTTATTTCCTTGAGCAGTGGTTTGTAGTTCTTCTTGAGGAGGTCCTTCACTTGAATTGTTAGCTGTATTCCTAGGTATTTTATTTTCTTTGTAGCAATTGTGAATGGGAGTTCATTCACAATTTGACTTTCTGCTTGTCTGTTGTTGGTGTATAGGAATGCTTGTGATTGTTGCACACTGATTTTGTATCATGAGACTTTGCTGGAGTTGCTAATTAGCTTAAGAAGCTTTTGGGCTGAGACAGTGGGGTTTTCTAGATGTAGATTATGTCATCTAGAAACAAAGACAATTTGACTTCTTCTCTTCTTATTTGAATACCCTTTATTTCTTTCTCTTGCCTGATTGCCACTGCCAGAACTTCCAATACTATGTTGAATAGGAGTGGTGGGAGAGGACATCCTTGTCTTGTGCTGGTTTTCAAAGGGAATGCTTCCAGTTTTTGCATATTTTATATAATATTGGCTGTGGGCTTGTTATAAATGGCTCTTATTATTTTGAGGCATATTCCATCAATACCTAGTTTATTGAGGGTTTTCAACATGAAGGGATATAGAATCTTATCAAAAGCCTTTTCTGCATCTATTGAGATAATTATGGTTTTTCTCTTTAGTTCTGTTTATGTGGTGAATTACATTTGTTGATTTACATATGTTGAACCGGCTTTGCATCCCAATGAGGAATTTGACTTTATTGTGCTGTATAAGCTTTTTGCTGTGCTGCTGGATTTGATTTGTCAGTATTTTATTGAGGATATTTCCAATGATGTTCATCAGGGATACTTGCCTCAATTATTTTTTTGTTATTGTTGTATCTCTGCCAGGTTTTGGTATCAGGATGATCCTGGCCTCATAAAATGAGTTAGGGAGAAGTTCCTCCTTTTCAGTTGCTTGGAAGAATTTCAGAGGAAATGGTGCCAGTTCCTCTTTGTACCTGTGATAGAATTCAGCCGTAAATCTGTCTACTTCTGGGCTTTTTTTGGTAGCAAGCTGGGATAAAGAATCAAGACCCACTGGTGTGCTGTATCCAAGAGACCCATCTCATGTGCAAAGACACACATAGGCTTAAAATAAAGGGATGGAGGAAAATTTACCAAGAAAATGGAAAGCAGAAAAAATCAGGGGTTGCAATTCTAGTTTCTGATAAAATAGACTTTAAACCAACAAGGATCAAAAAAGACAAGGAAGGGCATTACATAATGGTAAAGGGATCAATTCAACGTGAAGAGCTAAGTATCCTAAATA
>NW_012113481.1:0-1403 GCF_000951035.1 Colobus angolensis palliatus | reverse complement strand
CTGACCTCGTGATCCGCCCGTCTCGGCCTCCCAAAGTGCTGGGATTACAGGCTTGAGCCACCGCGCCCGGCCCAAAAAAAATTCTAAAAAAATAGTTGGGCATGTTGGTACACACCTGTAGTCCAAGCTTCTGGGAGGCTGAGGTAGGAGGATTACTTTAACCCAGAAGTTTGAGACTGCAGTGAGCTATGATCATGCCACTGCACTCCAGCCTGGGCACCACAGTGAGACACTATCTCCTCAAAGAAATTTAAAAAAGGAAAAAGAAAAGCTTAGGAACCAGTGTCAAGGCCCAGCACTAGAGTTTTGCAGGTCGGTAGGAAAGGAAAATAATTTTCTCCCTACCCTTCTAGGTTTCCTGGTTGAGAGGGGCAGGTGCGGCTGCAAATTAGACTAACAAAGGAAAGACTAACAAGAGAAAAACAAAATTTCATTAATGTGCACATCATGCATACTTGTGAGGCAAACTCAGAAATGAGTAATTAAAAGGGGTGGTTAGAACTTGGGGCTTATCATTATTCTCAGCAAACTAACGCAGGAACATAAAACCAAACACCAAATTTTCTCACTTATAAGTGGGAGGTGAACAATGAGAACATAGACACATGGACGGGAACAATGCACACTGGGGCCTGTCAGGGGATTGCAGGGGAGAGCGGAGAGCATCAAGATAAATAGCTAATGCATGTGGGACTTAATGCCTAGGTGATGGGTTGATAGGTGAAGCAAACCACCATGGCACACGTTTACCTATGTAACAAACCTGCACATCCTGCACACGTATCCCGGAACTTAGAATAAAGTAAAATAAAATGTTTTTAAAAAAAGAACTTGGGGTTTATATAGCATCTTAACAAAAGAACAATACATTTGTAGAGATGTGACAAAACAAACAAAAAGGGGTTTAGGGCCATGCACAGTGGCTCATGCCTATAATTACAGCACTTTGGGGGTTCAAGGCAGGAGAAACACTTGAGCCTAGGAGGTCAAGACCAGCCTGAACAACATAGTGAGACCCTATCTCTATCATACATACATACATTAGCCAGGCTTGGCAGTGCATGTCTGTAATCCCAGCTACTTGGGAGGCTGAGGTGGGAAGATTGCTTGAGCCCGGAAGATCTAGGCTGTAGTGAGTCATGATCACACCACTGCACTCCAGCCTGAGTGACAGAGCAAGATCCTGTTGTTTTGCCCTGAGTTCCGAGACCCCCCTCAAAGACGACCACCAGAAACCGAAGTCAAAGCCAAGCAGCCGGGATCACTTTATTGCAGGTTCGAACCCGGACCTCTCTCCGTACAGGCGTAGTCAGGAGGGCAAGAGAGAGGTCCTGAACACAGCTCAAGCCTACTTTTTATAGTAAGGCACAAACAGGTTACAGAAGATTAGGGGATTTTTTTTT
>NW_012113480.1:0-1428 GCF_000951035.1 Colobus angolensis palliatus | reverse complement strand
CAGGATGGTCTCAATCTCCTGACCTCGTGATCCGCCCGTCTCGGCCTCCCAAAGTGCTGGGATTACAGGCTTGAGCCACCGTGCCCGGCCCCGATCCAGAGTCTTATACAGGAAAAATGTCCATATTTCAACAGAAAACCGCTCATCATATCAAGAACCAGGAAAATCTTAAGCTGAATGAAAAAAGACAATCAGTAGATGCCAATACCAAGATGACAGGGATGTCAGAATTATTTGAGAAGTTTGACAATAATTCTTAAAACAGCCACGATAAAAATGCTTCAATGAATAATTATGAGCACTCTTGAAACACAGGATAAAATAGAATGTCTCAGCAAAGAAATAGAAGCTATAAAGAAGAACCAGGCTGGGTACAGTGGCTCACGTCTGTAATCCCAGTGCTTTGGGAGGCCAAGGCAGGTGGATCGCTTGAGGCCAGGAGTTCGAGACCAGCCTGGGAAATACAGCAAGACTCTGTCTCTTCTAAAAATACAAAAATGAACCAGGTGTGGTGGCACACGCCTGTAGTCCCAGCTACTTGGGAGGCATGAGAATTGCTTGAAGCTGGGAGACGGGGGTTGCAGGAGCCAAGATCATACCAGTGCACTCCAGCTTGAGCAACAGAGCAAGACTGTCTTTCAAAAAGCAAAAACAAGCCAACAAACAAGAACCAAATGGAAATTTCAGAATTGAAAACACAATAACTGAAGTAAAAATCTCAGCAGACGGTCTCAATAGCAAATGGAGGGGACAGAAGAAAGAACTAATGAACTGATGAACCGGAAGACAGAACAAAAGGAATTACCCAATCTGAAAACAGGGATAAAAAGCAGAGTTTTAAAAAATGAGCAGAACCTTGTGGGCCTATAACAAGATCTTACCTTAATGCCATCCAACTCCTGGAAGGAGAGAAGAAAGAGGGTGGAGTTGGCAAAGTATGTGATGAAATAATGGCTGAAAACTTCTCAGATTTGGCAAGAGACATAAACTTATGTATTCAAGAAGCTGAATGAACGCCCAACAGGATAAGTTCAGAGAAATCCACTCCAAGATACATCATAATTAAACTTCTGAACATGTAAGATTAAAAAAAAAATCTTAATAAGTAGCCAGAGAAAACAACACATTACCCTTAGAGGAAGAAAAAATTGAAATGACAGTGTATTTCTCATCAGAAATCATGGAAGCCAGGAGAAAGTGGCGTAATTTTTTTTCAAGTGCTGAAAGAAAGGAATTGTCAACCCAAAATCTCATTACTACCCCCACTCCCCAAATCTTTCAGGAATAAACCAAGACATTCTCAGATGAAGGAAAACCAAGAGAGGTGGTCATGAGCACACCTACCCTAAAAGAGTGGCTAGGCCGGGCGCGGTGGCTCAAGCCTGTAATCCCAGCACTTTGGGAGGCCGAGACGGGCGGATCACGAGG
>NW_012113479.1:0-1717 GCF_000951035.1 Colobus angolensis palliatus | reverse complement strand
TTTTTTTTTTTTTTGAGACGGAGTCTCGCTCTGTCACCCCGGCTGGAGTGCAGTGGTGCGATCTCGGCTCACTGCAAGTTCCACCTGCCAGGTTCATGCCATTCTCCTGCCTCAGCCTGCCGAGTAGCTGGGACTACAGGCGTCCGCCACTACATCTGGCTAATTTTTTTTTTGTATTTTTAGTAGAGATGGGGTTTCATTGTGTTAGCCAGAATGGTCTCGATCTCCTGACCTTGTGATCCGCCTGCCTCGGCCTCCCGAAGTGCTGGGATTACAGGTGTGAGTCACCACACCCGGCCTATTATCTTATTTAAACCTCACAAGCACCTGGGAAGGAGGTATCATAATTAACTCTCATTTCATAGATGAGAAAACTGAGACTCAAGTGAGATGACTTGTCCAAGGTCTCCTAAGCCAGGAAGGGCTAGGATGTCAATCCAGGTGGACTGATTCTAGAGATGGAAAATGTGACCAACTCATGGGGTATGGCAGAAATGATTATAGCGCCTTCTTCCAACGTGGTTGTAAATGACTGTGTGGTGTTCTTCCTACACAAGAGTGTGTGTGTGTGCATGTGTGTGCATATATGCAAGTGTGCGTGTGTGTGCACGTGTGTGCGCGCGCGCGCGTGTGTGTACGTGTGTGTGTGTGAGCATCCATGCATGATTTTTGTTCCCACTAGGTTGCTCATAAGGATGGACCTGTGTCCCCACTCCCGCCCGCACAGCACCTGACTCTGTGATTTGTTTATTAAGTGCTTTTTAAAATGAATCAACGACCCAGGCTCACAAGACAAAGGCATTGAGGTAACAGGACAGGCCTGAAGGATGAGACACAAAAGACCTCCCTCTTTTACCAACTGCTTCTGCGCCCTTGGGCCGGGCACTGCCCCTCTTTGGGCCCCACTCATCCTTCTCGGGGCTGCAGTTGCCTCTGTGTCCAGCGAGAAGTTCCCACTCTAAGGGACCTGCCACTGACCTCACACAAAGGTGGCCCCTGAATTCTGACCCAAACCATCAGGACAAAGAGGGTTCCAAAAGCTGAAGGAAGGTGCTGAGTAGGGCGGGACAGAGGCGGAGACATTCTAATCTCTCGAGCTCAGGCCGGCCAGCGCCTCCTCCCTGCTTCTAAGATGGGGATCTGGCGCCACCTTGTGGTCTCCGCCTCTTGAGGCCTTCGTGTGTGACCTGTTTTTAACTCTTGCTCTTAACCCCACTGCTGCCCTCTGGGAATTCTGAAGCAATTCCACTCTTCACCAAATATTTATCTACTGTGCCCAGCTGTGCCCAGGGTGGACCCAGAAAAATCATGAACAAGTCCCTGCCTAACCGTTTAGAGGCGTCTGGATCTGCACCACCTATAGAAAAATGATGCAAACCACCCGGTGTAGTGGCTCACACCTGTAATCCCAGCAGTTTGGAAGTCTGAGGTGGGCGGATTACTCGAGGTCAGGAGTTCAAGACCAGGCTGGCCAACATGGCGAAACCCCGTCTCTACTAAAAATACAAAAATTAGCCAGGCCACCCGGTGTAGTGGCTCACACCTGTAATCGCAACACTTTGGGAGGCTGAGGTGGGCGGATTACTCGAGGTAAGGAGTTTGAGACTAGCCTGGCTAACATGGCGAAGCCATGTCTAATAAAATACAAAAATTAGGCGGGTGTGCTACAGGCATGTGCCTGTAACCCCAGCTACTTGGGAGACGGAGACAGGAGAGC
>NW_012113478.1:0-1431 GCF_000951035.1 Colobus angolensis palliatus | reverse complement strand
AAAAAAAAAAAAAAAAAAAGTATCTGAAGAGAGTTTGGAGGCAAATTCAGAGAGCAATATCTTTGAAGGCAGAAGGAGGATTTTTTTTTCCATTTATTTAACTCATATTTATCTGTAATCTAAGATAGCCACTGAATTTCAAAAGAAGGGCCTCGATTTACAGTTTCATTTTGTGGAAGGTCAAACCAGATGACCCCTTTAAGGAAGGCATCAAGGCCACTGATGAAAGAGAGAAGTCTCATCGCGTCAGGGACAGAAGCATGGTTTCAGTGGCTTGAAGAGTTTATAATAAATAACTATTAGGTCATTTGGGATTGTAAATTGTACAAAACTATAGGACTTTTGTAAACCAAAAAGAAATATTTTTAAATGATAGTGGGGCTGGATGATCCGTCATGGGAGTTCAGGTCAAGGATGTTCCAACAACTGCAGACAAAGGGTGAGACTGCTATCACAATAATCTCTCAAGTCATTTTCTGCTTCTCTTTGTGTCACTTCTTTCTTCTCTTTCTCTATAAGTTGGCATTATCTGCCTCCAGTGTTCGTGATATTGAATGATTGCGAGGGATTATGTTTTCTCCTTTGAAGCTTTGAACCAGCTTGAGTATAGAATCCTAGTCCTAAAGATAATCTCCCAAAGAAGATGTGTTGATAGTCTGAATATGGGCCAGATGGCCACTTACAGCCCATTTAATTGTGACCAGGAGATGGGATTTGGAAAAGAGACTCTGGTTGCCTGAGCTTGGGTTACTTCACCATATCTGGTCCAATCTTATTAGGAGGTATTACATTGTTAAGAGGCCAGTTGCTATTACCGTGGATAGGGGAAGAGGCGATTCTCAGAAAAAGACTCTGGTGGGAAGGGTGGGGAAGGTGGGGAAGGCTGTACAGACAACTAAATAAGTGTTACCAGAAGGGAGATTCCTGTATCTCAGAGGGAGAAGACTAAATGTCAGAGAAATGAAAGCAGTGAGATGCCATGATTGATGGATGAATGTTCTGATAGAGGCAGGTGAGGAAGGGATCAAGACTAAACACAGTGTCTTACAAAGTAACTTTTGAAATATGAAACAGCCTTGAGAAGGAAAGCAGATGGTTGGAATACAGGATAGATATAATTTTAATTTACTGGAGATGTTTTTAGAGGAATGATTTAAATTACATATTCCATTCTCAAGAAGGAATGACATAATTCAGAAATGTAATACATACACATTAGTGATATTCAAATTTTGAGAGGCATGGACTAGAGTTTTTCTTTCAGTGGTAGTAACAAAACTCTAATTTGCCACTATATTACCTTTGGACACAGCAACATTTGGTTCTCACTTGTCTTTATTTTTCATTTACTTCTTTCCTAGGAGAGATTATCATCTTAAAGATCCATGTAGTTTTATAACATGTTATTAGAATTTTTTTTTTTTTTTTTTT
>NW_012113477.1:0-1875 GCF_000951035.1 Colobus angolensis palliatus | reverse complement strand
AGCTCTGCCTCCCAGGTTCACGCCATTCTCCTGCCTCAGCCTCCTGAGTAGCTGGGACTACAGGTGCCCGCCACCACGCCCAGCTAATTTAGGAAAAAATCAACTTTGTAAGAAAAACAAATTGCTGAAAAATATGAAGTAAATAATAATAGTCATACATGAATATGGAAAACATTGGGTAGATGATACATGAATGACTGAAATTGGAGAATATAGAATTCCAGATTAAACTTATTTATATTTGAGAAGAATGATCTTCTAACATCATTAGTCAAATGCTTTTCAAGGTAGAATGAACATGACAAACTCCCAACCACTTTTCAAAGAATTTTCTTTAAAGTTAAAATGTGCCCTGTGTTTTTCATGGAATGTAATGCCAAACACTTAGAGAAAAATAACATATTAAAAAATAAAGGACAAAAGCATATGACTCTGATTTGTAATCCCTGTTCAGTAGCTATAAATTGTGTGACTGTGATCACGAACAGTAGATGTAATGTTACTAAGTTTTTCTTAAATAGTCCATGGGTTCTGCAACTCCTTAAAACAAGCTTGTCCAACCCACGGCCCAACACAAATTTGTAAACTTTCTTAAAACGTTGTGAGATTTATTTGCAATTTGTTTTGTTTTGAAGCTCATCAGCTATCGTTAGTGTATTTTATGTGTGACACAAGACAATACTTCTTCCAGTGTGGCCCAGGGAAGCCAAAAGATTGGACACCCCCTTCCTTAAAAAAAAAATTTTTTTTTTGACCTTAAAAACTTATATTTTACGGGTTGGGCGTGGTGGCTCATGCCTGTAATTCCAGCACTTTGGGAGGCCGAGGCAGGTGGATCACCTGAGGTCAGGAGTTCAAGACCAGCCCGGCCAACACACTGAAACCCTGTCTCTACAAAAATAGAAAAATTAGCCAAGCATTGGTGGGGGTTGTCTGTAATCCCAGCTACTCGGGAGGCGTGGTGGATGCCTGTAATCCCAGCTACTCGGGAGGCTGAGGCAGGAGAATCGCTTGAATCTGGGAGGTGGGGGTTGCAGTGAGCCGAGATCACGCCATTGCACTCCAGCCTGGGCGACTGAGCGGGATTTCTCAAAAAAAAAAAAAAAAAAAAAAAACTATTTTACTATGTTTCTATTTAACCAACAGCAGCTATGGAATATCTACCAGCAAGCCAAGTGCTCAGGGATACAAAGATAAACTATGGTTCTTGACCTCAAAGAGATTTACCATATAATGCAGGAAACTGTCGCCTTTCTGAACTACAAGTCCGTTAAATATCAAATTGACTTTCATGTATCTAAGTAATTGCTTTATGTATAACGCTACCTATCATACACATTTTTGTAAGTTTTTTATATACTTGTGATTCAGTACTTCCAAAATATATGCAGAATGACTGAAGTTTATACTCCCATCAGCAAGATCATGTTTCCTCACAGGCTTACCAACAATATCATACAATTTTTAAATATCCTGTAAATCTTAAGGGTATAAAGTAGTATATTATTATTATTTAAATTTGCGTAATCTGATTACTAACAAGGTTGAGACTATTTTAATATGCTTATTAGTCATTTTCACGTTCATTTTGTGAAATGCTTCTCCCTATCCTTTGTCTGCTTTTCTGTTGGGTTTTCTGCTCTATTTTCTGAAGTTCTATTTATTTATTTATTTATTTATTGAGACGGAGTCTCACTCTGTCGCCCAGGCTGCAGTGCAGTGACACAATCTCGGCTCACTGCAAGCTCCGCCTCCCGGGTTCACGCCATTCTCCTGCCTCAGCCTCCCAAGTAGCTAGGATTACGGGCGTGTGCCACCACGCCCAGCTAATTTTTGTGTTTTTAGTAGAGATGGGATTTCACCATGTTGACCAGG
>NW_012113476.1:18795-19153 GCF_000951035.1 Colobus angolensis palliatus | reverse complement strand
GCTAATTTTGTATATTTAGTAGAGGCGGGTTTCACCATGTTGGCAGGTTTCACCATGTCAGGATCACTCCTGACCTCAGGTGATCTTCCTGCCTCGGCCTCCCAAAGTGCTGGGATTACAGGTATGAGCCACCACACTTGGCTCCAGCCCCTAAAATTCTAATAACCTAGTCTCTCCTAAGACTTAGCCTAAAAGAACAAACAAGTCCTGGGGGAACCCAGCACTGGCTGAGTGCCAGCAGGTGTGGCTTCTCTCCTGTACTCAGCCCGGCAGGTCCTGGCTGGCCCAAAGCTTCTCCTCTGGAAGCCTCCTTCACCTTCCTGTCATACAAGCACCTACTCTTCCCTCCCTGCCACGC
>NW_012113476.1:12812-13500 GCF_000951035.1 Colobus angolensis palliatus | reverse complement strand
TCCCAGCTACTCAGGAGGCTGAGGCAGGAGAATTGCTTGAACCCTGGAGGCAGAAGTTGCAGTGAGCCGAGATAGCATCACTGCACTCCAGCCTGGGTGACAGAGTGAGGCTCTGTCTCAAAAAAAAAAAAAAAGTCAGTGGAGCATCTCCCATGTGCCCAGCACTGCCGGGGAGCTTTGCCACATTGTCTCATTCCATCAAACAAACAAACAAACAAAATCCAGGTTTATTTTTTCCTTTTATTTTTCCTTTTTTTTTCTTTCTTTTGAGACAGGGTCTCACTCTGTTACCCAGGCAGGAGTGCAGTGCTGCAATTGTAGCCCACTGCAACCTCCACCTCCTGGACTCAGGCGATTCTCCCACCTCGGCCCCCCCGGGCAGCTGGGACCACAGGTGCACGCCACCACACAGTCCCAGCTACTCAGGAGGCTGAGGCAGGAGAATTGCTTGAACCTAGGAGGCAGAGATTGCAGTGAGCTAAGATCACGCCACTGCACTCCAGCCTGGAGGACAGAGTGAGACTCCATCTCAAAAGTTTTTTTTTATTTTTTGTAGAGATAGGGTTTCACCATGTGGCCCAGGCTGGACTTGAATTCCTGGGCTCAAGTGATCCTCCAGCTTCAGCCTCCCAAAGTGCTAGGATTACAGGCGTGGGCCACCACACCCAGCCACCTTAACCCTTTTTTT
>NW_012113476.1:7945-8904 GCF_000951035.1 Colobus angolensis palliatus | reverse complement strand
CTCAAAAAAAAAAAAAAATTCAATATTGTATATTGTGACCAACTCAGATGTCACTTTGGGTCAACACAGCCCTTTGAAATTTAGACAAACATGGCTCAGATGCCCTGATTTCACAGCCTGTGCAGGTCCACACTAAAATCACAAACACATTTGGGAAGCCGAGGCAGGCGGATCACTTGAGGTCTGGAGTTTGAGACTAGCCTGGCCAACACAGTGAAATCCCGTGTCTACTAAAAATACAAAATTTAGCCAGGCATGGTAGCAGGCACCTGTAATCCCAGCAACTCGGGAGGCTGAGGCAGGAGAATTGCTTAAACCCAGGAGGTGGAAGTTGCAGTGAGCTGAGATCACACCACTGCATTCCAGCCTGGGCGATAGAGCAAACTCCATCTCAAAAAAAAAGAAAAAGAAAAAGAAAAATCACAAACACAGACACACAATTTCTTCCAGTTCTCAGTTCACTCCCGTCATGGTTCCCAGTCTGCTCTTCCGGCTGTGGCTGTGGCCACCACCCAGCTTTGGGACAGCTCACCTGCACCTGTTGGCCAGTTGCCTCCAGAATCCAGCCACATTCAGGATGTCCTGGGACTCACACCTGACTAACAAGAAAGACCTGGGGGAAGGGGGGACTTCAGGGCTCCCTCAAAGGAGGACACAGGGGTGGCTATTAGCTGGCCTAGGGCCAGGGGCCCATTTACATGAAAGATGTCATCAGCCATCAGAGGACAATAACAGAAAATAATACAAAAAGATGTTATTGAGCAGGTGCGGTGGCTCACAGATGTAATCCCAGCACTTTGGGAGGCTGAGGCAGGCAGATCACTTGAGGTCAGGAGTTCAAGACCCGCTTGGCCAACATAGTGAAAGCCCGTCTGTATGAAAAATACAAAAATTAGCTGGAGGCCGGGCGCGGTGGCTCAAGCCTGTAATCCCAGCACTTTGGGAGGCCGAGACGGGCG
>NW_012113476.1:4729-5872 GCF_000951035.1 Colobus angolensis palliatus | reverse complement strand
GGGCATTGCTGGCCTTAACAGCTGGATGCAAACTGCTTCTGGTGGGCCTTATGGACAGGTATAAAGAGAAAGGCATTCGCCAGATCAACAGCTGCATGCAGTACCAGGGACCAGAGATGTGTGAACTTTGGAGTCACCACTTGATTAAGTTTACAATAATCCACTATCAGTTTCCAAAGTCCATCTGTCTTCTGCACCAGCCAAATCAGAGAGCTGAATGTGGATGTGGTGGGGACCACCACCCCTGCATCCTCCAAGTCCTTGATGGTGGTGTTAATCTCCGCAGCCACCCCCCTCCCAGGGACGCAATGTTGCTTTTGATGTACTATTTTCCTAAGCAGAGGCAACGCTAATGGTTTCCATTTGGCCTTTCCCACCATAATAGCCCTCACTGCACAAGTAGGGAACCCGTGTGGGGATTCTGCTAGGTGCTAAGTATGTCAGTTACAAACCTGGAACCAGGAAATAACCCCAGGATGGGTTCAGGGATCCATGGGAACCACCAGGAGTCAGACCTAAGCTAAAACTCCATTGATCACCTGACCTCAATAAGGTGTCCCTATGTTACCCAGGCTGGTCTCAAACTTCTGGGCCCAGTGATCCTTCTGCCTAAGCTTCCCAAAGTGCTGGAATTACAGGTGTGACCCACCACACCCAGGGGCCCACAGTTTATTTATCTGTTCACCTACTGGAGACATCTTGATTGCTTCCAAGTTTGGGTAATTATGAGTAAAGCTGCTACAAACATCCACGTGCAGCTTTTTGTGTGGACGTAAGTTTTCAATTCATTGGCTGGATCGTATAGTAAGAGTATGTTTAGTTTTGTAAAAAACTGCCAAACTGTCTTCCAAGGTGGCTGTGCCATTTTACATTCCCACCAGCGGTGAATGAGGGTTCCTGTTGCTCCACACCCCCGCTGGCATTTGGTGTTGTCAGTGTTGTGGACTTTAGCTATTCTTTTTTTTTTTTGAGATGGAATCTCGCTCTGTCGCCTAAGCTGGAGTTCAGTGGCACGATCTCAGCTCCCTGCAACCTCCGCCTCCCAGGTTCAAGCAATTCTCCTGCTTCAGACTCCCGAGTAGTTGGGATTACAGACAGGTGTGTACCACCACGCCTGGCTAACTTTTGTATTTTAAGTAGAGA
>NW_012113476.1:2267-2927 GCF_000951035.1 Colobus angolensis palliatus | reverse complement strand
TTATGTTTAGGTCTATGATCCATTTTGATTTTACTTTTAGTGAAGGCTGTAAGGTCTGTATCTAGATTTTTGTTGTTGCTGTTTTGTTTTGCATGTGGAAGTCCAGTTGTTTCAGCACCATTTCTATTTTTTTTTTCCAGCACCATTTCTTGAAAAAACTATCTTGGCCGGATGCAGTGGGTCATGCCTGTAATTCCAGCACTTTGGGAGGTCGAGGTGGGTGGATCACCTGAGGTCCGGAGTTTGAGACCAGCCTGATCAAAATGGAGAAACCCTGTCTCTACTAAAAATACAAAAAATTAGCCTGGTGTGGTGGCGCACACCTGTAATCCCAGCTACTTGGGATTCTAAGGCAGGAGAATTGCTTGAACCCAGGAGGTGGAAGTTGCAGTGAGCCCAAATCACACCATTGCACTCCAGCCTGGGCAACAAGAGCGAAACTCCATCTCAAAAAGAAAAGAAAAGAAAAGACTATCTTTGCTCTATTGTATTACTTTTGCTCTTTTGTCAAAGATCAGTTGACTGTACTTATGTGGGTTGATTTATGGGCTCTCTATTCTGTTCCATTGATCTATTGATCTATTTGTCTACTCTCTCACCAGTACTACACTGTATTGATTACTGTAGCTTTAGAGTAAGTTTTTTGTTTTTTTGTTTCTG
>NW_012113476.1:0-344 GCF_000951035.1 Colobus angolensis palliatus | reverse complement strand
GGGGCAAATTCTAGGGAGATGCTCTTGGGAGCACCTCCCCCTGCAGCCCATAGCTCCACCGTTTCCTTCCCACAGTCAAGATTTCTGTCCAGAGGAAAGGTGGAAGAAAAACCTCACCTTTGAGCTTTTGAGGCCTTGAGTGTGTTTGGTGAGCAAGTATTGATCCAGTGATTTGATTCTGGGATTCTGTCCATGCTCAGATGCAGATTCTTATTGGAGAAAAAGAAAGAAAAAACTTGGCACCGGTGACCCAAACAAGCCAGTCTGATCCAGGCACATTGGAGGCAGCCAGGGCTTATAAATAACCACGCTGGCGGGACCTGGAGGAGCCTGGGCCGCACAGT
>NW_012113475.1:10986079-10987700 GCF_000951035.1 Colobus angolensis palliatus | reverse complement strand
TTTTTAACATCACAGAGTACTGAAAATGTGAGGCTAGATTAATTGTTATTCTCTGTACAGCCGGCTTTCAGACTTCAGAAAAATTATTCAATCACTGAGTCAATTGATCCTCAATTATTTCGGCTGTAAAATAAGCCAATAATTCAATAGTACTGTCCTGGTAGCAGCCTTGTCAGGTTTAAAAATAATGTGCATTTTTTTATAGCAACACAATTTGCAGTTGCAAAAATATGGAATCAACCTAAATGCCCATCAACTAACAAGTGGATAAAGAAAATGTGGTACATGTACACCACGGAATACTACTCAGCTGTAAAACAGACGAAATAATGGCCTTTGCAGCAACTTGGATGGAGCTGGAGGCCATTATTCTAAGTGAAGTAACTCAGGAATGGAAAACCAAATATCCGATGTTCTCACTTAAAAGTGGTGGCTAAACTGTGAGGACATAAAGGATAAGAATGATATAATGGACTTTGGGGACTGAGGGAAAAGGGCAGTAGGGGGAATGAGAGCTAAAAGACTACATATTGGGTTCAGTCTACACTGCTCAGGTGAGGGGTGCAAAATCTCAGAAATCACCACTAAAGACCTTATCCCTGTAACCAAAAACTATAGAAATTAAAAACCAATCAATGAATAAATTTTAAAATAAAAATAAAAATAATGCATGTAATTTACCTAGCACAGGCCACAATGTGCCTGTCACATCATAAGCACCTAATAATAAGAAACTTCGTACTATTAGTACCTTCTGTCTAAGTATTCTGATATTTATTTTGGCATTGACCATGTTGAACATCCTACAAAGTTGAAAAATTTGACAAATAAATAATGAAATGAATTGGCAGAAAAATAAATCTCAATTGAATTTTTAAATTATATTTGCAATTATGTTGATTCTTTCTAGAAAGGACTCTGCAAACTATACATGCTTTACCACAATAAAGATGGTTTCTACAATACACTGCCAAGCACTAGAAATATATGCTGAACTTTCTTTTTAGGAACATCTGCAGATAAACTCTGCTAGACAGAAATTCAAACTCACTGTTTCTCCAGTTTTAAAATATACATGTGTGGGTCTGAGTGTATACACACACACACACACGTACGCACACACACGCACATACCACCAACTCTAATCTCTATAATATTTGGCTCAAATCTAAGCTGGAAGGAGTCTCTACACATAAATTAGGTTACAGAACAGGCTGCAAAAGCTAAGTTTCAAATGAGTAGGAAACAAGTAGCACACAGAAGTGGTGGAGAGAGAAAATTAAAAGAGGACAATAAGCAAATAGGGAGAGAAAGAAACATCATCGTACACAGGAAGGTAAACCCGTATAACTGGTCTTATAGAGTCAGAGCCTTTTGGCCTAAGCAGAAAATTGAGCAAGAAAGCAGTTTGTTTTATGTAGACAGACACTGACTCTGTGAGCAAAATAAAGGTGACTTCTAACTTCATGTGTCAGCCAACAGTTGTGGGTAAACAAGCATTTTCAGGACAGCATTAGGAAATATCCGGAATAAACACCTTCAGAGAAAAATACAAGAGCATAAGAATAGCCTAAATAAATATATTCCATTTTTCTCAATGTCTTATTATACTTTGTTTATC
>NW_012113475.1:10982635-10985565 GCF_000951035.1 Colobus angolensis palliatus | reverse complement strand
CTGACTCAAGCATGTATGTCTTCAGGCACGCATGTATTCTACCCTTCAACCATTATGTACTGAGCATCTGCTAGATGCCAGGCACCAGGTTGGAGCCTGGAGATATGTGAGGATCAAAAAGGACATAGTGCCTACCAGCTTTGTGGCATTCATAATCTAATAACTTCCTGTTAGTGTTACTGAACACGGCCTTCTTCTGTCAGGGCGCAGACAACTAGAAACGGAAGGAGGGAAAAAACATAAGTATGGAAACTGTTCTGTGCTGAATTCACAAGGTGGAGGCTACATATCCTCCAACTTGTGGAGTAAACATGGAATAAACATGGAGTATTCATGGAGTAAACATGAATAAACATGACCCTTTCTTAGCTGACCTATGCAGCCCCATCACCAATTTCCTCTTCCAACATGGTCTCTCTTCCTGAGCATGGAATCAATGAAACTGACTAGGTGAAAGGAAGTGAAAGAAACATAGAAGGAGCCATCCACCATCAACAATGTCTGCCTTATTACCTTCAGCCATGCTTAAATGTGACTGGTTACAGATTACTAATTATAAAGGAAGAATAACTAGGACATTTCCATCCCATCATTTTCACATAAATTTTACCTACAAAATGTTATGGGGCAACCATTTTTCTTGGTCTTGAGGAATAGGTAGCATAGGTAATTAAAAATAAAAATTATGTTTAATTCTAAAAAATCACTTTCATTTTATTTTATTTATTTTATTTTATTTATTTGTTTATTTTGAGATGGAGTCTCACTCTGTCACCCAGGCTGGAGTACAGTGGTGCAATCTCAGCTCACTGCAACTTCCACCTCCCAGGTTCACGCCATTCTCCTGCCTCAGCCTCCCGAGTAGCTGGGACCACAGGCGCCCACCACCATGCCCAGCTAATTTTTTGTATTTTTAGTAGAGACAGGGTTTCACTATATTAGCCAGGATGGTCTTGATCTCCTGACCTCGTGATCTTCCCACCTCGGTCTCCCAAAGTGCTGGGATTACAGTCTAGAAAATCACTTTAGGCACTAGCTTGGAGCCCACTTCACCAAATACTTATTTGAACTGTGAACAGAAAAATAAAATGAACTGTCCAATTTGGGTTTCAGCTTCTACTAATTCCTTTAGTAGTAATAAATTAATAACTACTAAATAATAACTAATAACTGCTAAATTACTAATAACTACTAAATAATAATAATAGCCACTAATTAGTTAGTAATAAGTTAATAACAAAATGACACCCTTACTTTTTACCTGTGCTCACTCCACTATAACAGGAAAAGTAGATAATTCACAAATTACCAGCTAAAAACATTTCAAAGTCAGTTCTTGTCCTAAAAGTGACTAACTTATTGTGGAGGGTTGAAATTTCCAGAGAAATTTCTGGCATTGTTCTTTGTCCCATTTTTGATAGTTTTCCTCAAAAAAAGAACTAAGATCATTTTAAAAGCATTCATTTCATAATAAAGATAAACCTAGTCACTTTGAAAAGAAAAGAATTAGTTCAAAATTCTCATTTTTATTGTAAATCAAACTATAACAAAAAACAGGTCTTACCAACATCTAGTGGCACTGTTATACCCTACTTTCAACTAAAATTTATATTTATGCTTACATTAAGATTTAAATAGTTAAGGATTAAATTAAACATTGGTAAAGCCTCCAGGAGAAATTGATATACTACATAAAAGTAACTATTAATACAGTGGAAGCAATTTTTCTAATCCATGTTGTTTCCCATATTTGCATTTCCTCTCTAGGAATCTTCAGGCACTTATAAACCCAAACTGGAAACGAGGCTGTGGCAGGCAATGACAAATGACATAGTTGTCATTGAACTGTATTTCTTGGAGACTTTTAAAGACTCATGCTTCTAATATTTCAAAGACATGTGAGCTTTAAGTTTATGCTCTATTAATACTGGATAGAAATTGTAAAAGAATTTGTTTTATCCCTCTCCAGGTGATAAAGTCATCCCACTCGCTATTCCTCAGTGTGGAAAATGCAGAATCTGTAAAAACCCGGAAAGAAACTGCTGCTTGAAAAATGAGTAGGTTTCTGATGCTCTCCCTCCATAGACATTGAGTTTGCACATTAGTTATGCTCCGGTCTCATGCCTTTGTGTATCTGTGTATTGCACTGCCCAGTGTGAGCAATCCTCGGGGGACCATGCAGGATGGCACCAGCAGGTTCACCTGCAGGGGGAAGCCTATCCACCACTTCCTCGGTGTCAGCACCTTCTCCCAGTACACGGTGGTGGATGAGAATGCAGTAGCCAAAATTGATGCAGCCTCACCCATGGAGAAAGTCTGCCTTATTGGCTGTGCATTTTCAACTGGTTATGGGTCTGCAGTCAAAGTTGCCAAGGTAAGAATAACAACGGGTGATAAAAACAGTTACATGCAGACGGTCAGGAACCCAGAGGGAAGCAATTTCTCCCAAGAATCAAAGATTATTTTTGTAGACTTTGAATGTTGACTAAGAATAGAAACATAATCCAGAAAGAATTGAGAGCACATGCTAGAAATTTCACGTTTATCAGATTAAAAAGTTGTTGAGAGTTAAGAAAATGTAAAGATTTCATTTTCAATAACTACTCTTCTGTATTTGCTCTTTATGAGATCATGAAATTTTAGGCCTGAGAACTCAGTTAGTAATTCATTCAACAATTAGAGAGCACCTACACATGCCTCAGGCACCATAGGTTCTGCTAGGTTCTGAGATAGCAAAAGTAAATGAAATGAAGTGTTTGTCCTTGAGGAGCATCTAGTCTGTGGATCCTCTACTCTCAGAATTAGGATCAACAGTAGAGTCCAAAACCTTACCTGATGCACTTCCAAACCACGGCTCACCCACTCTGTGGATTCTTACACGGAAAGTAATGAAGCTTCAGTGATGCGTAATTCACTCATTATGGGATTAC
>NW_012113475.1:10980122-10982585 GCF_000951035.1 Colobus angolensis palliatus | reverse complement strand
CTAAGAATAGAAACATAATCCAGAAAGAATTGAGAGCACATGCTAGAAATTTCACGTTTATCAGATTAAAAAGTTGTTGAGAGTTAAGAAAATGTAAAGATTTCATTTTCAATAACTACTCTTCTGTATTTGCTCTTTATGAGATCATGAAATTTTAGGCCTGAGAACTCAGTTAGTAATTCATTCAACAATTAGAGAGCACCTATACATGCCTCAGGCACCATAGGTTCTGCTAGGTTCTGAGATAGCAAAAGTAAATGAAATGAAGTGTTTGTCCTTGAGGAGCATCTAGTCTGTGGATCCTCTACTCTCAGAATTAGGATCAACAGTAGAGTCCAAAACCTTACCTGATGCACTTCCAAACCACGGCTCACCCACTCTGTGGATTCTTACACGGAAAGTAATGAAGCTTCAGTGATGCGTAATTCACTCATTATGGGATTACGCTAAAACTAACTCCCCTGCCATGAACACACACATATACTTCAGAAGTGGTAAATTTCAAGCAGAAATTCTTTAAAGTCTCCTCATCTGAGTAGGCTGAAAATCTAGTAGTATGCTTTATTTTATGAAACCGAGGTCCAGAGTTATAAAGATATTTGCCCAAAGTGTCAGTGCTGAGACTAAAATATCTTTTTAATATGAGAGCTGTGATTAAAATATCTTTTTCAATTCTCCTGCTGAATCTTAGCTCACAATACATAATTATTAGTGTTTTAAAATCACAGTCACAAGTCTTGTATTTTTCTAAGAAAGGTAGAAAATGGTGTTGTCCCCATAGTATGAATAACACTTGGTGAATGAATGAGTGAATAGACACTCTTAAGGGAATATAAGGATGAGATTACTTGGGACAGGAAAGCATGTCACCCACAATGAAGACTGACTGTGGGAGACTAGGTTTAATAAATAATCACTAGCCAACCAAAAAAAACAATTCAGAAGGCATCTTTTCCAAATTTCTGACTTTAGCACTTAGTACCTTTTTCAGTGCCTCATCCATGCTAGCAGGTGGTCAAAGAGAGCCTACCCAAGACAGAAGATGAGGCTACTCATAACAGTAGATTGTATTTATTATTGACATATAGACAAACGTTTCATTGCTGTGTTGTTCACTAGTGTATTTTTAAAGCAGGGATATACTGGTCACAACTACTGAACATAAATGAACCAAGGCATTAATTACAGAGGGTGTAAGTGGAATATTTTTCAATCTCTTGGAGTAGTAGCCTTTTCCACTTATTTTATTTTCCAAATATTGCCTTGGTGTATGTATGAGATATTGAAGCTGACTATCATGGGATGTCAGCAATCGAGAGTCCCTTCAAGACTGTAATCACTGCCATCTGGATCTCAAAGATCATCCAGTCCCCTGGTTCCCAGCCTGACCTTCCCATTGGAGTCACCTGGGGACTGAGTTCCACCTGCAGAGATTCTCATTTAATTGACATGGGCTGTGACCTGGACAGTGGGATAGTTTGTATAGCTCCCCAGAAGAATCTAATATGCATCAGTTTGAGAACCACTCAACTAGTTCATCCTTTTGAATTTAAAAATAAAGCTACTGAAGCCAGAAGAGGTTTTGATAAAAGGTTGGACAGAAGAGTCTAAGTAGCTCTTGATAAACACGTAGGCATGGCACTTTATAAAGCTTAGGCACCGTCTAACAATCATTACTGAATCCATTTTTGCATTTTCTGAAAACATAGGTCACCCCAGGCTCTACCTGTGCTGTGTTTGGCCTGGGAGGGGTTGGCCTATCTGCTGTTATGGGCTGTAAAGCAGCTGGAGCAGCCAGAATCATTGCGGTGGACATCAACAAGGACAAATTTGCAAAGGCCAAAGAGTTGGGTGCCACTGAATGCATCAACCCTCAAGACTACAAGAAACCCATCCAGGAGGTGCTAAAGGAAATGACTGATGGAGGTGTGGATTTTTCGCTTGAAGTCATCGGTCGGCTTGATACCATGGTATGTACCATGACATGCCCTGAGATTTCTGCCTCTGCAACCTGGAAGATGCATTTAGGCAGCAATATATATATTTTATGTATAAAGGATATTTTTAATGATGAATGGAAATTTCCCGTCATCTGTTACCTGGCTTGTTTAATTTTTGTTATGAGAAATCTTTTCTTCCATCAACTATGCAAACCTGTCTCAAGTCATATTTCCTCTAGAGGAAAAGAAAAGGGTTTGTTTTTCTTAACTGAGCAATTACAGATTTACTTTATTAATTTTTAGTTGAAAACTGTAAGTTCAAGTAAACATAAATAATACAAATTCTGTTCTCAAATTGAAATGTTCTATTTTTCTCCCACATTCTTAAAAAAAAAGGCTCAATAATTTTGCATATGTTCTTAATAAATTCCAAATTTTTAACATGTTAGTATTTGGCCAAAAGAAATGAGCAATTTTAGTCCAACTGCTGTTTTATTAACAAAAATATGCCCTAAGGAAATTG
>NW_012113475.1:10959318-10979042 GCF_000951035.1 Colobus angolensis palliatus | reverse complement strand
AGGTTTCCAAATAATCAGTGTATTTTAATGTAAAACCAATATGTATTTGGGGAGGTAATAAAACAATATTTAAAACATGTCCATTTGAGAAATGGACAGTAGAATAGGAATCCACTTAAGAGGGAGACCGTCAAGTGGACAAGAGACAAATTGCAGTGACATAATCGTTTATCTTGTTCACCGTCAAAATATCTGGTTGAAAGTACTGAGTTCAAAATACCTATGTAATGAATCAATGAAAAATGAATTAACCAGCTCACAGATCACCTGAGAATTATGTGATGATGAAATTTTATGCTTTATGTATGTTTATAATGATGTCTGCCTCCTTATTCCTTTATTAGGAAGAATTAAGTGCACTCCAATTTATTCATCCATTCTTTCATTAAAAAAAAAAACACTTTCTGGGCATTTCCTAAATCCAAAGCACTATCCTATGCAAAAAAGAGGAATGAAGGAGCAAAAGACATGATCTCTTTCCTCTACACACTCACAATCCAGTTAAGCCTATTACATGATATTGTGCATTAAGAGTAGGAACTATGAGACTCCACGTTAAAGATGCCAAATATTCACTTTATTCCAGATGGCTTCCCTGTTATGTTGTCATGAGGCATGTGGCACAAGTGTCATCATAGGGGTACCTCCTGATTCCCAGAACCTCTCGATAAACCCCATGCTGCTACTGACTGGACGCACCTGGAAGGGGGCTGTTTATGGTGGTATGTAGTTGGGCTCAAGTGCCAAATTCTCATTAACATCAGTATATCTCCACTTCTACAATTGACAAGGCAAGGTTTTGAAAACAAATCAAAAATAAATTAAAATTCCTTTTCTATCTACAGTCTCCAAATCAACTAGATATGGAAGCAATGCAGACAGAAGGTCCCAATATAAACTTTTCTGTTGTCACCATAATCCAGGATCTTTCATCTCCATCTGTTTTTGTACTTGTGACTGTATAAGAAGGCATGGACATTTTTAGTAGAACATGGAAATCTACAACAATATTTCATATCTACGCACAAATTTAGAGAACTGATAAATTTGCTCCTCTACTTTGGGCATAAACATCTGTAGTATTATTTCTATGTGAGAGACAAAAGAACTAAGAAACTTTGTTTAACTGTGATTTTTTTAAGTCAAGGCACTGTAAAAGCATATTGAAGTATTCTATCTCTTCTTATCCTCAGTTATAGCAGACTGGAATGAAGCACCTTTTCTAAATTTTCATTTATTTGGAAAATCTCTTCAATTCTTCTACTGACCCTGGTCAAATCCAACAATGATACTGTCTTCTTTTCAGGCTTTAAGAGTAAAGAAGATATCCCAAAACTTGTGGCTGATTTTATGGCTAAGAAATTTTCACTGGATGCATTAATAACCCATGTTTTACCTTTTGAAAAAATAAATGAAGGCTTTGACCTGCTTCACTCTGGGAAAAGGTAGATTTTAAGTTAGTTTTCTGTTTTCCTTTTTTTCTACTACAGGGGATTGTCTAGCAGAGAATGAAAAAGGTGGAAGGATGAGAAAAAATAGTCTCTTGGTTTTCCATTACCTGTTCAGTCTTTGCATGGAGCACTTGTAGGATCATACTGTGAGAAGCTAAAAACAGTTGCTTTGCATTTCCTATTCTGCTGAAATCAAATTATGTTGATTATTGCAAGTCTGAATGATCTGAGCCACTCAGCCTTCCTTAAAAGAGAACATTCACATTTGTAGAAAAAAAAAAAAAAACCCACAAAAAAGCAAGTCTATTTAAACAACCATAATTATAACATGGTGACCTTGAATCCTCTTCCTTCTACCTATGTAAAGCTGACACTAAGTGTCTGCATATTTAAATAATTTTCAGGACAAACTCAACATTTTCATTGCAGGAGTAGGTGGAACTACATTGGGATTGTTTTCTAGGTAGATAATACTAGTTTTTCTCTTTTCTTTTGTAGTTTAAGAAAACTTTTTTTACCAATATAAGTTATCATAAAAGAGAAGAGTACTAAGCACTATTTTAAATGTTTGCCATACATTTTCTCTGAAGCTTAGAAAAATAAGCCAATTCTATTTCCTATCTCTAATACTTAACAGTTACAACCAGCTAATAAAATGAATTTTGTCACCTGCACTTACATGAGGCACAACTGGAAACACGCAGTTATATTTAACCTTTGTCTTCTAGTCCAGAGTCTGAGATTTTCCTGCTATCCCACACTTATTTTCCTGAGATTTTCAACTTTATTTAAATAGTGTTTCTTTGGCATTCACACAATCATTATACTAGATACTTTAACTGACAACATTCTTGAGGAAGGAAGGAAACTAGCACTCACAGAGCACCGGCTGTTCTACTAAGTATCTTACCTGCATTATCTCATGTGATTCCCAAACAATGCACAGTGTCAGTCTCTATCTCACTATCTTAGAGAAGAGAAACTGAGACATGGAGAAGACATGACTTTGCCAAATCATCAAGTGGTAGTAAGGGGAGCCAGGATTCAAAAGTAGACCTTGTTATTAGCAAATCTATTCGCTTTCTACTGCCCCTCAAGAGTGCGTGTACATATGGAAAACAGTAGTCATCAAAGGTTAGTTATCATTGTCATTATTATTACCATTGACATCATCACTGGGATCATCATCATAAGATTGAAAAGATGATGGCAAATATAGAGATGAACAAAACCAGAGGACAGTGTTGAACAACATAAGAAGTCATGAAGCATGCCTAAATTCATTTTATGAGAATGTCATATAGTAATATGCATATGTAAATATAATTAATCCTATCAATAAGCAAAGATTTAAAATTGTAATATTGAATATTGGTAAGAACAAGGTGAGTTGGGCACTTTCATGTACTTTCAGTAGTAATTGATACATACTTCTGGAAAAGCAATTTGGTAATATGTATCAGAAACCGTTAAAAAAAATGACTGAATCATTTGCCCTAACAATTCCATTTCTAGAAATCTATTCTACAGAAATAATCAACTATTCAAACATACATATATGTTTACTGGTTAGAACTTTAGAAACATTCTAAAGTTCAACACAAGGAAAATAAATTCGTAAATTCCATTCATCTATCAGAAATGAATGAAACTACCAAAAAGAAATGACTTCATTGGGAAATTCTCATGATGTAATTTTAGGCTTATTTAATGAAGAATGTAAATTGTATATATTGTATATGCAATGTCTCAAATTTTCATCAAAAACAGTAAAACATGCACATATTTCTAGAAAAAGTTCATAGAAATTCAGGAAAACATTGAAAATTATTATTTCTAGGTTGGGGGATTATGGATTACTTTTACTTTCTTCTTCCTGCTGTCTTGCATTCTCTGAATTATGTGCATATATTTTTCTCATATATGCATATGCATATACATATATATGTTAAAAATTAAAATTATTAAAGAGTCACAAAGGCCATCATTTTCTAAAAACATTTACTCATGAGAAGTTGGTTTATAGAAGAGGCATTAGTTCTAGTGTAAATGTTCCATTTGTAATCTTCACAAGAATAAAGAATCTTAGAATTAATACAAATCGAGTTTATTCTCTACTTCTGAGAATCCTTAAACATCTCTGTATCAAAGGTCTTTTAAATTTCCAGCATGGTCTTTATTAAATTATCAGTTCTTTCAGGCAAGTTATCCATCATCTTATAATTTTTGCAAATTTGTATTTGGGTTTGAATCCCAACACTCCATACAAGATGTGCTACCAGAGCAAGTTACAAATCTTTCTAAGTCTCAGTTTTTATGATCTCTAAAACAGAAATAATATGGAAACCTACCTCCTAGTGTTGATGTTTAGGTTGAAGTTTAAGAAAATGCACAAAGAATGTGACAAATAGTAAGAACTTACTGCAAGTTATTATCTAGTGTTGTTTTATATTCCTTATTATACTAGGGATGTGGGCATGCAAAAATGATTTTTTGAAGATGCTAATGTAGTATTGAAGTCTAAATGACAGGCATATTCAGGATGTTGTGAGTGAGATTAAGATTGGAAATAAAAATAAAAATAAAAAAATAAAAAACAAGAGAAAACCAAAAAAGATGAACTTCCTTTGACTTGAACCAAATGTATGGGGATGGAAATAGGGTAGCTGGGATCACAGACAGATTTTCACTAAGACAACTCAGATGCTCCTTGGACTCTCACATGGAACCATGTGGGTTGTCTAAATGTTAACACAATGTCTCTTCTTTCCTATTGCAGTATCCGTACCATCCTGACCTTTTGAAACAATAGAGATGCCTTCCCTTGTAGCAGTCTTCAGCCTCCTCTACCCTACATGATCTGGAGCAACAGCTGGGAAATATCATAATTCTGCTCTTCAGAGATGTTTTCAATAAATTACACATGGGGGCTTTCCAAAGAAATGGAAATTGATGGGAAATTATTTTTCAAGCAAAAATTTAAAATTCAAGTGAGAACTAAATAAAGTGTTGAAAATCAGCTAGGAAATTGAAGCCAATAAACCATCCTTCTTAACCATTCTACTGTGTCATCTTTGCCATTGAGGAAAAATATTTCCTGTGACTTCTTGCATTTTTGGTATCTTCATAATCTTTAGTCATTGAATCCAGTGGAAGGGAACCTTCACTTGCCCTGAACACACACTTGCTGGGCCACTGTGCTTGAAGTCTCCTACCTCTATCTCAATTTTCACTCTCGGCATTTTCCTTTTTTAAATAAAATGTACCAAATCCCTAGGGTAAAAGCTATGGTAAGGTAAAGGATAGACTCATATTTACAAGTAGTGAAGGCCCAAGAGTTCTAAATACAAGAAATTTCTTAAGAACTCAAATAAAATGTCCCACATTTACTACAGTAAAGTGTAGTGTTTTTATGGCTTTTATACTATTTCTTTATGGTCGATGTACAATTGATTTTTAAAAATAATAGAAGATTTCTTGCTTCATATGACAAAGGCTCAATTACTAATTGTAAAAAATGAACTATTTCCAGAATCATATTCAAATAATCTGTAATTTTTGCTCATGAAAGTGCTTCATTGACTAAATTGTATTAGTCTATGGCTATACATGATTATTTAGATGATGACTGAAAATGCGTATGAAGTAATTAAAAGCTATATGGTGGCTTTAAGTGTAGAGATGGGGTGGCAAATGCTGTGAATGCAGTAACTGAGAAATGGCACAAACACCTTAAGCAATATATTTCCCTAGCAGATATATATACACACATACATATATACACATACACAGACGTATATTTTTGCAAAATTGTTTTCAATCTATAACTTTTCTATTAACTACTATGTCTTAAAATCAATTCTATAATCCTAGCATTAGTTTAATATTCTGAATATGTAAAAACCTGTGGTGCCCATTTGTTAATGCTTTCCCACTCTCAGGGGCAGGATTTGCATTTTGAGCTTCATCTCTAAATGTGACATGCAAAGATTATTCCTGGTAAAGGAGGTAGCTGTCTCCAAAAATGCTATTGTTGCAATATCTACATTCTATTTCATATTATGAAAGACCTTAGACATAAAGTAAAAGAGTTTATCATTTACTGTGTGATCTTCAGTAAGTCCCTCAGGCTCTCTGAGCTTGTTCATCCTTTGTTTTGAAAAAATTACTCAACCTACCCATTACAGCTTAACCAAGATTAAATGGGATGATGTTAATGAAAGAGCTTTGCCAACTAAGAAGGGACATGTAATGTGAGTAACTTGATTGTTTTGTCAAAAATGCTGAAGGTTGGGGGGCGCGGTGTCCCTGTAATCCCAACACTTTGGGAGGCTAAGACAGTTGATGACTTTAGGTCAGGAGTTCGAGACCAGCTTGGTCAACATAGTGAAACCCCATCTCTCCTAAAAATGCAAAAATTAGCCAGGCATGGTGGCGGGTGGCTGAAATCCCAGCTATTCCTGAGGCTGAGGCAGGAGAATCACTGGAGCCCGGGAGGCGGAGGTTGCCGTGAGCAGAAATCTTGCCACTGCATTCCAGCGTAGGCAACAAGAGTAAAACTCTGTCATTAAAAAAAAAAAGGAAAAGAAAAGAAGAAAAGAAAATGCTGAAGAAGTTACTCAGGGTCAAGAAACTTTTCAGAATGTCCCTAAGATAACATCATCATGGGACACTACCTGTTGCTGGGTGCTCTGCGGCTTTTACACTGATGCTGATGGTGTGAGATCCAGAAACAGAAAATGGGTTTCTACATGCCCATCTCACAGCAGGGCCATCAAATCCTGCTAGTGACACAGAAGGTGACATCCAGTCCCACCCGCCTTCCTTCCAGGTTTGGGGAGCAGGTAGAGTGGGGGCCATTAGGTGGGCTCTGCCAGTGTCGTCATAGAGTGGCACAGTCCCCCATGGGATGGGAGTGGCATGTGGGAGCCTTCTGCATCATGCACTATGAAAAAAAAAATTACTATGGGGCAAGTGGTTCATATAGTTAAGTGATTATATATATATATTCCAGTGTAGAAATTATTGGCTAGGTCTGTAATCAAGTATTGCACAGAAGTGCCTTCATAGGTGCTGAAACAGGATTATGAGAGCGACAGACACAGGAATGAAGAAGACAGGGAGAAAATGTGCATGGTTGTGAGAATATATTGCTTTGATTCTTTGACTTCTATGATATATGAAAACAAAGTCTGGGGTTGACTTCAATAATATCATGAATGTATTTAAAATGAAATTCTGAGCATGGAGAAAAATTTCAAATTCTGGTATTAAAAAATAATTTAAAAATATAGACAAGGAAAAAATGTTTTCATATATATGATTGACCCCAAAAAAAGATATTTCTAAAATCCTGGTGCTTTTTCATTTAAAAATAGACTACTGAAGAGGAAAATGAACAATGATGGAAATTCATGGAAGAGGAAATTAAAATGGCAAAATAGCATATTAAATGGCACTGAGCCTTGGTAGTGGTCAAGAAAATATAAAGCAAAATGAGATATTACTGCTTACCTATTAGCTTACATGGTTGGTAGAAATGTGCATTGTCATAGGTTTCTGACAAACAATTTGTGATTTTTATTAAAATTTTAAACATGCATATCCCAAGCAATATCACACTTGGGAATTGACTTTGTAATTATAATTGTGTATAAGAATATAGAAACAAGGCCATTAGCTACAGCCTTACTTGGAGAAGAAACAAAAATTTTTAAACTGACTGATTGACAGAATAAGGAATGATGATAACTCCCTATTTTGAATGGTAAGTTGATCTTATTAAAAAAAACAGGGGATTGGGCATGGTGGCTCATACCTGTAACCCCAGTGTTTTGGGAGGCCAAGGCAGGTGGATCACTTGAGCTCAGGAGTTCGAGACCAGCCTGGGCAACATGGCAAAAACCTGTCTTTACAAAAAAAACAAAAATTAGCCAGGCATAGTGGCACACAACCGTAGTCCCAGTTACTTGGGAGGCTGAGGTGGGAGCATCACTGGAGTCCAGGAGGCACAGGTTGCAGTGAGCCATGATGGCACCATTGCACTACAGCTTGGGCAACAAAGCAAGTCCTCACTTCAAAAAAAAAAAATTGTTTCTAAAAATCTGGAGAAATTAATATGATGCATCAGAAAGTATAAAAAGCAAGGTACAGAATAATGTGTTATTATACGATCCAATTTTTGTGGAATACAAAACAAAACAAGTTAAAATTCCTATTTATTAGTATATAGGTTGATAGGAGCATGGAGAAAGACATAGAAATGTATAAAACAGGCTGTTCCCCTCAGAAACCTGGATCTGAAGAGTTGAAGAACTATAGTTAACTTTTGAACCATAACTGTTTTGAACTAATATTATGTAATTTCTTTACATACTAGTTTTGAAAGTCTTGAATAGAGGCAGGACAATCAACTTTCTTTAACAATTTCTTCAAGAATGTCAATCACGTTCTTTAATCATTTGTATTCACATCAATATTGTCAGTTATGATGAGATTTATGATTGTATTACTTTTTTACCTTATAAAGAAACAGTAATGAAAGACTCTAGCTACCAACATGTATATGTGATTGTGAAATAACTTAAAGGTACTGTAATTGAGATTTTAATTACTCAAAAATATTTCTGACCAAATAAGTGTCAAAATAATATAAACTATCACAGCCACCTCTAAAGCCTTGGGATGATATTGCTCATAGAGTCATAGAAATGTTTTTCTTACTGGATCATTCAGGAACCTGATATTATCAATGGCAGACATATAAGTCTGGATATAAGAAAATTCTCATAGGCCTTAATAGAAAACTTTTAGCGCTATTAAACATGAAATTATTATAAGGTCAAATAGATTTTTGGCTCTCGGACTTGCAAGATTAATGCGAACAAGCTTTTGGAGTTACCTGGGTAGTCCTGGATTTTGCCTTTTTTCTCCCAAGTGGCTTATAATTGGATTTTTTCTTTTCTTTTTTTTTGAGACGGAGTCTGGCTCTGTCGCCCAGGCTGGAGTCCAGCGGCGCAATCTCGGCTCACTGCAAGCTCCGCCTCCCTGGTTCACGCCATTTTCCGGCCTCAGCCTCCGGAGTAGCTGGGACTACAGGCGCCCGCCACCACGCCTGGCCAATTTTTTTTTTGTATTTTTAGTAAAGACGGGGTTTCACCGTATTAGCCGGGATGGTCTCGGTCTCCTGACCTCGTGATCTGCTCCCGTCGGCCTCCCAAAGTGCTGGGATGACAGGCGTGAGCCACCGCGCCCGGCCTCAATTCTCAAGAGATTTTTATGATATCATAGTCTTCTTTCATGTATATAATATCTTTTCTCTTTGCAGATATTAATAACAGCTATAAAAAGACTATTTTTTCACTTCATGAATTATTTCTTCCAACTTCTTTTTTCTCTGCTATGTTTCTGTCTTTCCTATTACAAAGCTAGAATCACTCCACATGTCCAATAATCTTGGTTGTCTTCTGTTGCAGGATGGGGCACTAATGAGCTATTGGGAAGCTCTGAATACATGGGTGGCATCAGTGTCATGTGAGATTTGCTATAGAACTATCTGGTGGGATTAATTGCTTTGGAATATAATGTCAGTAAGAGTGGGTATTTTCTCTTGGGCTGGTCAGATTTTTCAAAGGATGATTTTGGAAGTTTGCGTTTAAAAGACACTTGCCCAGCTGCCAAATCTCCAGGGCCCAAGAGGGCAATTGAGAATTGAAAATCATCACAGCAGAGTAGAAATACAATAGAAACATAAAAGATCTCAATAAATTTATGCCTGGCACATGCTGAGAATGACAAGGATATTAGCTATTATTATTCTTTAGGTTATTAAAATCCAGAGTTAGGCTTCCTGAAATCCTGGCCCCACCACTAGCTGTGTTACATTGGGAAATTGATGCAATCTCTCTAAACCTCTAAACCTCAATGTCCTTCATCTGTACAATGTGCATGGCAATAGTATTTACCTCATAAGTTAATGCTGAACATTACACTAAATGAGGCAATGTATGCTCAAAAACGAGCATAGTCAGCACTCCATAAATGTTAAATATAAATAGTAATCCTTTGTGTTTTTTACAAAAATTTGTTTTAACTTCAAAAAGGAAAAACTCTCCACCATTAAAGAACTCTTTTGTTTTTAGATACTTTTATATTGCGACAACCATACCATTTATATTACTCTGTATTGTTTTAATAAACACTTGGTATTTCTACATCATCTCAGTAATTACACGTTTAAGCATCTGCCAAGAACATTTTCAGGATAATTTAAAATACATCAATACATCATCAAAACACTTTTGGAACATTCAGATTAAATGTTCCAGATTAAATTCAGATTAAACAGACAGATGGTTTGTAGTTTGGCTCTCACAGAGAAGACTGGATGGAACACCTTTGCTTTTGGATTGGGCTTCTTAGATTATTTCCCAACTCCCTTCACAGGAGGAATGTAAGCAAATATTTTGCTCTCTCACATATGCTCTTCTTGGCAGGATTCCAGGCTCCACAGCCACTGCAAGACCAGCAAGTATTTCCGCTCCCTGGACATCTTGGGCTTCAGTTCCAAAACCAAAATGAAATGCTAATTGAGTAGGAATTGATGGCTTTGAATGTGGGATTTTCAAAATTTTCTCTAGGAACTTAAAATTTATTCTATTTATTGCAATGTGCTGTAGAGTATTTATGTATCTATTCCATTCTCAAATTCCGTTTACTGCTACTAAAGTCCCTCTCCCAATTTTCATTTCACAACTCATCCCAAAACATGCTTTAAGTTTATTTATGCACATACATGAAATGTTACAATTCTTTCTAGCAATCTTTACATTAATATTAATCTCATTATCTTACCAAGTTATTTAACCACCAAAATGAAGGATTTGAACTGAAGATAATTTCTGCCAGTTACAATATTCTTTGTCAGGTCCATGTAAATTATGGACCTCTATGGAAAAGAAGACAATTGGATCTCTTGCAGTGATGCTGGTCTGTCCTTCTCCAGGCTTTGGAGTCACATCTTCGCACTGCTTATGATTACCTGTATAACTATATTAGAGATGCCAATCCTTGCCTTCCACTAACTTCCAAGAGAGCTTGTGGTAATTTGTCACATCAGCAATAGAAAATTAACACACCCCTGTGGCAAACATGGCCATCTAAGGTCTGCGAGCAGATATATCTCCCTCTTTGATCTCAGCCTGGAAAAGCTCATCAATTTTAAAAAGCCATAAGATTAGATTAGATTCACCTGGATAATCCAAGCTAATCTTCCCATCCCAAGACCTTTAACTGAATCACATCTACAAAATCCATTTTTGCCATGTAAAGCAACATTTTTCTAGATTCCAAGGATTAAGAGCAGACTTCTTTGAGGGTCATTATTCTGCCTGCAAGGCAGAGGATAACTCCCCCAAACTGAATCAAGTATATCATCTCCAGGGATAAGCTGAATTTAGAATATGGTACTTTGTGAAGATGTAATGTAAAATCTGGCTGGCTTGCAGAGACATACACAGAGAGGGAAGCAGAGGAAAGCGATGCCCTGTGATTCCTAGAGATTGATAGGGTTACCTTTGGACATTCCAGATGTTGCTGCAGGCCTGCCATGGCCCTCTGATGCTAGAACTCTGGCTGTCAATAATGTGACAACTGCTCTTCCCACCTGCCCATCTAAATGTGTAGAAGGTGGGGCAAAGGGTAAGCACAGAGTAGCTGCCAGATGGTATTAAGAAAGATCTCCTGACTGTATGGAGTTTGTCCCAAAGTGCTTTCAGTATTTCATGGAGCCATATGCTCAAAATGTGATGGAAGCTCATAAGTGGATACCACATTTTCAAAGTCATTAGGGCCTTGAAAACAAGGTGGTAGTGGCTATAATTCCCTTAAATGCTAGGTCTCCATATGCAAGAGATGATTAAACAAAAAAATGAATAAAAGGGTGTATAAAGGGAAAAAAATGTATTCAATATTGTTTGTCCATACTGTTGATTGCATATATACCTTTCAATTCCATCTCATCTTTCTTGATAAATCCTTTTTGGGGGGTGACTGATAATTTTATTTTGGGATTGATAACAGGTTTTTTATTTTATTTATTTATTTTTTCTATTTCAATAGGTTTTGGGGGAACAAGTGGTGTTTGGTCACAAGAATAAGTTCTTTGGTGGTGATTTCTGAGATTTTGGTGCACCCATCACTTGAGCAATGTACACAGTACATAATGAGTAGATTTTTATCCCTGACTCCCTCCCACCTTTATCATTGAATCCTCAAAGTCCATTGTATCATTCTTTTGCCTTTGTGACCTCATAGCTCATCTCCTACTTATGAGTGAGAAAATATGATATTTGGTTTTTCATTCCTGAGTTACTTCACTTAGAATAATGGTCTCCAATTCCACCCATCTTGCTGCCAATGCCATTATTTAGTTCCTTTTTATGGCTGAGTAGTATTCCATAGAGTTTTTGTGTGTATGTGTTTTCTTTATCTAGTCAATGATTGGTGGGCATTTGGGCTGGCACCATATTTTTGCAATTGTGAATTGTGCTACAAACATGCATGTGCAAGTATCTCTTTCTTATAATGACTGCTTTTCCTCTGGGTAGATACCAAGTAATGGAATTGCTGGATCAAATAGTAGATCTTCTTTTAGTTCTTTAAGGAATCTCCTCACTTTTTTCCATAGTGGTTGTACTAGTTTACATTCCAACCAACAGTGTCAGAGTGTTCCCTGTTTACCGTATCCACACCAACAGGTATTATTTTTTGATTTTTTGATTATGGCCATTCTTGAAGTAGTAGGGAGACATCACATTGTGGTTTTGATTTGTATTTCCCTGATCATTTGGAATATTGAGCATTTTGCCATTTGTTTCTTTTCTTTAGAGAATTGCCTTCTCATGTCCTTAGCCCACTTTTGAATGGGATTGTTTGTTTTTCTCTTACTGATTTGTTTGAGTTCTTTGTAGATTCTGGATATGAGTCCTCTGTCAGATGTATAGATTGCCAAGATTTTCTCCCACTCTGTGGGTTGTCTATTTAATCTGCTAATTATTTCTTTTGCTGTGCAGAAGTTTTTTAGTTTAATTAAGTCTCATCTATTTATCGTTGTTTTTGTTGCATTTGATTTTGGGTTTTTGGTCATGAAGTCTCTGCCTACGCCATTGTCTAGAAGGGTTTTTCCAATGTTATCTTCTAGAATTTTTATGATTTCAGGTATTTGATTTAAGTCTTTGATCCAGCTTGAGTTGATTTTTGTATAAGTTGAGAGATGAGGATCCTTTTTCATTCCTCTATATGTGGCTTGCCAACTATCCCAGCACTATTTGTTGAATAGGGTGCCCTTTTCCCACTTTATGTTTTTGTTTGCTTTGCCAAAGATCAGTTGGCTGTAAGTATTTGGGTTTATTTCTGAGTTCTCTATTCTGTTCCACTGGTCTACAAGCCTGTTTTTATACCAGTACCATGCTGTTTTGGTGACTATAGCATTATAGTATAATTTGAAGTTGGGTAATGTAATGCTTCCAGGTTTGCTCTTTTCCCTTAGTCTTGCTTTTGCTATGTGGGGACTTTTTTGGTTCCATATGCATTTTATATTGCTTTGTTCTGTGAAGAATTACGGTGCATTTTGATGATAATTTCAATAAATTTGTAGATTGCTTTTGGCAGTATGGTCATTTTCACAATATTGATTCTACCCATTCATGAGCAGGAGAAGTGTTTCCATTTATTTGTGTCATCTATGATTTTTTTCAGCAGTGTTTTGTAGTTTTCCTTGTAGAGGTATTTCATCTCCTTTGTTATGAATATTCCAAAGTATTTAATCTTTTTTGCAGCTGTTGTAAAAGAGGTTGAGTTCTTGGTTTGATTCTCAGTTTGATCATGTTGGTATATAGCAGGGCTACTGATTCGTGTACATTACTTTTGTATCCTGAAACTTTGCTTAATTCATTTACCAGTTCTAGGAGCTTTTTGAATGAGTCTTTAGGGTTTTCTATGTATATGATCATGTCATCAGCAAACAGCGACAGTTTGACTTCCTCTTTACTGGTCTGGATGCCCTTTATTTCTTTCTCTTTTCCTATTGCACTAAGACTTGCAGTACTGTATCAAATAGAAGTGGTGAAAGTGGGCACCTTCGTCTTGTTCCAGTTCTCAGGGGAATGCTTTCAACTTTTCCCCGTTCAGTATTATGTGGGCTGTGGGTTTGTCATCAATGGCTTTTATTACCATAAGGTATATGCCTTTTATGCCGATTTTGCTAAGGGTTTTAATCATAAAGGATGCTAAATTTTGTCAAATGCTTTTTCTGCATCTATTGACATGATCATGTGATTTTTGTTTTTAATTCTGTTTATTACTTATATCACATTTATTGACTTGTATATGTTAAACCTTCCCTGCATTCCTGGTATGAAATCCACTTTCCATGGTGGATTATCTTTTCAATATACTGTTGGATTCAGGTCACTAGCATTTTGTTGAGAATTTTTGTATCTATGTTCAACAGAGATACTGGTCTGTAGTTTTCTTTTTTTGTTATATCCTTTCCTGGTTTTGGTATTAGGGTGACACTGGCTTCACAAAATGACTTAAGGAAGATTCTCTCTTTCTCTATCATTTGGAATAGTGTCAATAGGATTGGTACCAATTCTTCTTTGAGTGTTTCATATAATTCAGCTGTGATTCTGTCTGGTCCAGGGCTGTTATCGGTCTGTTTAGAGTTTCTATTACTTCCTGGTTTAATCTAGGCCAGGTGTATCTTTCCAAGAATTTATCCATCTCCTCTAGGTTTCCTAGTTTATGCACAAAAACGTGTTCATATTTTAAATATATGAAGTTAATTGATGTTAATTATATTTCAACAAAATTGTTTAAAGAGGGAAAAAAAACCGTGTTCATAGTAGCCTTGAATGATCTTTTGTATTTTTGTGGTATTGGTTATAATTTTTCCCATTTCATTTCTAATTGAGCTTATTTGGATCTCCCCTCTTCTTCACATGGTTAATTTTGTCAATGGTCTATCAATATTATCTATCTTTTCAAAGAAACAGCTTTTTAAAATTTATCTTTTGTATTGTTTTTGTTTCAATTTCATTTAGTTCTGCTCTGATCTTGGTTATTTCTTTTCTGCTGGATTTGGGTTTGGTTTGTTGTTGTTTCTCTGTCTCCTTGAGGTGTGACTTGAGATTGTCTATTTGTGCTCTTTCAATCTTTTTGATGGGGACATTTAATGAATGCTATGAACTTTCCTCCTGGTATCACTTTGCTGTATCCCAGAGGTTTTGATAGGTTGTATCACTATTATCATTCAGTTCAAATAACTTTTTAATTTCCATCTTGATTTCACTGTTGGCCCAATGACCATCCAGGAGCAGATAATTTAATTTTCATGTATTTGCATATTTTTGGGGGTTCCTTTTGGAGTTGATTTCAAATTTTATTCCACTGTGGTCTGAGAGAGTATTTGCCATAATTGCAATTTTCTTAAATTTATCAAGACTTGTCTTTTCACCTATCATATGGTCTACCTTGGAGAATGTTCCATGTGCTGATGAATAGAATATATATTCTGCAGTTGTTGGGTAGAATGGTCTATACATATCTGGTAAGTCCATTTGTTGTAGGCTATAGTTTACATCCATTGTATTTTTTGTTGACTTTCTGTCTTGATGACCTGTCTAGTGCTGTCAGTGGAGTATTGAAGTCTCCTACTATTATTGTGTTGCTGTCTATCTCATTTCTTAGGTCTAGTAGTAATTGTTTTATAAATTTGGGACCTCCAGTGTTAGGTGCTTATATATTTAGGATTGTGATATTTTCCTGTTGGAATAGTTCTTTCCTTTATCGTTATATAATGTACGTCCTTGTCTTTTTTAACTTCTGTTGCTTTAAAGTTTGTTTTGCCTGATATAGGAATAGCTACTCTTGCTTGCTTTTGGTTTTCATTTGCATGGAACATCTTTTTCCAACCCTTTACGTTAAGTTTATGTGAGTCCTTATGTGTCAGGTGAGTCTCGTGAAGACAGTAGATACTTTGTTGGTGAATTCTTATCCATTCTGCCATTCTATATATTTTGAGTGGAGCATTTAGGCCATTTACATTCAATGTTAGTATTCAGATATGAGGTGCAATTCTATTCATCATGCCATTGTTACCTGTATACTTTTTTTCCATTGTGTTGTTGTTTTATAGGTTCTGTAAGATTTATGCTTTAAAGAGGTTCTGTTTTAATGTGTTTTCAGGATTTGTTTCAAGATTTAGAGCTCCTTTTAGCAGTTCTTATAGTGCTGGCTTAGTAATTATGAATTCTCTCAGCATTTGTTTGTCTGAAAAAGACTGTATCTTTCCTTCATTTATGAAGCTTAGTTTTGCTGGATACAAAATTCTTGGCTAGTAATTGTTTTGTTTAAGTAGTCTAAAGAATGGACCCCAATCCCTTTTAGCTTGTAGGGTTTCTGCTGAGAAATCTGCTATTATTTTGACAGGTTTTTCTTTACAGGTTACCTGCTGCTTTTGCCTCGAAGCTCTTAAGATTCTTCCCTTTGTCTTGACTTTAGATAACCTGATGACTATGCACCTGGGAGGTGATCTTTTTGTGATGAATTTCTCAGGTGTTCTTTCAGCTTCTTATGTTTGTATATCTAGATCTGTAGCAAGGCCAGGGAAGTTTCCCTTGTTTATTCCTTCAAATATATTTTGCAACTTTTAGATTTCTCTTCTTCTCCGGGAACACCAATTATTCTGAGGTTTGGTCATTTAACATAATCGCAAATTTCTTGCAGGTTTTGTCCTTTTCTAAAAATTATTTTTTTTTCTGTATTTGTTGAATCATGTTAATTTAAAAGCCTTGTTTTTCAGAAGTTCTTTTTTCTACTTGTTTGATTCTATTGCTGAGACTTTCCAATGCATTTTGCAATTCTCTCTGTCCTTCAACTTCAGAAGTGTTGATTGTTTTTCTCTTATGTTATCTCTTTCACTATTTTCCCATTCATACCCTGTATTGTTTTTTTGATTACTATAAGTTGGACTTCACCTTTCTCTGGTGCCTCCTTGATTAGTCTGATAATCAACCTTCTGATTTCTTTTTACGGCAATTCAGATATTTCATCTTGGTTTGCATCCATGACTGGTAATCTAGCAGGATCTTTTGGGGGTGTTGAAGAATCTTATTTTGTCATATTACCATAATTGCTTTTCTGGTTTCTTCTCATTTAGATAGATTACATCAGAGGGAGGGTCTAGAGCTACGGGCTGCTGTTCAAATTCTTTTGTCCTATAGGATGTTCCCTTGATGTGGTGCTCTCCCCTTTTCCCAAAGGATGGGGCTTCCTGAGACCTGAACTGTAGTGATTGCTTTTTCTCTTCTGGATCTAGCAAACCAGTGGAGCTACCTGGCTTTTGACTGGTCCTGGGGAGTGTATTCAAAGAGTCCTGTGATGTGATCCATCTTCAGGTCTCTTGGCCATGGATACCAGCACCTGCTCCAGTGGAGGCAGCAGGAGAGTGAAGTGGATTCTGTGAGGCTTCTTGGATGTATTTTTGTTAAGTGTGATGGTGTTGTATTGGTTGGCCTCCAGCCAGGAGGTGATGATTTCAAGAGCGCCTCAGCTACAGTAGTCTAGGGAGGATCAGATGGTGGGCAGGACCATGGTACTCCCCAACAGATTACATCCTTTTCTTCAGGTACCAGGCTGGGTAGAGAAAGACCACCAACCAGGGGCAGGGTTAGACATGTCTGAGCTTAGACTCTCCTTGGTCAGGGCTTGTTGTGGCTGCTTTGGGGGATGAGGATATAGTTCCCAGGCCAATGTAGTTCCCAGGCCAAGTAGTTCCTCCAGTTATGTTCCCAGGGGGATTATAGCTGTCTCTCCTGTGTCACACAGGTCATAAGGGGAGTGGAGGAAAGCTGGCAGCCACAGGCCTCACACAGCTCCCACGCAGCCCACAGTCTGAAGGGCCAGTCTCACTCCCACCATGAACCCCCAATAAAAATGAGTTTATTTCCTTCCAGTCAGCTGGTGAGCAGAGCTGAGAAATTGCCCCAGGCTATAAGCCCCCCAACTGAGAAACCAAGCTGGCTCACAGTTCCTCTGCTGTCCCACAGAGCTTGGAGGAGCAATCCACCTCCTTCAAAGGGTCTGAGGATTCTCTCTGCTTTCCTGGTATGTCCCTGCAGTAGTTCTTGGAGCAAAAGTTCACAATGAACAGTCCATGAACTGCTCTGTTCATCCGAGTAGCAAGTGCAAGTTAGTCCTGCCTCCTATCCTCCTCCATTTTGCCTCCTGATGACCCATTTTTCTTGATACGTCTTAATAAAATATCTTTCTTTCAAGGTTTCCTCACTCTAAAAGTAGAAGTCATTTCTTTAATTTAATCAACAAATATCCAAGTACTCACTCTGTGCCAGGCATTGAGTTAAGAGCTGAGAAGGCACAAAGAAAAGATGGAGTAGGATCTTGCTCCTTTCAATTCCACGTCAAACTCTTCTCCTGCCACGACCACTTCCTGCTTCCCAGGAAGGAGGGTTCTCTGTCTTGTCTACCTGACCACAGCCAATCTCACTGCTAATCTGTAAACACTTAAAGACGAGACACCGGATCTTCTGGATTACGGGACTGCTCATAGAACAATGACTGTCCTAACACAAATGAGCATAAGAATTCAACAATCACTCATTAAACACCTACTGTATACATGGAACTAGGTACAGTTGATGATACAAATGAAATTTAAGAACATCCCTGACTAGAAACTTCCAGTAGAAATTAGGAGACTGATCTCCACACTAAAAATAGAGGGCGACAAAAGGGAACAGACCCCAAACCACAGGAGGGATGCTAGTATGACAGGGATGCAGAGACATGAAGCGTGACAGTGAGATGGAGTTAATATACCTCCACGAGGGTGACCTTGTCCGGGGTCTCAAATTTTGGGTAGGATTTGAATGGACCAGAGGGACAGAAAAGAAGAGAAAGGGCATGATGAGCAAGGGTTTGAATGTTAAATAGATTCCTCTTTGGGGGACCATGGAGATACAAGCTTCTAAAGCACATAGGCCTTGCTTTGGAGAATGGGGAGGAGTAGGTGGATGAGGAGGTTGAAGCCAGATTATGAAGCCTTGAATGCTGAACATCAGATCTGGGGCATATTTGTACCTTGATACATTTCAGAAGCAACTGAAATCGTAGGACCTTCCTTGCTTCTCTATTAGGTGAAAGTTTCTCAGTCTTGGTGTGAGTCTCAGTGCCTATGTAGTTAAAGCTTACTGAAATGTTCCCTTTCCAATTCTAGAGAGATGTCCTTTCTGTTGACATGTTCACGTTGACAGACTGCATTTGATTAAATAGCTGCCTGTGCAATGCCTCCAAGTGTGGATAAAAGAAAAATCAAACTCGTATTCTTGGACACCCATGCATAGACTAGTTACATTGATCAAAGGGCAATAGAAATGATCCAGTGAGGATTTGTCTGAATTTCCCACAACTATTTAAAATCTACCTCGGGGGCGGAGCAAGATGGCCGAATAGGAACAGCTCCAGTCTCCAGCTCCCAGGGCGAGTGACACAGAAGACAAGTGATTTCTGCATTTTCAACTGAGGTACTGGGTTCATCTCACTGGGGAGTGCCAGACAATCGGTGCTGGTCAGCTGCTACAGCCCGACCAGCGAGAGCTGAAGCAGGGTGAGGCATCGCCTCATCTGGGAAGCGCAAAGGGGAAGGGAATCCCTTTTCCTAGCCAGGGGAACTGAGACAGAAAACACGTGGAAAATCGGGTAACTCCCACCCCAATACTGCGCTGTACCAAGGGTCTTAGCAAACGGGCACACCAGGAGATTATATCCTACACCTGGCCAAGAGGGTCCCATGCCAGCCCACAGAGCCTCCCTCATTGCTAGCACAGCAGTCTGCGATCTAACTGCAAGGCAGCAGCGAGGCTGGGGGAGGGGCACCCGCCATTGCTGAGGCTTAAGTAGGTAAACAAACCCACTGTGAAGCTCCAACTGGGTGGAGCTCACAGCAGCTCAAGGAGCCCTGCCTGTCTCTGCAGACTTCACCTCTGGGGATAGGGCACAGCTAATCAACAACAACAAAAAAAAAAGCAGCAGAAATCTCTGCAGATGCAAACGACTCTGTCTGACAGCTTTGAAAAGAGCAGTGGATCTCCCAACATGGAGGTTGAGATCTGAGAACGGACAGACTGCCTGGTCAAGTGGGTCCCGGACCCCTGAGTAGCCTAACTGGGAGACATCCCCCACTAGGGGCAGACC
>NW_012113475.1:10953001-10954027 GCF_000951035.1 Colobus angolensis palliatus | reverse complement strand
AAAGAGTAAAAGCAAATGAACAAAGCCTCCAAGAAATATGTGAATATATGAAAAGACCAAATCTATGTCTGCTTGGTGTACCTGAAAGTGACAGGGAGAATGGAACCAAGTTGGAAAACACTCTGCAAGGTATTATCCCAGAGAACTTCCCCAACCTAGCAAGGCAGGCCAACATTCAAATTCAGGAAACACAGAGAACACCACAAAGATACTCCTCGAGAGGAGCAATTCCAAGACACATAATTGTTAGATTCACCAAAGTTGAAACAAAGGAAAAAACGTTAAAGGCAGCCAGAGAGAAAGGTTGGGTTACACAAAGGGAAGTCCATCAGACTAACAGCAGATCTCTTGGCAGAAACTCTACAAGCCAGAAGAGAGTGGGGTCCAATATTCAACATTCTTAAAGAAAAGAATTTTCAACCCAGAATTTCATATCCAGCCAAACTAAGTTTCCTAAGTGAAGGAGAAATAAAATCCTTTACAGACAAACAAATGCTGAGAGATTTTGTCACCACCAGGCCTGCCTTACAAGAGCTCTTGAAGGAAGCCCTAAACATGGAAAGGAAAAACTGGTACCAGCCATTGTAAAAACATGCCAAATTGTAAAGACCATAGATGCTAGGAAGAAACTACATCAACTAATGAGCAAAATAACTAGCTAACACCATAATGACAGGATCAAATTCACACATAATAATATTAAACTTAAATGTAAATGGGCTAAATGCTCCAATTAAAAGACACAGACTTGCAAACTGGAAAAAGAATCAAGACCCATCAGTGTGCTGTATTCAGGAGACCCCTCTCATGTGCAGAGACACACATAGGCTCAAAATAAAGGGATGGAGGAAGATCTACCAAGCAAATGGAAAACAAAAAAAAAAGCACGGGTTACAATCCTAGTATCTGATAAAACAGACTTTTAACCAATAAAGATCAAAAGAGACAAAGAAGGCCATTGCATAATGGTAAAGGGATCAATTCAACAGGAAGAGCTAACTATCCTAAATATATATGCACCCAATA
>NW_012113475.1:10952521-10952951 GCF_000951035.1 Colobus angolensis palliatus | reverse complement strand
GGATCAATTCAACAGGAAGAGCTAACTATCCTAAATATATATGCACCCAATACAGGAGCACCCAGATTCACAAAGCAAGCCCTTAGAAAACAACAAAGAGACTCAGACTCACACACAATAATAACAGGAGACTTTAACACCCTACTGTCAACATCAGACAGATCAACGAGATAGAAAGTTAACAAGGATATCCAGGAATTGAACTCAGCTCTGCACCAAGCAGACTTAATAGACCTCTACAGAACTCTCCACCCCAAATCAACAGAATATGCATTCCTCTCAGCACCACATCACACTTATTCCATAATAGTTGAAAGTAAAGCACTTCTCAGCAAATGTAAAAGAACAGGAATTATAACAAACTGTCTCTCAGACCACAGTGCAATCAAACTGGAACTCAGGATTAAGAAACTCACTCAGAACCGCCTAA
>NW_012113475.1:10950324-10951940 GCF_000951035.1 Colobus angolensis palliatus | reverse complement strand
GAAATGAAGGCAGAAATAAAGATGTTCTTTGAAACCAATGAGAATAAAGGCACAACATACCAGAATACCTGGGACATATTTAAAGCAGTGTGTAGAGGGAAATTTATAGCACTAAATGACCACAAGAGAAAGCAGCAATGATCTAAAATTGACACCCTAACATCACAATTAAAAGAACTAGAGAAGAAAGAGCAAACACATTCAAAAGCTAGCAGAAGGCAAGAAATAACTAATATCAGAGCAGAACTGAAGGACATAGAGACACAAAAAACCCTCCAAAAAATCAATGAATCCAGGAGTTGGTTTTTTGAAAAGATCAACAAAATTGATAGACCACTAGGAAGACTAATACAGAAGAAAAGAGAGAAGAATCAAATAGACTCAATAAAAAATGACAAAGCAGATATCACCACTGATCCTACAGAAATACAAATTACCATCAGAGAATACTATAAACACCTCTACACAAATAAACTAGAAAATCTAGAAGAAATGGATAAATTCTTGGACACATACACCCTTCCAAGACTAAACCATGAAGAAGTTGAATCTCTGAATAGACCAATAACAGGCAATAATTAATGGCCTACCAACCAAAAAAGTCCAGGACCAGACGGATTCACAGCCCAATTTTACCAGAGGTACAAGGAGGAGCTGGTGCCATTCCATCTGAAACTATTCCTATCAATAGAAAAAGAGGGAATGCTCCCCAACCCATTTTATGAAGACAGCATCATCCTGATACCAAAGCCTGACAGAGACACAACAAAAAAGAGAATTTTAGACCAATATCCCTGATGAACATTGATGCAAAAATCCTCAATAAAATACTGGCAAACCGAATCCAGCAGCACATCAAAAAGCTTATCCACCACGATCAAGTGGGCTTCATCCCTGGGATGCAAGACTGGTTCAACATACACAAATCAATAAACACAATCCATCATATAAACAGAACCAAAGACAAAAACCACACGATTATCTCAATAGATGCATAAAAGGCCTTCAACAAAATTCAACAGCCCTTCATGATAAAAACTCTCAATAAATTAGGTATTGATGGGACATGCCTAGAAATAATAAGAGCAATTTATGACAAACCCACAGCCAATATCATACTGAATGGGCAAAAACTGGAAGCATTCCCTCTGAAAACTGGCACAAGACAGGGATGCCCTCTCTCACCATTCCTATTCAACATAGTGTTGGAAGTTCTGGTCAGGGCAATCAGGCAGGAGAAAGAAATAAAGCATATTCAATTAGGAACAGAGGAAGTCAAATTGTCCCTGTTTGCAGATGACATCATTGTATATTTAGAAAACCCCATCATCTCAGCCCAAAATCTCCTTAAGCAGATAAGCAACTTCAGCAAAGTCTCAGGATACAAAATCAATGTGCAAAAATCACACGCATTCCTATACACTAATAGCAGACAGAGAGCCAAATCATGAGTGAATTCGCATTCACAATTGCTTCAAAGAGAATAAAATACCTAGGAATCCAACTTAAAAGGGATGTGAAGGACCCCTTCAAGGAGAACTACAAACCACTGCTCAGTGAAATAAAAGAGGACACAAACAAATGGAAGAACATTCTATGCTTATGGATAGGAAGAC
>NW_012113475.1:10949851-10950274 GCF_000951035.1 Colobus angolensis palliatus | reverse complement strand
TACAAACCACTGCTCAGTGAAATAAAAGAGGACACAAACAAATGGAAGAACATTCTATGCTTATGGATAGGAAGACTCAATATTGTGAAAATGACCATACTGCCCAAGATAATTTATAGATTCGATGCTATCCCAATTGAGCTACCAATGACCTTCTTCACAAAATTGCAAAAAACTACTTTAAAGTTCATATGGAACCAAAAAAGAGCCCGCGTTGCCATGATAATCCTAAGCCAAAAGAACAAAGCTGGAGGCATCACGCTACCTGACTTCAACCTATACTACAAGGCTACAGTAACCAAAACAGCATGGCACTGGTATCAAAACAGAGATATAGACCAACGGAGCAGAACAGAGCCCTCAGAAATAATACTACATATCTACAGCCATCTGATCTTTGACAAACCTGACAAAAACAAGAAA
>NW_012113475.1:10886218-10948961 GCF_000951035.1 Colobus angolensis palliatus | reverse complement strand
ACTATTGCAAGGACAGAAAACCAAACACCGCATGTTCTCACTCATAGGTGGGAATTGAACAATGAGAACACTTGGACACAGGAAGGGGAACATCGTGCACCAGGGCCAGTCATGAGATGGGGGCAGGGGGGAGGGATAGCATTAGGAGATATACCTAATGCAAATGATGAGTTAATGGGTGCAGCACACCAACATGGTACATGTATACATATGTAACAAACATGCACCTTGTGCACATGTACCCTAGAACTTAAAGTATAATAATAAAACTTTAAAAAATGAAAGAAACTACAAAAGGAACACCCAAAAATTTACAAATACATGGAAATTTAAAAATCTACCCCGAATGATATTCAGTTAACAATGAAATTAAGATAGAAATTTAAAACTTCTTTGAAATGAATGATAATAATGACACAAGTTCTCAAAACTTCTAAAATACAGCAAAAGCAGTGCTAAAAGGAAAATTTCTAGCACCCTAAATGCCTACATCAAAAAGATCACAAATTGACAACCTGTCATCACACCTCAAGGAACTAGAGAAGCATAAACAAACTGAACCTAAAGCTAGCAGAAGAAAAGAAATTACAAAGATCAGCACAGAACTGAATGAAACTGAAACAAAAAAATATATATATGAAAGATAAATGAAAAAAAAACTAGTTCTTTGAAAAGATAAACATAATTGGCTGGGCACGGTGGCTCACACCTGTAATCCCAGAACTCTGAAAGGCCAAGATGCACAGATCACCTGAGGTCAGGAGTTTGAGACCAGCCTGGCCAACATTGCAAAACTCTATCTCTACTAAAAATACAAAAATTAGCCAGGTGTGGTGGTCCGTGCCTGTAATCCCAGCTACTCAGGAGGCTGAGGCAGGAGAATTGCTTGAACCCTGGAGGTGGAGGTTGCAGTGAGTCAAGATCATGCCACTGCACTCCAGTCTGGGAGACAGAACGAAACTCTGCCTTAAAAATAATAATAATAATAATAATAATAATAAAAAGAAAAGAGAAAAGAGAAATGAAATTTATTGACCATCTAGATTAATGAAGAAAATGAGAGAGAAGATTCAAACAATTTCCATTAGAAATGAAACTGGAAACATGACAATCAACACCACAGAAATATAAAAGATCACTCATGATTCCACACTGTAGAATACTACTCAGACATAAAAAGGAACAAAATAATTTATTTTTGCAGCAACTTGGATGGAGCTGGAGGCCATTCATTATTCTAAGTGAAGTAACTCGGGAATGAAAAACCAAATAGCATATGTTCTCACTTATAAGTGGAAGCTAAGCTATGAATACACAAAGGCATACAGAATGCTATAATGAACTTGGAGACTCATAAGGAATCAAACTTGACTTATAGAGCCAATAAAAGCCGCTTGGGAAAACTAGCCTCATACCCTGTCTACACAATCCCTGTACAGTGTTCCTGACCTGTGGTAAGTAGAGAATGTCACTTTCTGACAGACCCAGGAGCCCCAAGTTATCTTGGGATCTGAAGAGGAGAGAAATTTACCCTTAAATTATAGGAATTTGATAGTACAAACCCATGGCTGGGTTCTGCTTTAAATGAAAAAGTCATATCTGATATTCCTTTTATGGAACAAAGCTCCATCAAAGCTAATTTTAAAACCCTATGTGGCAAATAATTCTTCTTGCTGCACTTTATACAAATAATCAGGCCAAGTATAAGACTAAACCTTATTTTTGCAAACAAATTGGTCCTATTATGATTTGTCTTTAGTAAAAATGGAAAAGTTATGTTTCAAAAACTATGGTACACCTGTTATTATAATATATTCTAGTCTCGTTGGTTGTTTTTTAGGTTTTTTCTCTGCACTTTAGACTGACTCTGCTTATTCCTGTAAACCAACAGTGATCTCTGGCTGCTGCTCAAAATAAACAAGAGGGATGGATAATGTAAAAACCTGGATCAATATTCTAGTTCTGGGCACATATTGGATTTAGCTAGCAATCCCATATCAGCTTGGTTTTAACAGTTGCTCAGTTCATGGAAAGCCTTCTTGTTTAGTTTATTTGGGATAGTTTTGCTAATTTTCCTTTACTGTTGTGGAATGTATTGCTACTGTACTCTGTGTAGGAATGCAAGATAAGCTTACTCAATGTTTTCCTAAATTGAACACTTACTAATCTTCCAGATATCATCTTTTGTCAGAATTCAGAATTATGAACGATCCTCAGCATATGGATGCCTTGTGACTGAGCTCCTCTCTACCTAAATACAAGAGATCCTAATAGTTAGGCAAGAATATCATTGCCCCTATTCAGCCTGAAGAAGTTACAGAAGATGGGTCTTTGTCCCTCAATAACCCTTAGGATTAAGGGTTCCCTTGTAAAAGGGAGGGGGGAAATATGTCAGATGATTGCCATTCTCAACCCAGAGAGATTCCATCCTGAATAGGCACTGGGTAAAATAAGGCCAAGACCTACAGGGCTGCACTCCCAGGAGGTTAGGTGTTTCTAGTCACAGGATAAGACAGAGGGTTGACACAATATGCAGGTCACAAAGACCTTGCTGATAAAACAGGCTGTTTTGAGACACTGGCCAAAACCCACCAAAACCAAGATGGTGTTGAAAGTGATCTCTGGTTGTCCTCACTGCTCATTATACACCAATTATAATATATTACTATGCTAAAAAGACACTCCCACCAGTGCCATTGCAGTTTACAAATGCCATGGCAACATCAGGAAGTTACCCTAAATGGTCTAAAAAGGGAGAAACCCTAAGTTTCAGGAATTTCCCACTTTTTTTGGGAAGTCCATGAATAGTCCACCCCTTGTTTAGCATATAATCAAGAAATAACTAAAAGTATACTCAGTTGAACAGCCCATGTTTCCATTATTTTATTCCTGTACTCCCTTAATAAATTTGCTCTCATTAAAAAAAAATTAATTCACTGCTATATAATTCATCCATGTAACCAAAAACAATTTGTTCCCCAAAAGCCGTTGAAATAAAAATATATTTTTAAAAAATAGAAATTAAACAAACAATAAAATAAACAAAAGGTCTGAATAGATATTTCTTAAAATAAGACATAAAGATTGCCAACAGGTATATAAAAAGGTGCTCAATATCATTGATCACCAGAAAAATGCAAATCAAAGGTACAATGAGATATCATCTCACCTCAATGAGATGGCTTTTATCCAAAGGACAGGCAATAGCAAATTCTGTTGAGGATGTAGAGAAAGGGGAAGTCTTGTTCACTGTTGGTGGCAATGTAAATTAGTACAGTCACTATAGAGAACAGTATGGAGTTTCCTTAAAATACTCAAAACAGAACTACCATGTGATCCAACAATCCCACTGCTAGATACATACACAAAAGTGAAGAAGTCAATATATCCCAGAGATATCTGCACTGCCTTTTTTATCACGGCACTATTTAATATAGCCAAGGTTTGGAATCAACCTAAGTGTCTATCAACAGATGAATGGATAAAGAAAATGGAGATTATATATACAATGGAGTACTATTCAGCCATAAAAAAGAATGAAGTCTTGTCATTTGCCACAACATAGATGAAATTGGAAGACATTATATTCAGTGAAATAAGCCAGGACGAAAACAAACAAATTTCACATGTTCTCACTGATTCATGGCAGGTAAAAACCAAATCAATTGAACTCATGAAAATAGAGGGTAGAATGATGGTTGCCAGTGGCTGGGAAGGGTAGTGGGAAAGGGTAGCAGAGGATGCCAAGATGGTTAATAGGCTCAAAAATATAGTTAGATAAAATGAATAAGATCTAGTATTTGAAACTACAACAGGAGAGTCAACAATAACTTATTGTATATTTTAAAATAACCAATAGAGTGGAATTTGAATGTTCCTAACACAAAGAAATGACAAATGCCTGAGGTGATAGATACCCTATTTACCTTGAGGTGACTATTACACATTGTACGCCTGTATCAAAATATCTCATGTACCCCTAATATGCAGTCATAAAAAATTAAAAATAAAAAATGTTTTTTAAAATAAAAGATGATGTTACCCTCCTCAAGGTACGTCCTCATGTACCCAGATGGTTTCTAGGCAAATAAATAAAGTCAACAATCAAATCTCAGCTTGACTAGGGAAACAATTCACCAAGAAATCATTATAGGACCCAACTCGTATGGGCCTGCATTAATAGTAAAAGCACATTAGATGTCAGTCATGAGCATGCTTTACCACGGGAGCAGAATATAAGGGAGAGGTTGTTGAAATCAGGGCAATCTCCTGCAACTGAAGAAGTAGTACCCCAAGAAAGACATCTAGAATCAGTTCTGTGCTACTGGGATAGCTCCTTTAAAACTGGAGGCAGGGAGGAAATTATGGCCTACAAACCAGGTGATTCCAGAACTGCTTTAGAAGAGTGCTAAGGAAGGAGTCAAGAGGCTCAGAGAGGTGGGAATGTTCAACTGGACCTATCATATAAGACCTGAAAATCCAGAAGATGACTGGAGAATCAAAAGGGGACACTCCTTTTACTAAAGCAGTAAGAAATGCGAAGTGGTGCAGGGGCTGGGGATGAAGGGCACTGGCCTCATTGAGAGGCTTGGCAGTGTCTATGCTTTGTACACCAGGGATAATGGTAGGGAAGCCCCTGGGATTCAGGGATGATAGGATCATGAAACAGCAGAGGCCAGGAGGTACCACTTAGCCATCAAGAGCAAGATAGATGTAATTATCCAAATAGATAACAAAGGTTGAATGGAAACCGGGGGGCTGTGACATACAGAGATCTGTAGTGATGGTTAATAAATCATGGTGTGCCTAGAGCTAAGATGGATGAGGGTACTGCCTCACCCACACCCAAAAGAAGATCAATAATGGGTGAGCCAAAGGCTGATGTCAGCTGCCACAATAGAAAATTATAATCTCTCCATCCAGTTTCCAAACCTAAGCCAGTTCTCAAATCCAGAGCCATCAACTGAAGCAAGGCTAGGTCCTCTGCAGAAAGAACCCAACACACAGTAATTGTATACACTATCAATTTTCTCAGACCTTCCCTAGACTGATAAACCAGTAGTACTATATATGGGGAAAGGGGAAATACTTCTATGTATGTATGTATGTATGTATGTATGTATTTGAGATAGGGTCTCACTCTGTCACCCAGGCTAGAGTGCAGTGACACGTTCATAGTTCACTGCAACCTCAAACTCCTGGGCTCAAGCAGTCCTTCCACCTCAGCTTCCCAAGTAGCTGGGACCACAGGCACTTGCTACAGAGCCTGGCTATTTTTTTTTTTTTTTTTTGTAGAGGCAGGATCTTGTTATTTTGCCCAGGCTGATCTTGAACCCCTAGTCTTAAGCAATTCTCCCAAATTGGCCTCCCAAAGTGCTGGGATTACAGGCCTGTGCTACCACGCCTGGCCAGAAATACCCATATCTTTAAACAACTCTCAGATGCAGTGTCTGAGCTGATATTGACACCAAAGTAACCCAAATGCTAACAGGGGTCCTCCATTCTGTGAATGAGGAGGCATCACAGTTTGCTAAAAAATTTATTGGGGGTGAGGGAAGGAGATGATCAATGAATTAAAAGTTTTTGAAATGTTTTATGTGAAAGCTTTTTATTTGGCCACATGTATCGTTGGTTACTTTCTCAACATTGAAAAAATAAAGAGAAACATGAATTCAAGAGTCCACCCCCTGGTTATAGTTGTACAAATAGGAAGACAAATATAGATTGTCATCACTTGTAGACCTTCATACCAAAAACAAGTTTTTGGTTGCTTCCACATACAAAGGAATAAATAATTGTATTTTGCTGATGATTTTGTAATCAACAAGTAATAATTTATAGCAGGCTTGGGGAAAATGTGAAAACTTGAATTGTAGCATTGCCTTGGTAGACTTACTAATTTGGTAGATGCTATAGTTTGAATATGTCCCCAAAATTATAATTTCCTTTGCAAAAGATGGAGTAAAATTTTCTGCAAGTGGAGAACTTGGATGTGGCAACATTGTTACAAACAAGTAATGACAATAAAGAAGGGGCTGTTGCCATAAAGATGAATGAGCCAGTTCAGCTAACTTGTTGAAAGCCCAATCTCCAAAGCAACAGTGTTGGAAGATAGAACCTAAAAGGAGGTGTTTAGCTCATGAGGGCTCCACCTTCACGAATTAATTAATGCTATAAAAGGGTGAGCCCAATTCTCATTTGTCTCCTTTCCTCTCCGGCTTTTGTGCCATGTAGGGACACAATGTTTCTCCTCGCTGGAGGTTGCAGTATTCAAGGCACCATCTTGAAAGCAGAGAGACTGAGCCCTAACCTGACCATGCCTTGATTTTAGACCTGCCAGCCTCTAGAACTGTGAGAGAATAAATTTCTGTTCTTTGTAAATTACCAGTCTGTGAAATTCCATCATAGCAGCACAAAATAGACTAAGACAACAGGCTACTACTTCAGATCCGCTCTGCCTGTACCACACCTTGTATTCTACTTCTATCATAACACCTATCTAGTAGACGGAAGTTATGTATTGATTTATGTAGTGGTCTCTATTTGTTATCTATTGGTGCATAACAGATTACCTCAAAACATAGTGTCCCAGAACAACCACATTTATTCTTTCGCAGTTTCTGTGAGTCAGGAATTCAGGAGCAGCTCGACAGTACTAGTGCAGGGTTTACCATGAGGTTACAGTGAAAAGGTTGACTGGGACTGTAGTCTTTGAAGGCAGCCTGAGGCCAGAGGATCTGTTTTCCAAAGACCATCATTTGGTTGGCAAATTAGTGCTGGCTGTTTGTGAAGGTCTTCAGTTTCACCACCTGGACCTCTTCAAAGTGCTGCTTGAGTGTCTTCATGATATGAAAGCTGACTTCTTCCAGAAACAGTGAGAAGTCACAATGTATTTTATGACCTAGCCTCAGATATCACACACTGTCATCTCCACAACATCTTATTAGTTGCACAGTCAGCCTTATTCAATGTGAGAGATAGGCCTGCTGGGACAACAGTTCAAGCAGGTGAACCTACACAGCATGAAAGTATCACACATTTCCTTGGTGCAGTTCACCCTGCATGCCCAGGGCTTCAACACATACCACTGTGACAACAACCTAGCCAGAAGCATGAGCCTCACCAGCACGTCCAAAATGTTAAAATATGACAATGGCAGTGAAGACATCATTACATGGAGGGCTGAAGGTACCATGGACCTCTTGGTGTTAGAATTTGAAGCACTAAATCAAGAGAACTTTTAGACTATGAATTGAAGTTAATGATTTTAGATGTTGAGCAACTTGAAATTCCAGAACAAGAGTACAGCTGTGTAGTAAAGATGCATTCTAGTGAATTTGTGCATATATGCCAAGATCTCAGTCATATTGGAGAGTCTGTTATAATTTCCTGTGCAAAAGATGGAGTGAAATTTTCTGCAAATGGAGGACTTGGAAATGGAAACATTGTCACAAACAAGTAATGACAATAAAGAAGGGGAGGCTGTTGCCATAATGATGAATGGGCCAGTTCAGATAACTTTTGCCCTAAGGTACTTAAATTTCTTTGTAACAGGCACTCCACTCTCTCTTCCCAGTAACACTCAGTATGTCTGCAGATGCACCCCTTGCTGTAGAGTATAAAACTGCTGGATATGGAACATTTAAAGTATTATTTGGCTCCCAAAATTGAGGATGAAAAAGGATTTTAGAAATTATTAAAATCCAAGAAAATAAAACTAAACTTTTTGAAAATTGCTTCTGAGATTCCAGCGCATACTGAAGTCATTTCCATCAAGAAATTTATGCCTCTGAATACACAGGTAGATACTGTTTTCTGTATATAACATATTTTTTCCTCTATCTTCTAGAATCTGTTTAAAGTAAAAAATCCAAAGTCAAATCTGGTCTCATTAACCTAGAGAGATATCTGCTTTACTTACAAATATTCCTTCTGATTTTTAAAACAAGAGGGATATAAAAGGGATCTTGACTCTAAATGCAATTTTAAGAATTGTGTTTCTGATTTAAATAAAGTTTTTTTTTTTGTTTTGTTTTGTTTTTTTGAGATGGAGTCTTGCTCTGTCGCCCAGGCAGGAGTGCGGTGTCGTGATCTCGGCTCACTGCAAGCTCTGCCTCCCAGGTTCACGCCATTCTCCTGTCTCAGCCTCCCAAGTAGCTGGGACTACAGGCGCCCGCCACCACGCCCTGCTAATTTTTTGTATTTTTAGTAGAGACGGGGTTTCATCGTGTTAGCCAGGATGGTCTTGATCTCCTGACCTCATGATCTGCCCGTCTTGGCCTCCCAAAGTGCTGGGATTAGAGGCATGAGCCACCACACCCTTAAATAAAGGCTTAAATAAAGTTTAATCTGAATTTTAAATGTCAAAAAAGAAACTAGCACATTGGCAGAGTAATTTTGTCTTTTGAATCTACTAATAAAAAATGTGGTTTATATTTTGTACGTCTGTTTTTATTTACAATTTTACATTTCTAACAACTAATTTTATTATATTTTACACAAAGTACCAGTCCACCATACACCAAAAACAAAACAAACAAAAAGTCATCCTTCACTATGGATCACTCCAGAAAGACTGTCCTAAACCACACATATGCTGCAAATTGAATGGAGATACATGAACAGGCATGACTTGAGTCCTGGGGGGAATCAGCAGGTGCTTTATTTTTATGATGGTCTGGGGAGCATTCTGGAAATGATTCTAGACATCTAGCATCTTTGGGAAGATTATAACTCATATTATCTCTGGGGAGATAACAATTAGGAAGTTGTGGCCAGTTGACAGACTCTAGGACCAGGAAGCAATTGCATCTCTGTCCAGGCAGTTTGACAAAAGAAGGAGTTAAATCTGAAGAGAGAAAATCCAAGTACCTATGACCGCTGGCAGGACATGGTGTTGTGTAGCTCTTTATCAGGAAATCTTCAAGCAGCTACTCGACATCTTTAAGTGTTCAACCATGGTTTCCAGAGAGCACCCTGATGACCTCAAAAAAAATGTGCCCTTTCCAATATCCCAGATTTTTTTTCATGGTATCCTGATAGCTAGAATGCCATCTGTAGACCAAGAGATAGCACATAGATCTGGAAGAGAAAACCTGAGGAATGTAAAGACGTGCTGGCCATTATCAAAAGATAATTATACACAGTTATTTACCTGGGGAAAGATGGATTAAAACCACCCTAACTTACATCTATAACAAACGTTATTTATGTAATATTAAAAAACAACTAAAAAATTAGGCCTTTAAAACTCTCCAACAGCATGCTCATGCTATTTTTGTCTAGCATCTACAAGTCTTGAAGTACCTTATTAGTTTTTTCCAAAAGGGCTCCAATTATTCTTTTGGTACTGAATTATTTCTTCCTAAGTTACGATCTATTCTCAGTAGCAACTGTCTTCAGCGATCCAGTAGACATTCTCTCCAATGGCCTCTCTTTATGCATAGACCCAGCCTCTGGGAGTTTCTGGCAGTCTCACAAAGAACTAAAACCAGAATCATCCATGGATCTGTGAAACGTACAATGACTATATGCAGATCTAAGATTAAAGGAAAGGATTTTTAACAAGGGGTTTTTGTTTGTCGTTGTAGTTGTTATTGTTGTTGTTGTTGACGGAGTCTCGCTCTGTCACCCAGGCTGCAGTGCAGTGGTGCAGCCTCGGCTCACTGCAAGCTCTGCCTCCCGGGTTCACGCCATTCTCCTGTCTCAGCCTCCTGACTAGCTGGGACTACAGGCACCCGCCACCAGGCCGGCTAATGTTTTGTATTTTTAGTAGAGACGGGGTTTCACCATGTTAGCCAGGATGGTCTCATTCTCCTGATCTCCTGATCCACCCGTCTCGGCCTCCCAAAGTGCTGGGATTACAGGCATGAGCCACTGCACCCGGCCAACAAGAAAGGTTTTTAAGTAACATTTACATTCATGCTACAGAGGCCAAATTTATCCTGTCATTATTTCAAGCTGGCTCAGTGTGCAGACGTTCCTGGCCCTAGTCACTCAACATTCAGTAAACAAGTAGTCTATAAAATGACTGTAGGTCAGGCATTGTTGGTAGGCAGGCACTGTGTACATGATTTGAACAGAACAGACACGGTCCTTACCTTCACAGAGCTTACAGTCTCATAAGGGGAATCGACATTAAATACATAAACACACAAATAATAGATTATTACAAATTGATTAAGAAAAAGATCATGGGCTGTTCCAAGCCAGAATGAAAAGGTAGACTTATTTTAGATTGCAAAGCAGATTTTAGTTATCGAGGTAAGCTGTAACAAACTGTAGAAATGAACTCTGAAAGTATAGTCTTAAGGTACACTGTAAATACTAAAGTAGCAATGTGTGTGTATAAAATACTTACATATTTTTATATTTATACTAAGCCTTTTAGAAAATATGGCATTCATTGTCTTTAGAGCTGTGTTCTCTGGCTTTTAGGTTTTTATTATTTGATTTGATGACTGTGCTTTGTTTCTACCATTAGCAGAATGTGAAGGTGCTTGACATATAATCACTCATTTTGTATTTCATTAATATTCAATAAAACATATGCGATGTTTGACAACTCAGTGTCTCTTTCTGCATTACCTTCCAGTCTCTGACCTTCATTTCTTGAGGAATAACCCATTATGCTGACCCTGGCTCAGGGCAGCTCAGGTCCATTCTGTGAATGTTTCCCTGCTATTCTACAAGTGCACTTCAGTCTTGCATGCTATATTCACCGTAGAGAAATCACAAGATGAAACTGAGATAAAAGAGAGCCCACCAAATTTTGAAAGTATTAATAAAAGTTTAAAGTACTATGATTGAAAAGTACAGGTGGCTTGTAACAGAGGGTCCCTGACCTAGTCTGAGAGATTTAGGGAGGCCCACCTTGAACAGGTAATGTTTAAGATAAAATCTGAGTAATACAGAAAAGTTATATTTGTCTGGTATCTCAATACTAAAATAATTATATTAGTGTGAATTGTTGACTTACAGATACTCATCCAACAATGAAAAAAATATTTTTCCTGCATTCTAACTATGACCTAGAGTAGTAATCCCATAGAGTAACTATTAACTTTACAACAATAAAAAGTACAAAATCTCAAATGTAAACAATCTCTCAAACATAAAACTGAACAATTTCTCCAAGTTCTATTTACAGATAACAGCAAGAGAGCGGAGACTACAAAGCCCAAATTTCATCAAACAGCCTAAAACTTTCAAGATCAGCAACTTGACAGCAAACATGAACTTTTAATCAAACAGACTTCAAATCAAACCTCTGCTTCCCTGACAAACACTGAAAGGATCAAACAGGGTAAGCATGTTATCTTGTTTGTTAATATGGTACATAATACTCACCTCACAGGGTTGTGGTCAGGATTAAATTGACTATGTGTATAAAGTGCCTGATGTTAACTAAATAAGCACTCAATGAGGATTCGTTTCTTCCCACTAAATAAAACCAAACAGAAGTTTTCTCTTAGCTAACATTTTAAATATCAAACAAGCATTATAACAGAGACAAACCCTATTATAAAAATCAAACTAAACAGAATAAGCCTTCTTTTTTCCCTTCCCCAAGGTGAAGACTACAGGAGCAAAGGTCATTTAGCTGGAAATATAATTGCATGTTTACTAGAATTGGGTACTTCAAAGTCTCTTTTCTGGAAATCAGAGATCTGTCATTGAAGAGTCAAATTGCTCCATTATTTGTGCTCTGGCTGACCCAAAGGAGAACTTGGCTCAACCTAAATAGAATGAGTTGTAGATTTGTGAAAGCTGTGTGGTGACCTTGTGTTAATCATGTGGAAATTAAAGTGTCCTCTCTTTCTCTCCTCAATATAGTTTTAGACCACATATTTTTCGAGGATTAATATTTATCCTTGAAATGTAGGTGTGTGTATGTTTTATACACATGATAAAATCAGTCTAAGAGTTAAAAAAACAGATGAAACAGTAATAAAAGTGTGATTACTGTTCAAACTAACAGAAATATCACCCAGGAGAACTAGCATGGAGGACCAGGCCCATCCCAGATCTGGGACCCCAAAGCTACTATCCCACAAATTGTTCTGTAGAAGATAGATAGGTAGGTAGGTAGGTAGGTAGGTAGATAGATAGATAGATAGATAGATAGATAGATAGATAGATAGATAGATAGAATTTAATATCAGACTCTATTGCCCTAGTCCTGAAATTCTAGTGCTGTTCTGGCTGGAGATGTGGAGCTATCTACTAAGCTTCAACCAAGTGACGGAAACATAGGGGAATGATTTTTAAGAGAAAGTAGATCCAGGGAGTGAGACCACTGGGACTGGGATTCTCCAGGCTGCTCATATAATTGCCACAGTGAATGTTTGAGGCAGGCACCAGGAGAGTCAGATACACATGAGATTTCAGAAAATGAGGACAAGCACTAGAGAGCCTCTATAAAGAAATCTTCATGAAGAGCCTTCACTTTGGCTCACTAGAAACATTTTATATCTCTTGAAATTTTCTTAATTCAGACCATTTACAAGGTCTGAATTCCGACTCCCACTGAAATTTTTTTTTAATCATCCCACTGGCCAGCTTTCTTCCTGTCATCTGTGACACTGCACATTTGCCGTACTTTCCCTCTTCTGGTATTTCCCAAAGCGCCACTGACCCAAGGCCCTCGTGGATAGCAGACTTTGCCAATGGTTTAGGAAAGACAGGGAGGTTACAGTGTAGTGCAATATGAACAGACAACAGCATTAAATTCAGAGTTAGATTCTGCTGCCCTGGTGTTCCCTGGCCATCTCCACTTATGGAATATTTCTCTCTTCTCGCTCACCTTATTCAAGCCTATTCTTGCCCTTCTCTATGTTCTCCTCCAAGTAATGGTACTACTGTTGCACCAACCCAAAAGCAAAAGACCAAATATTTCTCCTACTTTATTACTTACAACAATATTATTTTATTTGTATTACTTACAACAATTTTTTTTGTTTTTATTACTTACAACAATATATTATCTACATCCCTTCCCTCAAATCACTGACCAGAACCACTGTCCCACATTATTAGCCATGACCATTAGGGCACTTTTCCTACACCAATGTGAGCTTTTTTTCCCTTGGCCAATTATTACAAATTATAGGCATATTCTAAAATAACACTCTTTCTTCCAGTTACATAAGGACATACTTGCTAAACGGATGTGTACAGATGCCTTGCTAGTTTTCAGGGGGAGTTTATTTTAAAATGGTGACACTCTGGATCACCTAGGCTCCTGCTTTCCTAACATTCCCCACTCTGCTTACAAGAGGACCCTTAATCGTAAGGGCAGATGAAGGGCAAAGGCTGGTCTTCTGTAACTTCTTCCTGCTGACAGTGGATGTTCATTTTTGGGACAGGATTTTCTCATAAGGGTCTACAGCTGGTCTCTGGGGTACCAAGGGAGGTCCTCATTTACATGGTATCCTGATGAGTCTATGGGCATAGACCCTGCCAAGTATTGGAGGAGTAAAAATCTCTAGATGCCTGATCTCTGAGGCCTAAAGGCAGGGTGTCTTTATTTCCTGGGTCAGAAGATGGGATGGATTGGAAGCTTTGTGTCAGTATCATTTTTATGTGGAATTGTTGTAATCTAAAACACACAAACTTTACCAAGAATTTAAACAAGCAAGGGCCAAAGATTAATAATAAGATAACTATCAAAGGCCCTAGGAAGGGCAACAACTAAGTGAGACTCAGGAGGGTGCTTCTAATGGCTGACCAGATAGAGTTGGGATTGGTGCCTTGGTTATATTTATGCAATCACACAGCTTGTTCATGCATTTTCTTTATATCTTCTTCCATGTGAGCTGAGGTGTTTACATAACTGCAGCAGGTTATATTGATTTTGGTGCACACTCCTCCTTGTTCATCCAATAAGTAATCTAGTGCTACTTTTCAACCAATAAGTAATCTAGTGCTAATCTTAATTCATCTAAAGCATCCCCCATTTTATGAGACAGTGTTTAGAAATGAAGAAGTAAAGTTTTGAAGAGTTGCCTAATAATAAGCAAATTTTCCCTCTGGGGCTCCAACACAAGCCAATATAAGGCCAATTGTCCATTTAGCTCTCAGGTGAGTGATGTTATATAACTGTATATTAGAGGACTTTGCTTGTCATATTGTACATTGACCCCTGAACCAAACATTTTCATATACACTGATAACCATGGGTTTCACAATCCCAAATGAGAAACAAGTCTTTTATAGGCTAATCGAATGGGTGACCTCATAGCCATAGGTATCTGTTGGGGATGCAAACCTGTGTGGGATGGGAGTTGTTAAGAAGATTGAGTACCTATAGGTAAGAGTAGGAATGTTACTTATCTGTTTATTTGTAAAACCACAGCTTTAGGCCTTCTAGGGGTTCACAAGTGTGAGTTGTGTTGATTTTCTCAGGTGCCTGCAGGGACTCATAAGAAACAGCCTTAATTTTGGACATGTGTAGACAGCTAGTCATTCAGCTGAAGTTTAACAGCAGTGGGGGTGCTTAAAAATAACCTGATAGGGGCCCTTCCATTTGGGTTGTAATTAATCTTTGAGGAATTCCCTCTTCCCAAGTTTTTAATAAGACTAAGTCCCCTCATTGAACAGGGGAGCTATGAATATCTATGGACGTGGTCCTAATGCATGTATATTGAACGAACATGCAGGTAACGTATAACATTGTTTACCTTGGGATGGAGACTTAACCCTTACCTGGCATGGTCTTAGATCCTGTCCATAATTTGACATCTTATTGCCATAAAGAATGTTTTCTGGTCAGGTGCAGTGGCTCACACCTGTAATCCCAGCACTTTGGGAGGCCGAGGCAGGTGGATCACCTGAGGTCAGGAGTTCAAGACCAGCCTGGCCAACATGGCGAAATCCCATCTCTACTGAAAATACAAAAATTAGCTGAGTGTGGTGGCACACACCTGTAGTCCCAGCTACTCAAGAGGCTGAGGCAGGAGAATCACTTGAACGCAGGAGGTGGAGGTTGCAGTAAGCTGAGATCACGCCATAGCACTCCAGCCTGGGTGACAGAGTGAGACTCCGTCTCAAAAATAATAATAATAATAATAATAACAAATAATAATAAATAAAAATTTTAAAAAACACAATGAGATACCACCTTACTCCTGCAAGAATGGCCATAATTTAAAAATCAAAAAGTAATAAATGTTGGTGTGGATGTGGTGAAAAGGGAACACTTTTACACTGTTGGTGGGAATATAAACTACTACCACCACTATGGAAAACAGTGTACAGATTCCTTAAAGAACTAAAAGTAGAGCTACCATTCAGTCCAGCAATCCCAGTACCCAAAGGGAAAAAAGTCAGTAGTGAAAAAGACATATGCACACACATGTTTATAGCAGCACAATTCACAATTGCAAAGATATGGAACCAACCCAAGTGCCCATCAACCAACAAGTGGGTAAAGAAAATGTAGCACATATACACCAATGGAATACTACTCAGCCATAAAACAAAATGAAATAATGACCCTTGCAACAACTTGGATGGAGTTGGAGGCCATTATTCTAAATGAAGTACTCAGGAATGGAAAACTAAATATTGTGTGTCCTCACTGATAAGTGGGAGCTAAGCTATGAGGATGCAAAGGCATTAGAAAGACTTTGGAGATTTGGGAGGAAGGGTGAAAGGGAGTTGAGGGATCAAAGACTACATATTGGATACACTCTATACTGCTTGGGTGATGGGTACACCAAAACTCAGAAATCATCACTAAAGAACTTATCCATGTAACCAAAAACCACCTCTTCCCCAAAAACTATCCAAATTTTAAAAATAAATAAATAAATAGAAACCTAAAAAAGTCTGTTCTGTCAATCTTATGATCACTATTTTAAAAGGAAGAGTCTGTTCTGTCAATCTTATGATCACAATTTTAATGTTAATGCTGGTTGGTTGTGCCTGAATTCCAGGCGAGGGCGGGGGGGAGATGTATAGTGAGACATATGTGACCCCCAGCTTCCCTTCATGGCCTAAACTACACTTTAAATGTTTTTTAAATTATTTTTATTACTTCTTTTTGTCAAGAGAGGAGTCCATTCTGTTGGGGTTCTTAGGATTTTATTTTATTTTTTTACATTTATATTCCATCCTTTTTGTCATGGTATCCCAAGTTTTTATTTTATCCCATATTGATGCTGAATGTGTGTTATCAAGTCCCAAAGGTGTGTTATCTGTCCCAGATCCATCATGGCCCTTGGTGGAAACTCTATGGCTAGGGGACTTAGAGTCAAAAGACTGATAGCCAACTAAATGCACTAGGCCAGATGGGAATGGAAGTGGGTAGACACTCATTAACCTTAAAACCTCTTTTAAGCAAAATAAATCCCAAAAACCAAAAGCCAAAAAGTAAGGCTACAAAGATTGACTTATCTATAAATTCTATGCATCAACCTACTGCAGTCTTGGCTTTTAGCAATTAGCTATACAAATCATAGCATTTTGTTCAGCTATTTAGGACTCTGTGTACCATCCTTGATTTGGAGGGTCTGAATTAATTTTACTCCTCAAAACCAGCCTTTACAATCTCATGTGATAGTCTCTGGGCCTGGTGGGATTTAATAGTTTTAAGTTCTGGAGGTAAAACAAAACATAAGGATGATTTCAGGTAAAGACAAAATTATTAACTAAATCTTAATGGTTGTTAACACAGGCCTGTCCCTGTGTTTCATGAAAGCTGTTTACTCTGATGGTTGCCTTTGCCAGGTCCAGTGACAAGGCTTTGGTTAACTTGAGTTTGATGTCAGATACTTGCATGAGTCAGTGTCTTCCTTAGATAATATATGTGTACTTAGGAGTCAAAGCCCTCTAACTTAATAGCACAGGATTGATTAATAGCACCTGATAAGGACCTTTTACAAGGAAGCTAGCGATGGTGATAATGAAGTCCACAACATGACGGAAAGCTGTAAAAAGATTTTATAACTTTGTGTGATTAATTTTTATAGCTTTAATAATCCCAGCAATTAGTCGGACTTCATTTAGGGTTTAATTTTACAGATGTTTGTTAAAAATGATGAAGGCTTAAAACATTTGATATAAACAGATGCAAAGGTCACTGTAAAATAATAGTTACTCATTTAACCAAAGTAGTAATTAAAAGACTTTAAAGAGAACACAGAAAGCCATATGGATGTAAAAACTTTAGCCCTTTTAAATCCCAAGTTTTTAAAAAGCAGTTGAAAACCTAATAAAGACATAGGAATTGCAAAATACTGTTTCTTAAGTCAGTTACCAAAACGTCGAAAAAAACTTCTGCAGTATGACTGCTTCTCCTTGTGAGAAGCCCACTTAGATAGTCTGGAAGTCAAACTTGATGGGAAAAAAAACTGCTTGAATTTAACAAGACACAGGTGTGTTCCAGATTATCAGTAGAGTGGGGAAATATGTGACTCTTGGGAAGAGCATGAGTTTTCTGATTACATTGAAAATTTAGACATATCAAGAAAAGCCAACAGTACAAAATCAAATTATACTGGAGGAAAGCATTGCTTCTCTAAACTTGCAGCATAAAACATTTTAGCATTAGGCCACAACAACAGTTAGAACTAGAAGAAAAAAGTTACAGGAGCTAACAAAAATGCTGAAGGAGAGAGTTATTATCTCAGGCTTTCTCAAGGGGAGAAAAAGCTGAAAGCAGCAGGACATGAAAAAGTTGAACTGAGATATGATTGAGAGATTTTTTAAAGAAATAGATTATAAAATTAAAAGTAAAAATTTCTTGCAATTTCATTAAGAAAATCTTGTTTTAACATAAGGGTCTAATCCTATAAAGACTATTACAAATTATTTCCTTTTAATTATAACCAACTTAATCACACACAAAATTCCTTTCATAAATTCCCCTTCACAAAGCTTATCACAATGTATACAGACCACCTACAACAAGCTTGGACTTTCTGACTTGTCCTAAACTTCCCTTTTCCTTAATCAGTCATTTTATTTTAGGACAGAAATTTACCATACAAGATCCTTTTTCATGCAAAATATTCTTTTTTTTTATAACCTGACTTACCAAAAAATACATCTTCATATCCATAACTTTATGTTTCTCTCTCTCTCCCCTACTTACTGGTTCTTTTTCACTTTGTTTCATAACTAATCATTTTTAAGTTCATAATTTGAGTTGACCTTTAGATAACTTCTGAATTTGACAAAATGATTATTTTTCTCAATAAGACTAGATTCCAGGAGGCTCTCCTCTCCAATGCTATCCAGAGAGATGCCAAATTAAATAACCCAAAGAACAAAAAGCATCAAGACCAGAAAGAAAATGATAGCTATTAACTTCAGGGCATGCAAACATAGGTCGACATCCATCACTAGTGAGGCACAGACAACAAGTATTCAACAGAAAAAGGGGACAAGGGGGACCAAGAAGCAGTAGGTGCTGACAAATATCTCTCGTACCTCAAACATTTTATCCATCAGGGAGACATTGCAACCCTAGACCCCTAAAGGTTGAAAAACCGTGTCCAACAGGGTGGCAGCCGACCTGGAGGATCCCATAACTCCAGGCTCCTCAGCAGACATGGCCTAAAGGATCCAACAACCAGGGACCCCTAACCCCCAATCCCTGGGGAATAAAAGGAACATGGGTATCTCTGTGTCTCGTTGGGTTCAGAAGGCTAAGCAGAGTGCAAAAAGGAAAAGGGACAAGAAAGGGAAGAGAAGGGACAACAAAGGGCACTCACTCATCCATGAATCCAGAAACATAGGAAGCAGGAAATCCTGAACTATTTGTCAGATGTTAGCATTTTATAAATAAAACCATTCCACAATTTTAGAAACCTGTTTTCCCATATCATAAACTTTCTTAATTGGAAATCACCCAGACATCCAACAAGTAATTCAAGGAAAGATGTAAACCAAAACTTTGGGTAAAGAGGTCTTTGGCGGGGGTTTGGTTTTTTTAAAAAGGGCTTTTTCACCTTTTTTTTTTTCTTCAGTTTCAAATGAGTTTCTAATGTTTACATTTTAGCCAGAACTGGTTGAACTGTACAAGAAAAAAAAAGTCTCCAAGTAACTTTGAACAATAAGTTTAATCTCAGCACCACTAGCCTAGTAACAGCAGATTCAAAGCAAGAAGAAAGAAAAGAGAGAAACAGAGAACTTCAGATGTGGTAATCAGATAGCAAGCATGAAAAGTGAAAGTAGTGAACCTCTGGGTCAGCCATACAAGGCCAGCATAGAGCTGCAGTAAAAGCAAAGGAATCAAGCTGGAAAATCATGAGAACTATAGCTTTTCCACACCTGGCAAAGGGGACCAGGTGGATTAATACAAAGCACATAGTGGCAAAGATCTTGCAAGGCTACTTCCATTTTTATTATACCCCAGGGACTCTAACCTCATGGGCTCAGACTCTAACCTGAATATCAGCTTTGCCTAAACCTAATAGAGGACACCAAGATGGACCCAACTTACCAGAAGGGCCAATGAGAGCTGTGCAGACTGAATTTCCTCTCATCTTAAGGTCTCTTTATGGTGTCCCCAGAAGATGATGCTAGAAAGGGGTCTTTTCAAGATCCACACCCCAAGAAAAGGTTCTTGGATCTCACACAGGAAGGAATTCAAGGTGAGTCTCAGAGTTCTGTGAGAAGAGATAGTTTACTGAAAGCCACTCTGTTACCCAGTAGAGCATCCTCAAAATGCAGAGGAATGTACTGTCTTTAAGTTTTTCTTATAAAAGGTCTTGCCTATGTAAAGATTAAACTGGCTGTGCCTACATGCAGGTGCGCTGACAGCATGACTAAATGTATTATTCTATTGATTTAAAGAAAACTATCCTTGATATCTTAGTGTGTCAGTCCATCGAAGCATAACTATATCTTGAAAGCATATATTGTTATGGGTGCTGTGACATCTGGACTTTGCTGTTGTAGGAGTTTGTCCTTGCAGGCATTACCAAGGGCTTCCTTAGTGGTAAACATCTTAGGACCATAGGTCATGACTGGCAAGGAATATGCCTTGCTAGTTTTAAGATAGAGCTTATTTGAAAATGATGTTACTCTGGCTCTCCTAGGCTCCTGCTGCCCTAACATGTCCACTACTTTTTAGCATTTCAGCATTTTCAGCACTTTCCAGCATTATTACTCCCTTTCAAGGAATGTCCAGAATAGGCAAATCAATAGAAACAGAAAATAGATTAGTGGTTGCAGAAGCTAAATGGAAGGAGAAATTAGCACATATGGGGCCTCTTTTGGGTGATTGGAATGTTCTAGCCAGGCATGGTGGCTCATGCCTGTAATCCCAGCACTTTGGGAGGCCAAGGCGAGTGGATCACCTGAGATCAGGAGATCAAGGCCAGCCTGGCCAACATGACAAAACCCCGTCTCTACTAAAAATACAGAAATTACCCAGGTGTGGTGGCGGGTGCCTGTAGTCTCAGCTGCTCGGGAGCCTGAAGCACGAGAATCGCTTGAACCCAGGAGGCAGAGGCTGCAGTGAGCTGAGATCACACCACTGCACTCCAGCCTCAGTGAAAAAGCGAGATTCCATCTCAAAAAAAAAAAAAAAAAGAAATGTTCTAGAACTAGTAATGGTGATAGTTGCATAACATTATGAATATATTTTGAAAACATTAAGTTGTACACCTTGAAATGGTGTACATAAAATTGTAAATTTTATGTTAAGTAAATGTTATCTCAATTGTTTTAAAACAGGAAGAAAAGAAATAGTGAGGAAATGAACCACAATGTAGAAGTGTAGGCAGAAAAAGACAAATGGGCCAGGCATGGTGACTCGCCTGTAATCTCAGCACTTTGGGAGGCCGAGGCGGGCAGATCACCTGAGGTCAAGAGTTTGAGACCTGTCTGGCCAACATGGTGAAACCCCAACTCTACTAAAAATACAAAAATTAGCTAGGCGTGGTGGTGGACACCTGTAATCCCAGCTACTCGGAGGCTGAGGCACGAGAATCGCTTGAACCCTGGAAGTGGAGGTTGCAGTAAGCCGAGATAGCACCATTGTACCCCAGCCTGGGAGACAGAGCAAGACTCTATCTCAAAAAAAAAAAAAAGACAAATGGGTGAAATGCTGAGGAATTGCAATCTATACATTTTTACAACTACTCTACCTTATCAGGGCTAAGACATCAATCATCAGGTACACCATAATTTTATGTACCATTATGAAAGAAAAATGCTGCCAATTAAACTATGACATGCCATTCATAGTAAGAAGCAACTGATTACAGAGATTTTAACATGAAAAGGAAAGTGTTTTAGAGTCTAGGAGAGATGTCCTTAGACGTAGAAAATAAACAATTATTTTAAAAATAAGGAGAAAGGAGGCTGGGCGCAGTGACTCAAGCCTGTAATCCCAGCACTTTGGGAGGCCGAGGCAGGCAGATCACGAGGTCAGGAGATCAAGACCGTCCTGGCTAACACACGGTGAAACCCTGTCTCTACTAAAAAATACAAAAAACTAGCCGGGCGAGGTGGCGGGCGCCTGTAGTCCCAGCTACTCGGGAGGCTGAGGCAGGAGAATGGCGTGAACCTGGGAGGTGGAGCTTGCAGTGAGCCGAGATCACGCCACTGCACTCCAGCCTGGATGACAGAGCAAGACTCCGTCCCAAAAAAAAAAAAAAAAAAGGAATGGTTGGTGCAGAAACCCAATGAGTTCAATTTGAAACATCTTGGGCTTCAAATGTGCTATCTGGGTATTCAAGTTGAGAATGATGGAATATTATAAAATATTATTTATGCTAATATAATGGGAGAGAAATTATATTTCTAAAGGTATATATAACACTGGGAATTTTGAAAACATCTAGAAGCCCAAAAATGAAAAGTCACAAAAGGTAAAACCATTCTCATAAGAAGAATCCACGATTTTTTTTTAACCTTTAGAAGAAGCCCTCACATTCAAATGCCCAGGATTTACTATTCTGATACCTCTTCTCCCTTCTCCTCTCAAAACAATTCTCAGCAGGTCCTTTAATATCTATAGAAAGGAAAAGACCATCCTTAACTTCAAAAAGTTTATCAAAGTGCAGCACAGAAGCAAAGACCAAAAAAAGACAGATACCAAGCATTCAGAAAAGAATGTTAGTGCTGATTGTGTTTCCAAGGTCATTATTCAATTTGACCAGCACTTAGTAATCACCTAGTATTTTTGGGGGGCTCTGAAGTATACTCTTCAGGATATGAAATGTAAATAAAATACAATCTCCACAGTTAAGGAGGCTACAGGTAGGAAACAGGTTGTCAGAAAAGACACAAGTAACAGAACATGAGGCAAAATAAGCAAAACTTTCCTTGCTTCATTTGCCTATTTATGTGTAAGCCTGAAGAGTTAGGCAAACACGAGTGCTACAGAGATTCAAAAACGAAAAGACCATATCCAAATAGAAAGGGTGGGAATGCAAGATAGGGACCAGGAGACGCACCTTAAGGAAATATAAGGGGTTAGTTGGCCACAGTAGATGCTCCAATCAGAGCAAACTGAAAAAAAGGCATGCATTACATTGGGGAAAACAGTTTCAATAGAACAAAGAGATGGAAATCAAATGAGTTGAGTGAAACGTGGTGAGTGAAAAAGTAGAAACAAAGAGTATAAATTATGCTTTCAAAAAGTTTAATAGAACTGAAATATTTAACAGATGGTGGAATACTAAGGGACTATTAAAAGAAATAATGTAGATAATGAAAACACACTGCCAGGGAAAGATAGTAAAAATATGTTGTTAAATTTCCTAAAACATATGGAACACAGAATACTTATATGCACGTAATATCAAGCTTCAAGATATGTAAAATAAAAAAAAGCACTATCAAAAATTAACAAATTCATAATAATGATGTATTTTTTGTTTCTTTTTTTAGTTATTATTTTAAATAATTTTATTTATTCATTTTTATTTTTAATTTTAATATGTACAGAAAGAATTGTACATATTGTGTGAAGTACCTATGATACTTCAGTACACACATACAATGTGTAATGATCAAATCAGAGTAATCATAATTATTTCTAAACATCTCTCACTAGTTAATAGAATAAGCACAACAAAATCAGTATGAGCTGACTCCAGTACAGGACTGGTGCTTATCCTTATTAATAATCAGATCAATACAAATTAAAAAACACAATTAGATATCTTTACGCACCACCAGATTAAGAAAGTTTTTAAAGTCTGCCAATTCCAAGCATGTGTGAGGATGTGGTGCAACGAGGACCCTCATGCATTGCTGATGGTAGGTGAAGCCATTCTGTAAAATTCCTTGGCCTTCCTATTAAAGTTGAAGACTTTAATTCCACTCCTAGTCAAAAAAATATCTAACAACCAGTACAGATAGGAAACTCCATTTCTCACAAATGGAAATACACATGTGACTCCAGGGGAGTTCTGACCCACAGCACTGGTGGCCACAGCCCCAGGAGGTCAGATGGACACTAGGTATTTCTCTACTGGGGTTCCAGGGACTACTCTGTTTTGGGGGGACAGCCAGAGACCCAGAACCATCAGGGCTGGTTGATGGACTCACACATCAGGCGGGACAAAAAGAGTAGCTCCTTAGCAGTGACTAAATAGGGGCCCCCAGGGTTGCAACAGAGTTGAAGGGGAACTTGGGGATTTGGGATAGTGATTTTTTACCAAGCTGAATAAAAATATTTCCAAATTTTGATAATTGGCATGGACTTCATAGTGGGTACTGGCTGAATATCAGTTCTGAATTTTCTTTAAGGCAACTCAAGCATATGTGCAACCGAGTACCTGAAAAGAATGTGTATGTAACCACTAATTAATTCATCATAAGCAAAGAGGAAAAAAACAGCAAAAAGGAAAATGGATGAATAAATTATGTTCAATTCATACAGTGGAATATTCTAGAGTAATGAAAATAAGCTACAGTCATAGGCAATGTGAATGATTCTCACTAGAGGGGAGAAAAAAGACATGAAACAATACATACACTATGATTCCATTCATAAAAAGGCTTTGCTAGATTAAACTATTGGATAGAGAAGCATAAATAGGTAGTAAACCACTAAATATGCAAGGAAATGATTATGAGAGTTGTGAAGGAGAAGAATAAGTAAGTTAAATGGGCAATTCTGAGGAGTAGAAATTTCCTTTACTTCATAATTATTTGGTAATTCATCTTTATATGTTTAATGGGCTTTTCTCTATTATTTTATATTTTTCAATTAAAGAAAAAAGAATTTTAAAAATCTTGGAGCTCACTGAGAGCAATGGGGTTTGCAGCTGAAGTCCAATAGTACAAATGACGTGGTAACAGGCCGGCAGAGCTGTGAATTACAGCAACAAAGAAGGAAAGAAAGTGATTGGAGAATTATGCAACATGAATGGTATTTATGCAAAGACGGCTCCTTATAGGACACAGAACTCTCTGGGTAGCAGTGGAAGCCTTCTTAACTCAGAAAGAAACTCCCAACACAGTTTCCCAAAGAAAAATGGGCACCAAAGGCAAAGTAAGCAAATAAGCTGTATCTTTGTTCAGTTTGTGCTTTTCTGTGTCTTTGTATGTTTGGCTAAAAGAAGCTTCCTTCAGGAACTCAGGAAGCAGTGACTTAGAGTTGATCAAAAGCATATGAGTGGCCCCTATGCCAGGAATTTATTTCAGGGAAATTAACTGTGGATTGCCAAAATGTTTATTACAAGGGTGTTTAGTTAATATTAATATTATTCAAATGGCCAAAAGAAGAGAGATTTAAGTAAGTAGGCTATAATCCTAAAATAGAATATGCATAAGTTACAAATAACGCTGCAGGAGAATATGGGAAAACATTCACAGTATATTAATAAGTAGAAAAAGCAGATTACAAAATACTATGGACAATGTATCTTATCTGGTGATACTCAAAGAATTTGCATCAAAAGCATAAAGTGGGTAATGAGCTCACAGATGAATTTCATTTTATTTTTTGTCTTTAAAAACTTGGTATGCCTTGGCACTTTGAAACTTCCTATAATTAATATATATTTCCTTTGAAACAAAATAAATAATATTCAAAAACATAATTCAAAATTACTTAACTATTGAAAAATAGATATTCATGTGGTCAAAGACTTTGGGAAAAGTATACCAAATGTAAGCATAGTAGTGTTAGAACAGAAGATTATAGGTTTGTTTCTTTCTGCTTTCTTTCAATGTTGCTTATATTTGAAATTAAAAATATAATTTGAGGCTAGAAAAGAATTGGGATTATAGAATCCTAAATACTTAAATTCTGTTGATTCATCTTTACCCAAATTCTTACAATTAGACCAAATTTTTATTTAATTTATATCCTACAGATAAATTTGATAATGATGTAAGCCTCATTTCTCAGACTTTTAATGAATTCTCTGGGGACACTGTTCAAATGCAGATTTTGAGTTAGTGGATTTGAGGCAGGGCTTTCATCTCTAACAAATTCCAAAGTAATGTGAATAAATGCTTGTCCGAGGACCACACTTCGAGTTGCAAAGATGTAAAACACATCTATTCTCCAGCAATTATCTGACTCAGGTAATTCAGAGCTGATTTCAAACAGTTCACTCAATAGATTTTTATAGGCCATCTACCTTTTCCAACTCTATAAATCTATCCTCTCTGTTATAGAGGGAAAAACTTGAGGCATTATATTAAGGTAAACTTTAATACACCTGTTATTATTTTTTAAGAAATAAAAAATGTAATGACTATAATGTAGAATTTAACTTCTTATTTTTCATTAAGATCCCTTGTCTTTAAAATAATATCTATAAGATCCAGCCACAAACTCTTTAACTCTTTGTCGTGAAATTATAGTATTAATATATTCTAATTTTTTCTCATGATATCCTCTCTCCCACCCCCAACCCTGTCAAAATCTCTATCTCCTTCTTCCTTTTCTTTCTCCCTTTCAGGTTATTAAATGCAAAGCAGCCATCGCCTGGGAAGCAGGCAAGCCCCTTTGCATTGAAGAGGTTGAAGTAGCTCCCCCCAAGGCTCATGAAGTTCGCATTCAGGTAAGTGGAGACTTTCCTTGGGTGGGAGCAGACAGGGCCTCAAGTGGAGACACGGCTTTTGTCAAGTCAATCCTATGTGCTATGATTCAGAGGCCTTGGAGTTTCTAGTACAGGGAAGTTGTATTTTTAGGTTCAGTCAAAAATAGGCATTATCCCAAAAAGGAATAAATCATCTATTATTTTTACCCTAAGAATCAGACAAAGGAATTCACTTTGAATTTGAATTAGTTAGGTTTTCTTTTTGTTTTCCAATTGCTAATTATTTGAAAGTGTTATTAAAAGGAAGATAGAGAATTTGCTCCAAAACAACAAAGAAGAAAAACCTGATATGCTGCTCTGGGCAGCTGAAGGGTCCTGGGTATCCAGAGGAAGAGACAGGAGTAGGTCACAGGGAGAAGAGAGTACATGGAATGGAGTGAGATCACCAATGGCAAGTTTGGACTTTCCTCATTTTTCCCAAGCTGACCAGACTTATATTTTCCCTGAGGACCCCCACATTAAGAGTCTATACATGAGACTGAATGGGACATCCTCATTGACAGAACCTTGAAGAAGAATATAGGTATATATTGGTAATTAATGTAGACAATCCTTGATTTGATATCGTTCTCGCAACTGTAAAAGGTATATTACCTTAACTTTATTTCAGCAAATTTACCCTATAATAAGCCTATAATATAATAACCCTATAATACAAGCCCTATTACCTTTGATTTTTCCTCTCCTGGAGGCAGTAATTGCCAATCCTATCTCTTTTTTGATTTTCTTACAACAGCAAAAGGTAGAAAACAAAGATGCATTGTAAGAGGAAACGAATTTAACCTGGTATATTTTTATTGGTTCTTTTTTTCAAAAGATGATTCTTTTATTGAGTTCTAGAAGTCTTATAAAGTTTCAAAATGATATCAGGCCTAATATTATATGTAACATCCAGTTCAATAATATAGTTGCAGAAACACAATTCAAGTCTGTAATTGTCTTGTAGATCATTGCTACTTCCCTGTGCCATACTGATGCCACTCTTATCGATTCTAAATTTGAGGGCTTAGCTTTCCCAGTGATCGTTGGCCATGAGGCTGCAGGGATTGTGGAAAGTGTTGGGCCAGGAGTGACCAACTTCAAACCAGGTATTTTATTTTATTCAGATAAAATGGAAATGTCACAATATTTCAGAGATAATTCTTGATAGAGTCCTGGCTTGGCATGCTATAATTGATCTCTATTTACAAAGGGGGACCATCTTTTCCAAAGTAAAACTGAGACACACAATCTATCACAGTCTAGCAATGGGACAGAATATTTGAAATCAGAACTGTCTAATAAAATCTGGGAAATGTGGTCACTTTATTTACATAAAGCACTGAGAAATTGCCCTATGAAGCAAAGTTACAAGGTTAGCTTAAACTGAAATTTTCATGTTTAACAAATGACACCTTACAAAGGACCAAGATCATGTCCTTTGCAGGAATATGGATGAAGCTGTCAGTCATTATTCTTAGCAAACTATTGCTCAATCAAATACTGAGTGTTCTCACTTATAAGTAGGAGCTAAATAATGAGAACATATGGACACAAATGGGGCAATGACAGGCACACTGGGACCTACTTAAGGATGAAGGATGGAGGGAGGAGAGGCTCAGAAAAATAACTGTCGGGTACTATGCTTAGTACCTGGGTGACAAAATTATCTGTACACCAAACTTCCATGACACGAGTTTACCCATATAGCAAACCTGCACATGTACCCCTAAATCTAAAATTAAAGGTGTTGTTTTTCCTTTTTTTTTTTTGCGATGGAGTCTTGCTCTGTCACCCAGGCTGGAGTGTGGTGGCGCAATCTCAGCTCACTGCAACCTCCACCTCCTGGGTTCAAGCGATTCTCCTGCCTCAGCCTCCCGAGCAGCTGGGATTACAGGCATGTGCCACCACACCTGGCTATTTTTCTATTTTTAGTAGAGATGGGGTTTCACCATGTTGGCCAGGCTGGTCTCAAACTCCTAACCTCAGGTGATCCACCCACCTTGGCCTCCCAAAGTGCCGGGATTACAGGCATGAGCCATTGTGCCCAGACATTTTTTTTTTTTTTTAACAGTGTCTTACTCTGTTGCCCAGGCTGGAGGACTGTGGCACGATCTTGGCTTACTGCAACTTCCACCTCCCGAGTTCACACAATTCTTGTGCCTCAGCCTCCAGAGTAGCTGGGATTACAGACATGAGACACCACACCTGGCTAATTTTTGTATTTTTAGTAGAGGCAGGGTTTCACTATGTTGGCCAGGCTGGTCTTGAATTCCCAACCTCAGGTGATCTGCCCGCCTCAGCCTCCCAAAGCACTGGGATTACAGATGTGAGCCACTGCATCTGGTGTAAAATAAAAGGTTTTGTTAATGACATGTTATAACAACTTCTATATAAAAACGCAAACTATTTTAATATTAACAGCAAACTATGTAAAGAATTAGGACTTAGAGGTAGCTTTAGTGAGAAACATATATATGTCAGTGTTAGCCGAAGTGTCTTTTTGGAAGTTTGTAAGATAAACATAATACCTAAATGAAGCACACACCAATAGCTGAAACTATTTACTCCACATTTTACAACAGATCCTCCAGATACTGGAATATGGGCTGTGTAATCCTCATTTGGCAGGCTGGATGAACCATGCCACTCTTTTCCCTTTGAATGAGAATGCTCCAAAGTTAGAGGTACATTAGTACCTTTCCATTCCAAAAAAGACTGTACAAACAAATTGCTTCCCAACATTTTGTGTCAATGAAGGAGTCTGGCCAATATCATCCCTTTAGCCCCAGCTCTGCCACTTACTGGCTATGTGATCTTGACCAGTTATGTCACTTTTCTGTGATTCAGCTCAGATTTCTGTTTTATATAGTGTGAATAAAAATAGGGCTCATCTCAAAGAGTTGTTCTGAGAATTAAGCTCTGAAATAATACATGTAAATAGTTATGTATTAAATGCATGCGTGGCATGTATTAAATGTTGAACGTATGTGAATTATCATCATTAGACCTCAGGCATTGAAGCACAAAAGTCACTATTAAATTGGAATTTATTAAAAAGTGGAAAAATGTGGAATTTGAAAGTGAATCTAAAGATGAAACATGGCAATGATATAAAGTTTATACCTAGCCTATAATTGTTTACCTCTCCTATTATATAAGGATGTTATGTTTCATACATGGTGCTTGGAAATGTAATAAACAATAGTCATGATGCAGAGAGTCATAATGACAGCAAAGTCCCAAGTTCTGTGTCTGATGACATCAACACAGATTTGTTGCTTGACTGCCTAGCAGAGTAACTTTTTAAAAAATACAATATAGGCAATACTTGGGGGAATCTGCAGTCTTGTAAGGTAATGAAATACTGTAGCCACCTATACTTTCCACTGAATATAAAATGTATACTGTAAAGAAAAGGTGTTTTCCACTGCTATATCTGGTAGGAACTATAAGTAACATCTTAGGCACCATCCAACATATGGCCTTTCTTTCTAGGTGACAAAGTAATTCCACTTTATGCACCTCTATGTAGAAAATGCAAGTTTTGTCTGAGTCCACTCACAAATTTTTGTGGAAAAATCAGGTAAGCACTCTACACTGTTAGTATAAATTTGAATGAATATTTTGGAAAGCACATTGACATTACCTAAATGGCCTTGAAGAAGTGCAAACCTTCCACATACTAATTCTAATCCTAGGTGTGTACAAGATACTATTGCAAGTGCACACAAAGAAACATGTGCTGGAATATTCATTGCAACACTGTTTATTATAGTAAGCAATTTAAAACAGCACAAATGTCCATTAGAAAGAGAATGAATTTTAAAATTGCTATGTAGTAGCACAATGGACTACTACACAATAATGAAAATGGCTAAACTTGAGCTGCATGTATTAACATAAAATAATCTCACACACATAATGTTAAGGGAAATAAGCAAGTTGCTGAAGGAATATTTAGTAAGGTGTCATATACAATACTATACTTTTCTAATGGTTATTTGTATATGTAGTAAAAGCATAAATAAATCACTGAAATAATAAATGCCAAATTCAGAATAATAACTACTTCTACAGGGATGAGAGAGGGATACAATAAGGCAGAGTAAAGTGATTTACTCCAAGGCAACATAGTTATAAGTCTTAGAGCCAGGTTTTTAACCCAGGCAGTATGGCTCTGGAGTCCACAATCTTAATCATCTTGTTTTTGCTTTACTGAGACTACAGACAGATCCTTTCTTCCTTAACACTAGTTGAAAGCAGTTATTTAAGAAGCTAAAACTGTACTACTCTTACATCTATTACTGGGCCTCAATTGTTTCATCTAAAAAATGAGGATCAAAATAATGCCTGCTTCACAGATTTGTTCTAGATAGTCAAAGAACTAATATTTTTTGCAAAGCTTTAATGAAATAATGGATTTAGACAATGCCAATAAATTCTTTCTAATAAATGTTATAAAAAGAGAGATAATTAGATATTTCAAATGAAATATACAATACCACCTATAAAGTATTACCACAAAAATATAAAATCTGAATCAGATCAAGTGTTTACATCAAAAATACTAATTTATGAGGGGATACAGGGATACAGAAATATGTTCAACCATATTACAGGAATGTTATGAGCAAAATCCAGAATGAGGAAAACTCTACAAGACAAATGATCCAACTTCTTCAACAAATAAATTGCAAGGAGAAAGAGAGAGAGAAGGGATCTATAATTTAAGATAATTAAGAGACGACAAACATGTGGACCTAAAAGAATCCTTTAGAGATACACGTTAATGTATTTACAGATGAAATAGTGATATCTGGGATTTGCTTCAAAATATTCCAGTGTAGGGGAGGGAGCAGGTATTGTGAAGGAATAATAGGTGAAACTTGATTGGCCATGAGTTGATGGTTACTGGAGCTGGGCACGGACACATAAGGGTTCATTATGCTATTCCTTCTACTTTTATACATGTTCAAATTTTCCATAATAAAAATTTTTAAGAGTTAATACATGTAAAGCCCTTAAAAGCATTCAATAATAGTTTGTTCCCTGGCCGGTGCGGTGGCTTATGCCTATAAGCCCAGCACACTGGGAGGCCGAGGATGGAGGATCACCTGAGGTCAGGAGTTTGAGAACAGCCTGACCAACACGGAGAAACCCTGTCTCTACTAAAAATACAAAATTAGCCAGGCATGGTGGTGCATGCCTATAATCCCAGCTACTCGGGAGGCTGAGGCAGGAAACTCGCTTGAACCCAGGAGGCGGAGGTTGCAGTGAGCTGAGATCGTGCCACTGCACTCCAGTCTGGGCAACAAGAGCAAAACTTCATCTAAAAAAAAAAAAAAGTTTATTCCCTGCACTCCAGCCTGAGTGATAAAACGAGACCCTGTCACTTTAAAAAAAAATTGTTGTTGTTATCTTTAAAATGCTTCCAACAAACTATATTTTGTGAAAAGTCTTGTTGTTTCCCTAATTTTTCTGTCATGTAAATTGTCATGAAAGATGTATAATGCTCAACATATTTTGTAGGAAAATGATCAGTGTTCCATTTATTGTAACTCCTCTTTATTTGTATCTCTCTCTCTCTCTCTCTCTTTTTTAATTTTCTAGTAATATTAAAAGTCCTGGTAGTGATCAACAACTAATGGAAGACAAAACCAGCAGGTTTACCTGCAAAGGAAAACCAGTTTACCATTTCCTGGGAACCAGTACATTCTCTCAGTACACTGTAGTGTCAGATACTAATCTTGCCAAAATAGATGATGATGCAAATTTAGAGAGAGTTTGTCTGCTTGGATGTGGGTTTTCAACTGGCTATGGGGCTGCAATCAACAATGCCAAGGTAAATGGTTAAACACCAGTTTGTGTAAAACAGAAGTTACTGGGAGGCAGTGTGATACAGATGAACCAGTTATCTCTAAACTTTGGCTGTGTCATTTATTACCTCTGTGATTTTAGGCAAGTTATTTAACCCTTCTAGAATAATATCTACTAAAAATACTTATGGGGATAATTGAATCACAATATATATGTAAAACATCTGGCCCAGTAGCCTACATATAATTGGCGCCCAGCATACGTTCTTATACTATACTAACATGTTAGATAATAGATCATCCCTGATTTAAATACAGCCTGTTTAAATATGTCTCGTAAGGATAAATGCTCATCCTAGGACAGCTGACTCTGTCAAAGGGCAATAAAAATGACAGAAACTCACTTCCATCTTCACACAACCACCCCTGTCTTCTCCCTGATGCTACAGATCTCTCTCCCTCAATCAGTAGTAATTCATTTCTGCTTCTCATCCTGTTCCTTTGTGGCTTCAAAGGAGGGTCTCTGGTAGCAGCCTTGATGTTGACCAGATGTGTCCCTAGAATCCCAAGTTAGAATTTAGAGACTCTTACAAAGCATCTGATCTAGAACTAGAGAGATATCAAAGAGGGATCTCACAGTTGGACATCTCAAATAACCTCCTTATTTGAACCTCCCTGACATCAACCTTTATTCCTGACTCAAAACTGCAAAATGCAGCCAGAGTGGTCTTTCAAACAACAAGTCTGAAGATTTTATTTTTCCTGCATTATTTCATTTTTCCCTCAGGGTGAGGTCAAATTCCTCAGTAGGCTACAATGACTTCCTACTTCTCCCTTTCTGCTGTGCACTGTTCCCTTGGCTCCACTCTGAGTCTCCAGGCTTCAGTCACTGGGGTCTCTGGGCTTTCCACACTTGGCTTCCAGCAACAGTGCAGGGAAGACTGCCCTGCCTCCTTCAGGCTGACTCCATTTATCACTTCCTCTCAGAGATCTACTTCAGGTTCTCAGGTATGCTTTGGGTGTCCCTCCCAGTTTTCACCCCAAATTTTTTTTCTTTTTTGAGACAGGGTCTCACTCTGTTGCCCATGCTGGAATGCAGTGGCATGATCATGATTCACTGCAGCCTTGATCTCCTGGGCTCAAGCGAACTTCCCACTTCAGTCCTCCAAGTAGCTGGGATTACAGGCATGCACTACCATGCCTGGCTATTTTTTAAATATTTTATAGAGACAGGGCCCACGCTGGTCTTGAACTCCTAGGCTCAAGCAGTTCTCCCACTTTTACCTCCCAAAATGCTAGGATTACAGGAGTGAGCGACCACCAGCCTCTGTCTTCATTCTTATCACACTATAGAGAAATCTCCCATGTATTTTTCTGTCCTATTGTACTATTTGTTCCTTGAGGGCAAGAACTCTCTGTTATTCATTGTGATAGCTCTGGAGGCTGGAATTGTCCCTGGCACATAATAGGAGCTTGATAATTTTTCAATGAATGAACAAATAAAACCAGGTGCATGTGAAACCCTTAAAACAGCCTGGTGAGGCCTGGTCCTCGGCTTTGTAAACCAGAAAGCCCTTTTTATCAGGTCACCTAGAGTTGTTCAGTGTCAAGGAAACAAAGTCAGCCTCACCACAATAAGAGGTTGATCTAGTAGCCAAGATACCAAAGTATGACTCTTCATTGAGAATTTCATCTGCCACATAGTCAAAAATGCTACTCTTTGCTATCAGCATGTTATCTCCCTTTAAAAATGTATTCATCCACACAATTACTCATTAATACACAAATTTAAAAATTGTATTAGAAACCGAACTACAATCAGAGAAGGGTACTAGTAGCTGGGTGGAGTTGACAGCAGATGTGCACATGGCAGTCAAAGCCTGTTTTCTGCTGTATGGCACTAGAGATTCAGGGAAGAAGTATCACTCTTCAAGTCTTCCTCTGCTGGGCTCCATGCAGTCCATCCTCTTCTACTACTCCAGTCCTTTTAAGGGCCATTATCACTGGAGATTCAGCTACAGCTTTCTTTCTTAATTACTTATTTTTAATTGAAAAAAAACTTTATACATTTATGAAGTATAATGCAATGTTTTGATATATGTATACATTAAATCAAGCGAATAATGTACCCATCACTTCATATACTAATCTTTTTGTGGTGAGAACATTAAAAATCTTAGCAATTTTCAGATATACAAAATATTATTATTAATTATAGTCACCATAGGGTACAATGAAATTCCAGAAATTATTCCTCCTCTCTAACCGAAACTTTGTATCCTTTGACCAACATCATCCCATTCCTCATTTATCCCCCCAGACTCTGGTAACCACCAGCCTAGTCTCTCCTTCTATGAGTTTGTCTTTTTTAGATTCCACATATAAGTGAGATCATGCAGTATCTGTCTTTCTGTGCCTGGCTTATTTCTAACATAATATCCTCCAGGTTCATCCATGTTTTCACTATGACAGGATTTTCTCTTTTTTTAAAGCCTAAGTAGTACTCCATTGTGTATACACATACCACATTTTTCTTATCTATTCATCTATTCGTGGAGCAAAAGCTAGGGGTGTGCATACCTAATATTATAGATAAATAAGGAAAGTATTGCAGTTTACCTGTTGCTTAGTAATTTTGTTTCCAATTTAGAATGTATTAATACTCACCTTGAGCAGATTTTCTCTTTTCCTTTTGTTTAAGGATTGGTTCCACATTTTGGCTATTGTGAATAATGCTTCATTGAACATGGGTATGCACAGCTCATTTCCTTTGGTTATATATCCAGAAGTGGAATTGTACAGCTTTCTTTTAAATCCAGTCAAAGTCGACCTAAATTTCCAGGAGCTATTCTTCCCACTGTAAAGGAGGAGATTCTAGCTGCTAAGCCACCTCATGGGATGCTCAGAGAGAAATGAATCTGATAGGAAGAAATTAAGGAAAGTGAAGTATCAGTAATTCTATTCAAAAGGCAAGAGCTTTGATAAAACTTAACTTACTTCTGAGAAGAAAAGTGAAGCAACCTCTCTGTATAATTATTGAGAACACACTAGCACCACCAGAACCCCTATTTCTTTTTGATGTGCTTGTATCTGCCAATTAAACAACATTACACAGAGACCTTTGGAAGTGTGGAAATGTCCTCTAACAGTGGTACTTGCAGACAGATAATCATCCACTGTGTGTAGACCTACTTGCAAATTGTGGGGGCAATTTATAGTGACCCCACCAAAGTTCTGCGAGCAAACGCACTTTTACACACAGGGGCCTAGTTGTATAATACAAGTAATGCAGCATATTCTATTTACACACTGTCGTGAGTTAGCCTGAGAATCCAACTAGTAGTTACATTGCTGCAATGGGAAAAATGCATTTCCACTTCCTAAGAGACTCACAGGCTCTTTTTAACTGAGACTCTGGAGAAATATATTAAGAAACACACTGAACACATGCCACAACATTATAGTAAAGAAGCCATCATAAGAACAATATTCTTACTATTTGCAATATATATATATATATATATACATATATATATATATATATTTCCCCTGAGTAGCAAAAGCCAGAGGTGTGCATACCTAATACAGATAAATACTGAAAATATTGCAGTTTACCTGTTGCTTAGTAATTTTGTTTCCAAGTTAGAATGGATTAATCCTTACCTTGAGCAGATTTTCTCTTTTCCTTTTGTTTACATTTTAATCCTAACAGCTTTGCATCCTCATTAGGAAATATTAAGTATCTCTCTATGTAGTATTTTTCTATCACTATACTAGTCTGTAGAATAACATATTCCAGTTACGGCATCTTTTCTTATCATCTTATCTATTACTTCCATTTAATGCAATGAAACAAACATTTATTAAAGACTCAACATACAGAAGACCCTTTCATAATAATGAGGAATTTAAAAAGTTTCTGCCTTCATATAATGTAGTCTTTTAAAGAAACACACATATACACACAATCAAGGCAGGTTATAAATTATATGATACAAGAAAAACAAAACGATAGGCATTGATTTCTGATTCAAGAATCAAGAAAAGTTTCATAGAGAGAATGTCCTTGAAGTCAGGCCTAGGAGTATAGGTTATACTTTAATTAAAGAAAATAAGGTGAAAAGTACATCAGTCTGAGGGAACAGGGTCAACTACAGCATGAGGATAAGTGCAACAATCTGTTCATAGTTCTTGTACTGGGAATATCATGGCGATGAAGTTGGAAGGTAAACAGAGGTCAGACAATAAAAATCCTTTCATGCCATGCAAAACAAATTGGACTTCATTCCAAACTGCTGATTTGGAGTGACCAAGTAAATCACTGTAATATTAATACAACCAAATGAGGCCTATTAGAAATGTAGATGTCAAATTACTAGTGATCCAAAATTTTAAAAGGAAAGCAATAAACCCTTCAGAATGTGTGGGTTTTCAAATTTTGTTCTAACACTGAAGGGAAAAAGTAAAACAAGGGAATTATTTTTACTTGGGTTTGTTTCTTATAATCTTAATGAACATTAAATAATTCTCCAAATTTAGGTAGTAATGCATCCATTTTCACATTGGCAGATTTCCTCCATTGGTTATATCACAGAGTTTAATAGCAGGCTGTCTTTAATTCATATGTTCATGCCCCTACTTCCTCCTGCTCCTTAAAAGGAAAAAAGTGGGACTAGCTACTTTAGAAGTTATTTTAATTTTCCTGCTTGCAGGTCACCCCTGGCTCGACTTGTGCTGTCTTTGGCCTAGGAGGTGTGGGTCTTTCTGCTGTAATGGGTTGTAAAGCAGCAGGAGCTTCCAGAATCATAGGTATTGACATCAACAGTGAGAAGTTTGCAAAGGCTAAAGCCCTGGGAGCCACTGATTGCCTCAATCCTAGAGACCTACATAAACCCATCCAGGAGGTTATCATTGAATTGACCAAGGGAGGTGTGGATTTTGCTCTTGACTGTGCAGGTGGATCTGAAACCATGGTATGTATATTTTTTTCTTGGCTTATGTTTTCAATTTATTCTTTGGCTGTTAAATAACAGGGGAAAGTGTGTTATGTTTATTACGGTAACTATAATCATTCCTTCTTAGTACTTTCAAATGGATGACAGTGGAGTAGAAGTATAAGCCACAATTCATTTCCCATTCCCTCAGCTATACTCCATTTCCTTCAATACCCATGAATGTGTCCCCCCAAATGCCAGTACTATCTTGGTGAGTTCAGTCTTCCCTTGTGATAAGAAGCCATGCCAGCATTATGTGTAGATGCTGATTTTTCTTTTGAGATCCCTTTAAAAAGCTCAATATTATTTGTCTGGAGATAATATTTTCTAATTTTGTTTTCTATGATAATTCCAATTCCTATTCCTTGGAGACAATTTTAGGGGTTTCTTCATTTTTAATTATTTAGAGAAATGTTCCTTTTGACTATGAAATCAAATAAAATGACAAGTGCATTAATTAAGTGACAGCATTCTTTAGCAAAAGATATAAAGGGATGAATTAACTAACTGCAATGAATAAATAGGAAAAACACCTGTTTGGCTTAGCTATCTTATACATTATATACATGTTATTAATATTTGTTAATAATGTAGAATATCTTTTCTATAACAGTATATATTTAAAATTAATAAATATGTGCATGTATTGATATATTTAATATTAACATGTTTACAGATAATAAATACTATTTGTTAACACTTAGATATTATACATTATATAATAATCTATTGTAAGTAATGTTTATTAATGTGTAAATAACTATTTCTATTAGTCCTTAATATTGTTATTAATATTTATTCATTCTTCTATATGAAATGCAGCAAAAAATAAAGAGAAAACTTAGAAATGAACATTTTAAAAGAATTGTGTTTTATGAGAAGTGAGCCCTCCCCCACAAAAAAATATACAGAAGGCAGATTTAGAGGAGGAAATAAGAGAGGGTGACTTGTGTTTCCTAATATCTACAACACATTCGCTCCCATATTAAAGTAGAACAGGGAGAGGCTAGCAACCTGCACACAGCCCAGCTCTGACCTTCAGATCTCAATAAATAGGTTGCAAAATTAGGTCCAAATTACACATTTGAAATTTTCTATATTTCAAAAAAAACCATACCACAAAATTTAAATCATCTTTTTTTCCTGAACACTGCAATGTATATCATTCTGATTTCTTCCTGACTCAGGCCAGGCTACAGTGCCCTCAGTGACTCCACTGGTTGCACACCTATGAAACCGGCCTTTATTCTACTCCAAAAAGTGGAATGAAGAACCAACTACAACTACAGGCAATATACTGAAAAGTTACCTTGCTGGAGTGCCCAGCCTAATTCTCCAGAGAGTCAGCAAATAATCACCTAATGTGTATTTACTCAAAGACACTAAGCAGATTTTGGGAGTTTTGTTTTGTGGCTTTTGTTTGTTTGTTTTTGTTTTTAATGAAATGACCAAAGAATTCATCAACTGAATTATCTGCCTACAGATTCTTCTTATTTCATTAGTGAGAGCCATGAAGTAGTTGTGATGTTATTCCTTTTACTTACGCCTTCACTCAGCCTAGCTCCCAAGCCATCCTCTAGGCAAGATATAAAGCATAAAATTCTATACTTCCCAGAAGCAAATTTTGTGCTGGTTCTTCCCCCTTGGTTCTTACACGACTGGTGTATTCCTCAGAAGAGAATGAGACCCAGGAAGACTTATGATGAGAGCCACAGGCTGCTGTTCCTCAGTCATTCTTCTCTGAACAGTTTCATTATAATATATGCAAACTGCTGAAAACACTATCTGGCAGGTACTAAGCACACAACAAACATTAGCTATTATTGAAAATGCATGCATCAAGGGCTCCGCATCTAGCACTGCTCACCTGTGTTCAAGGCTTCAAGCCCTGCTTTTGAATTGATGTTAGTACCTGCAGTGTGCAGCATGCCACATCCATCACTCCGCTTCCCATGGCTCATTTATTTACAAACACTAAAATTTAGCCTATTCACCTTATTTTTCTTGTACAGAGATTCTCAAGACTAGCTATATGTTAGAATTTCCTGAGGGGTTTTTCATTGTTGTTTTGTTGCTTTTTTAATACCAATGAATGGGCCATACCCAGGATATTCTTGTGTGCTGGGGGCCCACTGACAACATTTTAAAAATTAATTTCTCAAGTTGAGAACCACTGACCTAAAAGTTAGCATCTTCTATCATTAAACTGACTTATTATATCATGAAAGTCATTTTCAATTATGGAACAGAATTATATTAGAGAATCCAAATAAATCCTTGGAAAGAGAAGGATTTATTTAATCACCAAAAGATGAGTTACCTACTCTCCTACCAGAAGTTTCTATAACTAGGAAAAGCTATGTTTCTAGGTTTCAGTGACCTCTAACCCTCTAAACCAAGGGTCAACACCCTGTAACTTACCAGCACGAGGATTATTTACTAACACCTGCTAAGGACCCTTTTAAGGAGCTGAAGGTAGTGCTACTGGAGTCTATGACCTGACTGGAAGCTGTAGAAAGATTTTATAACTTTTCAGTGATTAATTTTTTATAACTTTGATAAGCCCCAGCAATAAGTCAGAGACTTAATTTAGAATTTAATTTTGAAAGTGTTTGTCAAAAATGTTAAAGGCCTCAAAACATTTGATTAAAACAGAACCACAGGTCATTGTAAAACAATAGTTACTTATTTAGCCAAATAAATCATCAAAAGACTTTAAAGACAATACATAAGGATATATGGATGTAAAAACCTTAACCCTGTTTTTTTAAGCAATTAAAAACCTAATATAGGCAACACTGGAATTATTTTGATAAAACGTAAAATGTTGTTTCTTAAGTCAGTTACCAGAAAGGGAAGGAAAAACTGGTAGTGTGACTGCTTCTCCTTATGGGAAGCCCATTTTAATAAACCTGATAGGAAAAGTGATTGAATTTAATCAGGCATGGGAAAAGTATGTTCAGGATTATGAGTACAGCAGGAAGATACATAATTCTTAGTAGCTGCATGAGAAATTTTCTGATTACATTGAAAAATTTAAACATATCAAGAAAAGCCAAGAGTACAGAATCAAGTTGTACTGGAGGAAAACATTCACTCCTAGACCTTTAAGATAAAACATTTTAGTATCAGGCCAGAAGAATAGTTAGAAGTGGAGGAAAAAACTTATAATAGCTGATGAAAAGGCTAAAGAAGAGAGTTATATCAGTCCAAGGGGAGACAAAGCTGAAAGCAGGGAGACATAGCAAAAGTTGAACTTCTGACATATGATTTTGAGAAGTTTTCAAAAGAAACAAGTTATAAAATTAAAAGTTAAATTTCTTTTAATTTTGTTAAGAGCAAATCAATACTGTAAAGAAACTTTGTTTTAACATAGGGGAATAATCTTAGAAAGACTATTCTAAATAATCCTCTTTTAATTATAGCAAATTTAATCACATACAAAATTTTTTTATAAATTCCTCTTCATGAACCTTATTATGACTTACACAGATGACCTATGATATGCTTGGACTTTTGACTTATCCTAATTTTTTCTTTTTAAATAATCAGTCATTTTATTTTAGGACAAGATTTTCCCATAAGATTCTTTTTTATATGAAATTATTTTTATATGAAATTATTTATATGAAATTTTATATCAAATTTTATATGAAATATATGAATTCATTTTGTTAAAATAAATATTACATTATTTTATTTAAAATATTTTATTAAAAATTTTTTATATTTATAACTTTATATTTCTCTCCCCTACTTTATCTTTTTAAATAAATAACTTTAAAATAATCTCCAAATTATATACAATTATTTTTTAATAAGAATACAGGCCAGGCACAGTGGCTCACGCCTGTAATTCCAACACTTTGGGAGGCTGAGGTGGGCAGACTGCTTGAGCCCAGGAGTTCAAGAGCAGTCTGGGCAACATGGGAAAAACCCATCTCTACGAAAAATACAAAAATTAATCAGGTGTAGTGGCACACACCTGTAGTACCAGCTACTTGGGAGGCTGAGGTGAGAAACTGCAGGAAGTTGAGGCTGCAGTGAGCTATGATCATGCCACTGCACTGTAGCCTGGGCAACAGAGTGAGACTGCCTCAAAAAAAAAGAGAATACAATTATATATTTATATATGAATTAGAATTCTTATTCCTAATAACCTTAAATTTTCATGAAAACTTAAAAAGCAAGAAATCCTGAACTGTTAGATGTAAGCATATTATAGATGAAATCATCTCACAATTTTAGAAACGCTTTCCTATATCACAATTTTTTAACTGGAAATGGCTCACACATCCAGCATTTATTATTTAATTTAAAATAATTTTCAGATTTTATATTACACGAAGTCCACTTACAAGCATTTATTTCAGGTACATATACTTTTTCATTTTTAACAGTTATCTAGATAACTCGATAACTGAGATATTATGCAGAACTAGTCATTATTTAAGGTTATTTCCATGTTAACTTTTTTCCTGAGATGGAGTCTCACTCTGTCGCCTGGTGGAATGCAGGGGCACAATTTTGACTCACCACAACCTCCACCTCCCGGGCTCAAGCGATTTTCCTTCCTCAGACTCCTTAGTAGCTGGGACTACAGGCACACGCCACTGTGCCTGGCTACTTTTTTGTATTTTTAGTAGAGATAGGGTTTCTCCATGTTGGCCAGGCTGGTCTCGAACTCCTGACCTCAAGTGATCCACCTGCCTCGGCCTCCCAAAGTGCTGGGATTACAGGCGTGAGCCACCATGCCTGGCCCTTGTTAACTGTTTTTAAAATCTGAACATTAGGTGAAAACCTAAGTAAGAAACTTAAGGTTAAACACATAGGTATTTTGCTGATAAATTAGGTGATTCAGTTGCTGTTATTGACCTAACAATTTTAAATTAGTCTTTTTGTCAAAAAAAAATCACACAAAGATAGATTCGGCTGGGTTTATAGTCTCACAACCTTTGTGCCAAACCCTGACACTTTAAACATTTAGCAGAGGCAAATATAAAACTTATTTACTTACACACAAATGTATTCTGATTTTTTAGACATCTTTATTTTTATTTTACTAATTTTTTTTTTTTCTTTTTTGAGACAGAGTCTCACTCTGTCACCCAGGCTGGAGTGTAGTGGTGCAGTCTTGGCTCACTGCAACCTCCTCCTCCCGGATTCAGGCAATTATCCAGCCTTAGCTTCCCAAGTAGCCGGGACTACAGGCAGGCAACACTACGCCCAGCTAATTTTTGTATTTTCAGTAGAGACGGGGTTTTGCCATGTTGGCCAGGCTGGTCTTGAGCTCCTGGCCTCAAGTGATCCACCCACCTTGGCCTCCCAAAGTTCTAGGATTACAGGCATGAGTCACCCACACCCAGACTGTACTGAACATTCTATCTGTAATGGAACACTGGACCCTCAAGGCTCAATCTACCACGATACTATGATGTCATTAGCTTGAATCCCATTATCTTACATGCAGAGTTGCATTAATTTTTTTCTAAAGCATTGTACATTCCCACAGTGGAGTTCATATTCTACTTTTCCACTGACTCAAGTACTTTTGTGTTCGATCTTACAGAGAGCAGCCTTGGACTGTACAACCGCAGGCTGGGGATCATGTACTCTCATTGGAGTAGCTGCTGGTAGCAAAGGATTGACTATTTTTCCAGAGGAGCTAATAATCGGTCGTACTATAAATGGAACATTCTTTGGTGGTCAGTTTTTTTTTCTTCATAGCTTTAAATATTTTTCCTAGTAGTTCTGAAATTCTTAGAGTGAAGATTATTGAAAGGAAATAAAAATAATTTACTCAAACATTGAATCCTTGGAGCATATCCAAACACTACATAAAAACTATTAATTACTTATAAGTAATTTATATAAAAAGGTAATTATAATTTGCAAATTGAAATTTAATTTGCATTTGAATGAACCAACATGGAGGAACAAAAAATAAACATTGACCTAATTGAGATAATTTGTTATATGGAGTGGAAAATAATCTTAAATTTTTCTTATAAAGAAAATTTTTAAAGTAGATATAAGTGCAGAAAATTAAAGATGGAAGGAGTTTAATCTATTTGAAACAAACCAAATCTGACCTAATAATTTCATTCATTCAGCAAACGCTGATTAAACTACTTTGTGTCAAGCGCATGTCTTTATTTTGCATTTTGTCCACATTACAGGCTGGAAAAGTGTAGATTCTATCCCAAAGCTGGTCACTGACTATAAGAATAAGAAATTCAATCTGGATGCATTGGTGACCCATACCCTGCCTTTTGACAAAATCAGTGAGGCATTCGACCTAATGAACCAAGGAAAAAGGTACATTACTAATAGATGATTGAATGATTTAAAAAACATTTACAATGATTCTATTTTTTTTTATGTTAAGAACTAACCAACTTGTTTTTTCTGACATTTTCCACATCCCAGGTATTAGATGTGCTTAAAAGACTGAATAGTGGCTATTTCAGAGGGAAAAGTCTTCCATTTCAATAATGCACATCTGTACACTGTTACAATATAGAATGGTAGTATAAATTGATACAATTCCCATTTCAAAAACCATTAACTCAGTTGGGGCTGCTCCCTAGAAAGAGAGGTTTCTGCATAATATAATGTTAGATCCCTCTAGTACAGTATACCCCTGAGTTTGGCACCGTGATGTTCTGCAGTTTGACACACAGTGCCTACCCCAGACCCGTCACAATCAGAATGGGGTGAAAACCATGGCTATGTGAACAGAGAGTGGCAGGGATCAGACATGTAAAAGATGCCCCAACTGTTTTATTCTCTTGCTTTGTCATGGAGTTCCTATAAGATACCTTCTGATCCACTATTATAGTTATATAGTCTCCCACGTCAGGGATCCCAGGAACTGATGTATAGAAATGCTCCACCTGGAAGATTCTTAGTGGTTAGGGGATTAGTAAGACTAGGATAAATGATTCTAGGTAAAATGTTCAAGCACAGCCTTGATCAATAGAAACAAAGGTCAAAAACATTAGGAACAATGTTACATAGAGGAGATGCAGGACAAAGAAGAAATGAAAAGAGAAGACACAACAAAAGAGAGGAGGAAAGGCTAAAGTAAAATTAAAATAACTGGGATTTGAAGCAGGGAATAAATGTTGCAGAAGAAGATAGTTTCATGGTGTGAGGACCCAGACTACTTCTTGGGGAAGAAACCTGAGGAAATATCCCCACTGACATGAACTCCCCAATTTGCAAACGTGTCAGTGACAACATATCAAAAGGAAGTTCAATAAAAAGAAAATACAAGCATTATTTTTTAAGCTACACCATGTAAACTTAGTATATAAGCCCTGCAATATTTTATACAAGCTCAATATCCCCATAAGGCATACTCCTCAAGTTAGGAGTCAGAGGTTGGAGTGGGGTTTGAGCCTCACACCCTTTTACTCTTATCCTCTAACACAAACTTTTTCTCCTAGAATTCTCAATTATGGAACACATCCATAAGGAATGCTAAGTGGCAGCCAGGTGGAAAATGCTGCATTGTTTTATGGGCAAGTCTCCCACATTCTCCAAGGAGGCTTCCCTGGTAATCAGCCTAGGGGTAGACACCAGAGTGAGGCTTCCTGCTCCTTCTCTAGCCCACTGAGAATACCGTCAGACTGCCCACACAGATGGAAAGGTGGCAATGGGGAAGGCAGAAGTTGGGCCTCATCAGGTGTGTCCACCATATGGGCACAGGAAGCACAAGAGAGGGCAGGCCCTCCTACCACCCAACTGCAAAGAAGCAAGGAAGTGGGAGGAAGGGGATGGGATACAACGACTGACTAGCCTGTTGAGGTTTAGTGACCCTGCCCCAGAGTGAGGAAAGGACACGGAGATTCTCCTTCCACAGGTAGGGGTGTCTTCCAGTCCTGGGTGAAGAAAACATTTATGCATAGCAAGCTGCTGATAGCAGGGGTTCCACAGCTCCAGCAGTAATGTCTGAGAAAGGGACTGCTCTGTCCTTGAGGCTTATCCCCCACTTGGTGTCTACATGTTGGAGTTATCCAGGAATAAGAACATCTGGGTTCTCAAAAAGTAGCATCCCAACACACCAACTTTGATGCCCACTCCCTCCTTCGATGCTCAACTTTGCCCTCAGCTATAGGAGATCTGAGAACAGTGACTATTCCAAGACTAAAACCTGACTCCCTCCTTGGTACATTCTAATTCTCCTCAACAGCACCACTGAGTAACAAGGATGCTGCCTAAGGTGAGCAAGGGTCCTGAATTCCCCCCCGGTTTGCTAGCACATGTATAAAATATTATTAACACCATGAATGGAAGAGGATGATGGGATAAAAGAAATTAGACTTAATAAAGTGGATGTCTAAAAAAGAAGACCAGATCCTGAAATGAAAAGGCAAAACTTATTTGTGAGCTTTGGTTAAATTTATCATGAAAATTATACTTATTAATGTTTTATTGTTATTAACAGCATCCGAACAATCCTGACCTTTTGAAGATGCCAGGAGCAATTTGGAATGCTATCTGATTGAATGTGAACCTGTCTGGTTAATTTATTACCTGATTTGATGAACCAAGGCAAGCCATGAGTTTAAACAAATATTTACATTTAATATGGGAACATAAAAGAGCTTTAAATATTACAGCCTTTGTACCTGTTACATATATGAATATTCCCTATGTTAAATAATAATAATAACAACTAGTGTTTATGAATAGAATCATATGATCTTTAGAAATTGTTTAAAATTAGTTCTGGGAAGGTGAAAGTGGGGAATTAAGAGATAATAAAGAAAACTAGATTGGCTTTATGTTTATAATTTTTTTAGATTGGGTAATGAATACATGGAGTTTCATTATACTTTCCTCTCCACTTTTGTCTATGTTGAAAATCTTCTGGGAGCTAAATGATGAGAACACATGGACACATGAAGGGGAACAACACACACTGGGGCCTGTTGAGGGCAGGGAGTCAGCAGAGAGACAGCATCAGGAAGAACAGCTAATGGATGCTGGGCTTCGTACCTGGGTGCTGAGATGATCTGTGCGGCAAAGCACCATGGTACATGTTTACCTTTGTAACAAACCTGCACATCCTGCACATGTACCCTGGAACTTAATAAAAGTTGGAAATTTTTTAAAAGAATGAGTAAGACCTGGTATTTGATAGCACAACGGGAGACTATAGTCAACAGTAATTTAATTGTACATTTTAATATGACTAAAAGAGTATGATGGATTGTTTGTAACACAAATAAATGCTTGAGGGGATGGACACCCCATATTACATGATGTGATTATTACACATTGCAGCCTGTATCAAAACATCTCATGTACCCCATAAATATACACACCTAATACCCTCAAAAATTAAAAAAAAATTTTAAAATAAAAATTAAAAAAAGATTTTCCACAATAAAAAGATTTTTACTGGAAAAATTCACTATATTTCACATATATGTGTACATGTATACACTATATATATACACTTATATATATGAAATATATATATTTGAAATACATATATCAAATATATATAGTAATTATGATCATGTGTATATATATTAATATATACACACATATACATACATAAAACACTATTATATAATTTGTGTTCCAATAAGCCACAAGCTACTTTTTAAAAATAAGTTGGCCGGGCGCGGTGGCTCAAGCCTGTAATCCCAGCACTTTGGGAGGCCGAGACGGGCGGATCACGAGGTCAGGAGATCGAGACCATCCTGGCTAACACAGTGAAACCCCGTCTCTACTAAAAAATACAAAAAACTAGCCGGGCGAGGTGGCGGGCGCCTGTAGTCCCAGCTACTTGGGAGGCTGAGGCAGGAGAATGGCGTAAACCCGGGAGGCGGAGCTTGCAGTGAGCTGAGATCCGGCCACTGCACTCCAGCCCGGGCGACAGAGCAAGACTCCGTCTCAAAAAAAAAAATAAAAATAAAAATAAGTTGCTAAATAATTTTCTTTTTAACATCTGTTAATTTCTTTTCTCTTAGCCCCACTCTATCATTAACTGCAATCACATGTAAGGAAATATCAGAATCTATTTATGTGAATATTTTTAAAAGAATACAAGCGTATCTACTCTCTCAAGTTTCTGTCTCTATAAAATAACTGCGCTTTCATCTTTGATAATTTTTTTTCTTCAACTTTTAAGTTCTGGGATACGTGTGCAGGATGTGCAGGTTTGCTACATAGGTAAATGTGTGCCATGGTGGTTTCTTGCACATATCAACCCATCATTTAGGTATGAAGCCCAGCATCCATTAGCTATTCTTCCTGATGCTCTCCCTCCCCTTACCCCCCTCAACAGGCGCCAGTGTGTTGTTTCCCACCATGTGTCCATGTATTCTCATTGTTCAGCTCCCACTCATAAATGAGAACACACAGTATTTGTTTTTCTGTTCCTGCATTAGTTTGCTGAGGATAAAGGCTTACAGCTCCATCCATGTCCCTGCAAAGGACATGACTTCATTCCTTTTCAGGGCTGCATAGTATTCCATAGTGTATATGTACCACATTTTCTTTATCCAGTCTATCATTGATGGGCATTCGGTTTGATTTGCTATTGTGAATGGTGCTGCAATGAATATACATGTGCATGTAGCTTTATAATAGAATATTTTACATTCCTTTGGAGATATACTTGGTAATGGGATTGCTGGGTCAAATGGCATTTTTGCTTCTAGATCTTTGAGGAATCACCACCCTGTCTTCCACAATGGTTGAACTAATTTATATTCCTACCAACAGTGTAAAAGCATTCCTTTTTCTTTGCAACCTCACCAGCATCTGTTGTTCCTTCACTTTTTAATAATCACCATTCTGACTGGCATAAGATGGTATCTCATTGTGGTTTGGATTTGCATTTCTCTAATGATCAGTGATCTTTGATAATTTTTACAACACATAATGTTGAGCTTAATGATCTGTAATTGCCACTAATTAATGCTATTTTCAATAGTCAATTAAAGGTTACAAAAATTGATGTACTTGTAAAATAATGTAGTAAGTAAACATTTATAGTTATAAGATTTAACAGATAAAAAGATTTATATAAAAATAGCAAAATGGAAGGTTTCAAATTATTATACTCAACATGTTACAATAAACAGTTTAAAAGGACAAGATAGAACTTAAATGCCCATCAGTGATAGACTAAGAAATTAAGAAATTTCTTAATTAAGATTAAGAAATTTAAGAAATTCTTAAATTAAGAAAATGTGGTACATATACACCATGGGATACTATGCAGCCATCAAAAGGAATGAGATCATGTCCTTTGCAGGGACACGGATGGAGCTAGAAGTCATTAACCTCAGCAAATAACACAGGAACAGAAATCCAAACATCACATGTTCTCACTTATAAGTGGGAGCTGAACTATGAGAATACATGGACACATCGTGGGGAACAACACACGGTGGGGCCTGTCCGGGGGACAGGAGGGAGAGCATCAGGAAGAATAGCTAATGGATGCTGGCCTTAATACCTAAGTGATGGGTTGATCCGTGCAGCAAACCATCATGGCACACGTTTACCTACGTAACAAACCTGCACATCCTGCGCACGTACCCCAGAACTTAAAAGTTGAAGGAAAAGAAAAGGATCGGATAGATAATAATTTAGATCACAGTAATAAAGACCAGCTTTCACCTTGGACCAGAACTTAAAATAAAAGTTGGAGAAAAAAAAACAGATAAGATACATAATAATTTAGATCAGAGTAATAAAGACTAGCTTTCACCTTGGGGTAATTTCTGAAACCTCAGTTTTCTTTAAAAATGATTTACCATGTATTGAATTCTGAGAGAAGATAAACATTTTGCTGAAATAATAGTAATTAATACCTCAAAGTAGAAACTTCTATTTTTGCTTATTTAAGATTCTCTCTCATTAGAAATGGAAGCCAGATACTCTATCTATAAATGCTTTCTTTGTTGGCATTGTGGGACTAAAATGTACTCCACACATTGTTGGCCTTTCTCATACAATTCCCTGTATCAATTCTTTTCTCTCTCCTCTCCCCTTTCCTCCTTTCCTTTGCCTCAGTGAATCCTTCCTAGATTCCATTTCAGACCCAGCTCTTTTTCAGATCTTTGCAGCCACAAAGCTGTTCTCATTCCCTAATCTCCTTTGATGCTTAGTGTTTTCATCAAAATCCTATCACACACCGTTTCCATTGCTAGTTTTTCAAGTACATGTTTGTAAACTCCCTGAAGGCAGAACAATCTTTGAATCCATCCCTCTATCAGAGATGCTCACTAAATATATATTGCTTAATAACAAAAGTCTATCCTCATGTCTGAATACTTTATATTCACCCTCTTGAATGGAATATTTCCAAAACATTTTCTGTATTTCCTTTTTTTCTAAATAGATAATCCCAAATATAATCTTAACAACACAGAATAGTAATTATTGAAATGGGAGAGTTCCCTGATCCCCCTCTCAGGATGTGCAACAAGGGTGTGACTCGCCTGTTCAGTCACCGTTGCTCAAACCCCTGACAAGAAGGAGAGCATGCAGACTGTAAGGTGCAGGAGTCAGGGCGAGTGCTTTGGGCTCCAGCCCTGCAGTAGTGTCTAGGGGTGGGTGCCTGCAGCCCCAGTGTTATAAGTCTCTTTTAGCATTGCCGTCCACAGACAGCACAACTGTTAACCAGCTCAATGGACCCTCTGCCTTTTTGCAAGGGCAGAGGGCCAGTGTGACAGCTTTCTGTATCCCAAGCTCTTGCCCAGCATCCAGGAAGAATTAGGTTGTACACAGACTTGAAGGATGAATGCAGGGTTTTAATGAGTGGTAAAGGTGGCTCTCAGCAGGATGGACAGGGAGCTGAAAGTGGGGATGCAGTGGGAAGATTACCTTCCCCTGGAGTTTGGCCATCCAGAGGCCGAACTCCTCTCCCACCACCCCCAGCCTAACTCCTCTTGGCGTTCAGATGTTCCTCCTTTCTCTCTTTCTCTGCCACTTCATTCTGCCATTCATCTACTTGTCTCCTCATCTCATCTGCTCGTCTGCTTCTGGAGCCTAAAGTTCAGGGTTATACGGGTACCAAATGGGGGGCATAGCAGGTCAAAAGGCAACTTTCAGGGCACAAAAACAGAAATGCCCATTCCCACTTAGGGCCGAGGGTCTCCAGGCTTGAGGGTGGGGCTTTTGCTGCGGAACCACCCTCTTCTATCCAGTATTTCCCTGTCTCTTGTCCACATTATGATCACTAATTTTTATGCTAAATTGTGATTCAGTAGTCTCAGTCTCTCTCTCCTCCCTTCCTCTCTCTTTCTCTGAGCAATCACTGCTGCAGTAAATGTCCCTGTCTCTATCAGTCTTCTAATTTTCATATCTAGTTTTGTAATTCAAAAAAAATTCTGATTATCCTTGGCAGAGCTGTTAGAATTATTCATAAAATCAATGAGGCTGAGCAAGGTGGCTTACATCTGTAATCCCAGCACTTTGGGAGGCTGAGGCAGGACAATGGCATAAGCTCAGGTGTTTGAGACCAGCCTGGGGAACATAGCAAGACTTTGTCTCTACTAAAAATAAAAGTAAAAATAAAAAATAGCTGAGCATGTCAGCATGTGCTTGTAGTCCTAGCCATTCGGGAGGCTGAGGTGGAAAGAAGATCCCTTGAGCCCAGATTGAGGCTGCCGTGAGCTGTGATTGCACCACTGCACTCCAGCCTGGGCGACAAGAGCAAGACCCTGCCTTGGAAGCAAAAATAAAACTGAGAAATCCCAGAGTGAGATGTATGGAGTTTAAGGCTTCACCTCCATCATTCTTTCAGCAACAGAGGGTTTTTTTCTCCTCCATGCACCCAGTTGAAATTCCTAGTAATTTACAGTATAATTTTTGTTTTGTTTTATTTGTTGTTGTTATTGTTTAAGACAGAGTCTCTGTCACCCAGGCTGGAGGGCAGTGGCACGATCTCTGCTCACTGCAATCTCCACCTCCCAGGCTCAAGTGATTCTCCTGCCTCAGGTTCCCAAGTAGCTGGAATTACAGGCCATGTGCCACCACCCCCAGCGAATTTTGGGATTTTTAGTAAAGACGGGTTTTTGCCATGTTGCCCAGGTTGGTCTCGAACTCCTGGTCTCAGGTGATCTGCCCACCTCAGCCTCCCAAAATGCTGGGAGTACAGGCATGAGCCACTGCACCTGGCCTATAGTATAATTTTTCAAAATGCACACCACGTGCCTAAGTTGCTCAAATATATCTCTTTCAAAATGAAGAATGAATGCTGAATCTCTATATGATACTCTAGAGAAAACAAGAATTACACATCAGTGATGCCATTGGCAATAGGTAGAAAACTTCCAATTAAGAACTACGCTTCAAAGGCATTTTTAAAAGTCTGTAAACTACTGACAGTTGTCCACTTTTCCTGAGTATTCTCATATTCATTCTTCATTTAAAGAATATTGCTTTTTGAAAGAGTAGGGGCAACACAAATTAAAATATTTCAAAGGAGTCAAGCCAGTGAAACAAAACTGGAATGGAACTTGACCCTTCCAAAGGAAAAAACAAAAAGCGGTATTTTAAAGGTTTGATGGATGATCTACCTTCCCTTGTTCTAAACATTTCATCAGAATTACCGCTCCCCCTAACCCAATCTTCTCAACCAAACATTGGAAATCTGTCCAAGGCACATAAGCCATGGACCTTCAGTATGTCAAAGGTTATTAAATTTTCAGGAAAAAAATTATATTGTTCAGTATAATAATATACATGGGTCTATGTAAAAAAACGTATTTTTGGTCTGAAATTATTACAAATATTCAAGAACACCAGTTAATAGGGTGCACAAGAGTTGAATTTAGAAGGCAATACAATCATAGTATATTACTCTGAGAAGAAAAAATAATGAAGTTTTTATATATATTTATAATGCCTTCAAACACTGCTTTTCAAATGCTACTATAGTGCCCTCTGGTGGTCTTTTTTTTATGTTTTTCCATCTGCTAAACCGTATTTTCTTTGAGAAAAAGAATTTGCAGAGATGATAATAGCATCTTTCACTTATATCATAGTTAATATTTTAAGCATTTTCATATGTATTATTTCATCTGATGAGCTTCTTGAGGGCAGGACTATTTTCATATTATTTGAGAGGCTTGCAGAGAGCAGGCCTCCAGCAATGCACCTTGTGAAGCAGGCAAGAACTTTACTGAATGAATCTTGTATTACAGGGAAAACAGGCACTATTTTTCTTACTGGTTTATGAGAATCATGGCACCTGCAAGCTGAACATTGTCTTAAGGATGAATGGGAACAGTAGAAAAATGTCTTTGTTCTTAGGGGATACTTGCTGAAGAAGATAAGGGTGAATTTCATGAGTTTTGAAACTTCCTTTCAAATGTTTCATCAAAAAATGTGTGTGTGTGTGTGTCTGTGTGAGAGAGAGAGAGAGAGAAAGTAAGTGTGTGGCAAAAAATATTGGTACACTTAGGTGAAGGACATAGAGATGTTTATTGTCCTATTTTTCAAATTTTGAAATCTTGAACCTTTTCAAAGTAAAAAGTTGGGTGAAGAAACATGGATGGTTTCCAACTCCAAATTCAATAAAGAAATCACTTTTTAAAACATGTCTGGTAGGTCAGCCGACCTTGGGCTTAACATATACACAGGCCAATTTCTTCCTTATGGCTAAAGCTAAGCTCTGCCTTCCTAGTTCTGCTCTCTGGAGTATCACAGCGTACGTCCAGTCCCCCGGAGAGCTAAAGACTATTGGCATGCCTCTCCCCTACTCTTCCCACTACCACCAAGTCCTCTTTATTCCTAATTAAATGGCTCTAAGTATAACTTTAACTCAATGTTCTATATACAGTCTGAATAACATCTTTATTTGGAAAAATATGCCAGTAAATGCAGTCTCTATGTATTCTCTTGCCAGCCATCTCCTATTGTTGACAAATACTGAGTTTTATAAAATTCCTAAATATATCCACTCTAAAAATGCTACTAAACCTGACTGCTCTTATTCTAGAAACTTTATTTTTTAATTTTTTTCTTTCATATCTCTTACACACTATTATGCTATAATTTTAAACCCAAGGATAGGCCAGGCACGGTGGCTCACACCTGTAATCCTAGCACTTTGGGAGGTTGAGGGGGGCAGATCACGAGGTCAGGAGATTGAGACCATCCTGGTTAACACGGTGAAACCCCATCTCTACTAAAAATACAAAAAAAATTAGCTGGGCATGGGGGCAGGCGCCTGTAGTCCCAGCTGCTTAGGAGGCTGAGGTAGGAGAATGGCAAGAACCGGGGAGGCGGGGGCAGGAGAATGGCGAGAACACGGGAGGCAGAGCTTGCAGTGAACCGAGATCACGGCCCTGCACTCCAGAGTGGGCGACACAGTGAGACTCCGTCTCAAAAAAAAAAAAAAACAAGGATATACCATTTATCTTCCCTGAAGTTTCAAGGTCTTTTGAAAGAAATTGTAGGTAAACAAGGTACTTAATAATATAGAAGAAAAACAATACCATCCTATGATTTGGTATTAAATAACTTTTTATCACTTTCTCCATTTCTGCCAATAAAATTATCTTCTATAGGCCTGCTTATAATATAGCTAATAAAATTTCAGAAGCTGACCTTAAAAATGAAAGTCTTTATAATTAACCAAAGAAGTCTGAGAAGATATCCCTTCTCCTTGCAGCTATGAAAAGAGAAACATAATTCTGCATCATAAAGTATTTCAAAAAATCTGATTTGATAAGGTATTAAATTAAGAATGTTCCAAAAAATATCCACTTGTTATCCTCAGCAATATGGAGCTGTGTGAATATTCATAATTGTTACTAGAACCTCTTCTGTTCCTTGCTAAAAAGAACTCCATTCTCTGTAATATAAATGTTATTTGAACCAAAATGTCTTATAAGACTCCAAAGTGTTACAAAGTGTTGCCTTGTCCTGTGAAAATAACCTCCAAAAGGAATCTGTAATTCTGATTGTCTTACTGACAAGGTTTTGACCTGGGAAAAATGTCGTAAGAATACATCTCTGTATTTCTAAGCAGTATTTTAGTTTTTCTGCTAAGTTAAAAGAAAACTATTAGCATTTTCCTTTCCCCCTACATGTATAACAGAATAATTTAAAGCTTATGCCTTAATTTTTTAAATCTCAGAGTCTCAGTCTATGTTTAATTTATATTAATAACTTCATGGATGATGGTAGAAGCATGACAGAGCCAGAAAACAATTCTATATCCAGAGTAAGTGTTGGTCCCAGTGAGAACAAATTTCTGCCTCCTCCATGATTAAAGAGATCAAATGTAACCAACCTGTCCCATAGAAACTATCTAGTCCCCTTGAGTTACTATACCATACTGGGGACCCAGGGTTGGTGGTGCTATTTCTCAATCTGGAATTCAGCAGTGGCAGAGTCAGAACAACCTTGATAAGAAAATATCTATGACGTTGGGCCCATGCTTATATCCATGGCCACTACACTTACAAGCCCATGGAGCAAGCACTTGGATACCCTTCTGAACAACATCCCCAAGGTGGATCATCTTGTTCACCTAATTATTGACAATGTCCTTCAAAATCAGACCTTTTGGTGAGAAGCACATGGAAAATAATTTTCCTCACTCAGTGACCATTACAAAAGGTCCATCACACCTCTACTCCAGATTTCCTTGTTACCAATCTTACAACCATATTCTTTCAAAGTCCCTGATCATCTGACCAAATCATTAATTACTACCCATAAGCCAATGTAGGTCTTTACCTCAGTCGATTTCATTCCTGTCCAAGAGGGTTCACAGAAATATAATTCTTGAAGTTCTATACCGCAGCAAGATTTTTCCAAGTCTGCCACTACCAACTACCAGGATATTGTGCAGAGCATTTCTAAACCAAGCTGTAATTCTTTTCCTGCTCTTTGAACATTTTTGGTGTTGTACATTCTATGGGTTTTGACAAATACATAGTAACATGTATCCAACATTATAAGTATACAAAATAGTGTCACTGTCCTAAAAATTTTCTGTGCTCTAACTATTCATCCCTCCCTCCCCTCAAAACCAAGAAAACCACTGATCTTTTTACTGTCTTCCTAGTTTTGCCTTTTCCAAAATGTCATATTGTTGGAATCTTACAGTATGTATAGCCTTTTTAGATTGGCTTCTTTCACTTAAAAATACGCATGCAAAATTCCTCTATGTCTTTTCATGGCATGATAGCTTATTTCTTTATAGTGCTTAGTAATATGTCATTGTCTGAATGTACCACAGTTTATCCACTCACCTACTAAAGGACATCCAAGTTTTGGCAATTAAGAATAAAGCTGCTATAAACATCAGTGTGCGCGTTATTGTGTGGAAGTAAGTTCACAGCTCATTTGGGTAAATACTAGGGAGCACAACTGCTAAATCATATGATTAGTACGGTTAATTTTGTAAGAAAGTGTCAAACTATCTTTAAAAGTGGCTGTACCATTTCTGCATTCCTATCAGCAATGAATGAGAGTTCCTCATGCTCCACATCCTCAACAGTATTTGCTAGTGACGGTGTTTGGAATTTTGGCCATTCTAATGTAGTAACATCTCATCATTGTTTTAATTTACAATTAACTAACGACATACAATGATGAACACCTTTTCATATGCTTATTTACAATCTGTAAATTTTCTTTGGTACGAAGTCTGTTCACGTCTTTTGCCCATTTTTTTAAATCAGGTTGTTAGTTTTATTATTGTTGAATTTAAAGAGTTCTTTGTGTTTTTTGGACAACAGTCTTTCATCAAATAAATATTCTGTGAATATTTTCTATCAGTCTGTGGCTTGTCTTTTCTCATGACACTTTTTTTTTTTTTTTTTTTTTTGAGACGGAGTCTCGCTCTGTCGCCCGGGCTGGAGTGCAGTGGCCGGATCTCAGCTCAGGGCAAGCTCCGCCTCCCGGGTTTACGCCATTCTCCTGCCTCAGCCTCCCGAGTAGCTGGGACTACAGACGCCCGCCACCTCGCCCGGCTAGCTTTTTGTATTTTTTAGTAGAGACAGGGTTTCACCGTACGGGGTTTCATCGTGTTAGCCAGGATGGTCTCGATCTCCTGACCTCGTGATCCACCCGTCTCGGCCTCCCAAAGTGCTGGGATTACAGGCTTGAGCCACCGCGCCCGGCCGACACTGTCTTTCATAAAATATGTTAATAAAGTCCAGCTTATCAATTATTTCTTTCATAGATGCCTTTCATGTTGTAATTTAAAAGTCATCACCATACCCAAGGTCATCATCTAGGTTTTCTCCTATGTTATCTTTTATGAATTTTATAATTTTACAATTTACATGTAGGTCTGTGATCCATCTTGACTTAAGTTTTGTGAAGGGTATAATGTCTGCGTCCAGATTCTGTTTTTTCCATGTGAATGTCCAATTGCTCCATCATCATTTATTGAAAAGACTATCTTTTCTCCATTGTATCGCCTCTGCCCCTTGGTCCAAGATCAACCAACTATATTTATGTGGGTCTATTTGTGGGTTCTCTCTTCTGTTCCTTTGTCTTTCATTAATAATACACTGTCTTGACCACTGCAGCTTTACAGTAAGACTTGAAGTCAGGTACTATCAGTTCTCCAACTTTGTTCTCCTCTTTCAATATTCAGTTGACCAATCTGAGTCTTTTGCTTCACCACATAAACTTTGAAATCAGTTTCTCAATATCCACATAATAATTTGCTGGAATTTTTTTTTTTAATTGGGATTTAGTTATATCTATAGAGCAAGTGGGAATAAATGACAATTTGACAATGTTGATTCAGAATATCCATGTACATGAGACATTTCTCCATTTATTTAATTTTTTTAATCAGAGTTTTATAATTTTACCTCATAGATCTTGTACACATTTTGTTAGATTTCTATCTAAGCATTTCATTTCTCGGGATGCTAACGTACATGGTATTGGGTTTTTAATTTCAGATTCCACTTGTTTCCTATATGCTGGCATATAGGAAAATGACTGAAATGTGTGTATTAAACTTGTATCCTGCAACCCTGCTATAATCACTTATTAGTTCCAGGAGACTTCTGTCAATTTTTTCAGATTTTGTAAATAGATAAATGTTATCTGTAAGCAAAGACTGTTTTATTTCCTCCTTTCTAATCGATATACATTTTATTTCCTCTCCTTGTGTTATTCCATTAGGTAGGATTTTCAGCAAGATGCTGAAAAGGAATGGTGAGACGGGACACCTTTTTCTTGTTCCTAGTCTTAGCATGAAATCTTCTAGTTTCTCACCATTAAGTATGATGTTAGCTGCAGGCTTTTTGTAGATGTTCTTCATCACATTGAGACAGTTTCCTTCTAACACTCATTCGCTGAAAGTTTTCATCATGAATAGGTGTTGAATTCTGTGAAATGTTTTTTACTCCACCTATTGCTATGTGATTTTCTTCTTCTTTAGCCCATTGATGTGATGGATTACATTAATTTATTTTTCTAATGCTGAACCAGCCTTGTATACCTGGGATAAATTCCACATGGTTGTAGCATGTAATTATTCTTATACATTGTTGGATTCAATTTGCTAATACTTTGTTGGGGATATTTGTATCTAGGTTCATAAGGGATATTGGTCTGTAGTTTTCTTTTCTTCTAATGTCCGTGGCTTTGGTATTACAGTAATGCTGGCCTCGTAAAATGAGTTAGGAAGCATTCTCTCTGCTTCTATCTTCTGAAAAAAATTGTAGAAAATTGGTATAATTCCTTCCTTAAATGTTTGGAAGAATTCATCAGTGAACCCATGTGGGCTTTGGGCTTTCTGTTTTGGAAGGAACACTTGTTTGGTGTTTAAGTTTTCTGGATCTGTGGTTTGTTTCCTGACATTAATTTGGGGAAATTCTCAGTCATAGTTGCTTTGAATATTGCTTCTGCTCTTTTTGTTTTCTTCTCTTTCTGGTACTCCCATACAGGTATATGATATCCTGTTCCATTTATTCATTTCTTCTCTTTGCTTTCTTGTTTTGACAGTTTCTATTAACATACCCTCAAGCTCAAAGATTCTTAGTCACATTCAGTCTACTAATGAGCCCATCAAACGCATTTTTCATTTGTTACAGTATTTTTTCTGTCATTTATTTTCAGTTCTTTCTTAGAATTTCCATCTCTCTGCTTACATTATCCATCTGTTCTTGCATGTTGTCTACTTTTCCCATTAAAGCCCTTAGCATACTGTAAAAAATAAAGTAGAGGTTCCTCTTCAAAGACTTTCCTCCCCATCTAATTCGGAATACATAGTAACTTCTCTTAGAAGCAAAATTTATTCAAAGACCTGTGCTCCAAAATATTTGCCCTGGCATGCTGATATTTGCCCTGGCATGCTGATATTTGCCCTGGCATGTCCAAGCAAGGATTGGTCATAGCCTGTTCCTCTTCCTTATTTAAAAGTGTTTTTACCTTTCTCAGTATTCCACAAATTACCTCCTCCTTCCTTTGTTCTCTTCTACCTTTGCCTCTTTTAAAAAGTTCTAAGTTGCTAGCCAGTCAGGACAAATACAGAATGTGAGGTCCCATTCTAGCCAATGGAAACCGGACACAGCAGTAGGGTAGACGCATCAGGTTATAAATGACCCTGTCTCCTTTGTTTGGTGTATTCTCATGGCAAAACTGCTGGCGAGTATACCCTTTCTGCAGAAGTAAAAATGGCCTTACTAAATTAAATTTATGTTCAAGTACTATTTCTTTACGGTACCAGGGAACAAGCATTTCAAACAATAGTAATCACAGTTGTTTTAAATTCATGGTCTCATAATACCAACATCCCTGTCATCCTCTGGGTTTGGTTCCGCTGCTTCCTCTGTCCATTCAAACTATGTTGCCTTTTAATGTGCCTTGTAATTTTTTATTGAAAGGCAGATAGAATATACTGGGTCAAAGGAATTGAAGTAAACAGCCCTTTAGTAATGTAGTGGTAAGATATACGGGAAGAGGAAGTGTCCTATAGTTCTACCATTTTATCTCATTCTTTTAGTGAGCCTGTGTCCCTAGGCTGTAAACTTCAGTTCTCGGTTTGTTTTTCCACCCCCTTAGGTGGTACAGAATGTCTAGAGGGAGCTGGAGTTGGGTATTTCCTTTCCCCCAGGTCAGTTAACCACTTGTAAAAATCCCAGTACACTAGGCTCTAATAAAATAGTTTCTTTTGGTGGCAAGTCTTGTTAAGAATAAAATGTTCTAGAATTTTTCAAAATAGTTCCTTTTACATTCCTCATGCAGGAAGCAATTGGGGATTTTTCTCTGATCTTCTCTGAGAATACATGGAGGTAAAGCTCACAAAAGCGTGAAAGCCCCCCAGAATCTTTAACTCTCAAACTAATCCATAAGGAGCCTCATGGCAATTCACCAATTAGAGCTCAGACTTTCCTACTCCAGTAATGGTTCCTGCAAAGGTGCGTTTCTACGGTAAGTTGTGATTCTTTGAATCCACCCATCTGTGTCTCTAATTTTGGCGAAGCTATTTTCCCTGTGACCCCACTTCTCCTGCAGTTCTAAGAAGAGTTGTTAATTTCTCATTTTGTTTAGCTTTTTAGTTCTTGTTAGGATGGAGTGATGACTTCTAAATTATTTACATGTCAGACCAGAAACCTGAAGTCTTGTCTATTATTGTTAAACAAGGTACTACAAAAATGCAAGTGTCTCTTTCCAGAAAATAAACAATATATCTGCAATAGAGAAAAGAAAACTAACTCTCTGCCAAAACTCTTTTTTTTCCCACTAGAAACTGCTTGCTGCATTCCAAGCAGAAGTCTGGAATCAAGAAAAAGCATAGTCCTTTTAAGGAACTATGAATGTTCCTTAAATGTTGGTGTGACATTTGGCAGAAGAGCAGGAAATAAGGATAGAGACATATACAGAATGAAGTAATTCAGGGCCTGACTGGCCTAAAGACTTTGGATTTTATCCATTTGTTCTCCCTTGAATATTTTTAAATGGAAGAATGGTATTTGTTTATAGCCTACCTCATTCAAAAATTATTGAAGGAAAATAGGAAATGGCATTGATTGATGTTACGTTTTGGAAAGATCACTAACAGGGCTTTCCTTTTTAAGTATCAGATTGAAGGGCCTGGCATCAAAGAAATCAGATGGGAGGATCTTTCAGTAATCCTGTAAGAAATTATGAAAGCCTGAACTAATGCAGCAATAGTGGGGAAGAGAGGGGCACAAGACCAGAGAGATATTTAGGGTTTGGTGACAAACTGAATGCAGGTACTGAGGGAGAGGGAGAAGTTGTGATTCTCATGTTTCTGGCTGGGGCAAGTACGCGAAGAGTGTCAACACACAGACGGAAGAGTCCCTTTAAGGAGAAAATATTTATATGAGTTTTAGGAGTTGCATTCGATTGTGAGATATCCTCATGGAGACAGAAATCCAGTCCAAGTCTGGAGTTTAGGGGAGCCATCCTGGTTGGAGATAATATTCTGGTAGTCATCTTTCTATAAATAGAAGTTAAAAGCCATAGTGTGAGTGAGAGAGTGGAGTGAAGGGACGGAAAGGCTTTGGACATAATCTTACCATATGTACCCAGGAAAAGAGCCATGAAAAAGACTGAAAAACAGAGAAGAGCAGTGTGTCTGATAGAGCTATTTTAACAAAATCCAGCGTTTACAACAGAGTTTAAGAGTAAACCGGCAGGCCAGGTGCAGTGGCTCATGCCTGTAATACCAGCACTTTCGGAGGCTGAGGTGGGCGAATCACTTGAGGTCAGAAGTCCGAGATCAGCCTGGCCAACATGGTGAGACCACCCCCCTGCCCCCACTGCCCATTTCTACTAAAAATACAAAATTGAGCCAGCGTGGTGGCGTGTGCCTGTAATCCCAGCTACTCAGGTGGCTGAGGCACGAGAATCGCTTGAACCTAGGAGGCGGAGGTTGCAGTGACTCGAGATCGCACCACTGCACTCCCGCCTGGGCGACAGAGCGAGACTTTGTCTCAAACAAAGAGTAAACCGGCAAATACTCCATTCTCTCTCTCTACACTCTGGCCCACTCTTAACACATCAAACTGTCCAGGATCAGGAGACGTTTTGTTCCCCTCATCTCCTTCTTCCAACTCTGCCCACGTTCTACTGTCTCCCCAAAATCCTACCTACCCTTCAGGAACTGCTGGAATGGGAGCTTGGGAAGTTTTCAGCAAACGCCTCTCTCCTCCTTTGTGGCCCCTTTATTCCCACAGCTCTGTGTCCTCTCCCTATGGCGAGTCCCTTGAGGCGCTGTATCTTACTCTTTGTGTCTGCAAGCACACATAATGCGTTATTAGAGGAGGAAGCATTTGCCAGTGGGGCACAAAGCTGTTGCAGATCTCTTACTGGTTCTCAAGCGCTATCAGTGAAATTCCCGTTCCCTCACCGTCCACATCTGTAATTTGCAAGCCTCATCTACGATAACTGCTGTAAAGTTACACACGGGAGCCCTTTCCGGACAAAGAAACGAGTTCTGCAATAAGTCTGTCGGATTTTAGCCACGAAACCGGCGCCGCGCAGCCTCGCCAGCAAGTGCACCCGGGAATCCACAACCTAGCTGCACGCCCACAGCTCGACCACCGCCCTTCCGGTTGACGCCATTGCAAGCCCGCCCCCACGCTCTGCCCCCGCGCTAGGGGCTCGCCACGCCCACGCCGCCGTCGCCGCGCGGCCCACCCGGAATATCCGCACCCCGCGCTGACCAAAACCCGTGGACATGGCGAACCAGGTAGCGTCCGCTGAGCGGAGGGCCCTGAGTACGAGGGAGGGACTGCATGGCATGGGACCAGGCTGCTGTCCTCGGGGGCGCGCGAGGTTCGGCCCAGGACGGGATGTGGCTCCTGGTTCTGAAACTGGGCCCCGGCGAGCGGCTCAGCGGGGCAGAAAGAGAAGGAAGCTTTGTCTCGGCTATTCAGTTGGGAAGCAGCTTTCTTTGCTGCTTCTGGGACAGCCGGAACGGGGTGGGGGTGGGAGAGCCGGAGAGTGGGGGGCAGGGGCTGGTCAGGACGGTATCCCAGTGGAAATGGCTTAGGAGCGGCTACGCATTGCTTCTTCCACGAAGTTAAGTAACTCGCTCTGGGTCATTCTTGCAGCTTGCATACTTGGCAGAGCTGCAGCCAGGGCCCGTGCTCCTAACTCCTAGGTTGCTTGTGTTTCATAATTGAGCCTACGCCTTAATTATTGTGCCTCCAAGGAGTGTATTTTGGAAAGACCCCTACGTCCCTTTCAGAAACATTTTCGAGCGCTTGAACACCAAGAGATTTATATTCCCTCTAGTCCTCACATAACAAACACCTCCGCGAGATGGGGACATCTTACAAAACTGTGGTTTGAGGTCGGTTGTGATGGCGGACTGAGATTGCTCCTCGATGACAAGTTCATAAAATACACATTAGACAGTAAAGAAAGGCAGAAATTACGAATAACAAATAGTCTAAAGTTGCTGATTATTTTAATGCTTTGCAAATTTGGACATTTTCTAGTAAGACATATGGCCTTAACATACTGGAGTTTGAAAGAAATAAACTCTAACCAGTCTTTCAGACTTAAACTGGTAGTTGCTTTTCCTTATTGCTGTCTTTGTTCACAGAATGTGAAAGATTGTAATTGTTACTATAGTTCAAATGTTGAAGTAGTGCCATTTCCCGCGGATTTAGAGTGGGACTTTGTTTTGCTTAGAATTGTCAGTAAAAAGGAAAGGTTAGGCTCCTGTAAGACATTTTTAAAGGGGAGCAGGCCATCAAATTTAGTATTCTTGTCTCTCTGGATTTTTAGGTTGCATAACTTTTAATTGTTAGTATTCTGAATCTGACTTGTGGAGTTGAAATTTATGGCACATTGAAGTGAAACAGATTCTAATGCAGTGTCTGATTCTTTGTACTATAAGATTTAATATCTGCAATTTGCTTTTAAAAAACGATCATTTCCAGCCTCACCAATTTACAGAGGCCATTCTTTTTTTTTTTTTTTTTTT
>NW_012113475.1:10871076-10885053 GCF_000951035.1 Colobus angolensis palliatus | reverse complement strand
GGGCCACTGCACTCCAGCCCGGGCGACAGAACGAGACTCTGTCTCAAAAAAAAAAAAAAAAAAATCTGTCTCCTGTAAACCCAGTGGTTTACAACCTTTAGTCTGCCAACGCATTTCTCAAGTGTAACGTAAACTAATCAGGACCTTTCTCATTACGTGTGGTTCTCTGGTTGTGGAGGGTATACTGACTATAATCTCTAAAGCAGCTCTGTGTGCTGTAGATACATTAGTCACTTGTGTAATTTAGAATTTTTCAGTAGCCACATTAAAAAGGAAAAAGTGAAGTTTTAATAGTTTATTTATAATAACATAAATAATGTTACTTAACATAATCAAAATACCATTTCAACATGTAAGCAGTATTTTTAAAAATACTATTAATGAGATATTTTTACTTTTCTTTGAACTAAGTGTTCAAAGTCCAGCTATATTTATAGCATATCTCTGTTTTCTTTTTTTGTTTGTTTTTTTTTGTTTTGTTTTGTTTGAGATGATGTCTCGCTCTGTTGCCCAGGCTGGAGTGCAGTGGGACAATCTCGGCTCACTGCAGTCTCCACCTCCCGGATTCAAGCCGTTCTCCTGCCTCAGCCTCCTGAGTAGCTAGGACCACACAGATGCGCACCACCATGCCCAGCTAATTTTTGTATTTTTGTAGAGACGAGATTTCACCATGCTAGCCAGGTTGGTCTTGAACTCCTGACCTCGTGATCTGCCTGCCTCAGCCTCCCACAGTGCTGAGATTACAGGCGTGAGCCACCACGCCCAGCCTGTGGTCATTTTCTAAGTGCAAGTGGCTGCTGTATTGGCCCGTGCGGTTACAAGGGATATAGCTCCTCATTGTTACACTCCTAATCCTCCTTCCTACCCTGCAGTTTTGCACCAAACTAGTGGTATTCAGAACAGCCTGATCAAAAGAATTTCTTCCAGCACATGTTAAGCATGCAGATTTCTTGGACACCATGCCAGACCTGCTGAATCAGATTGTCTCGGAACTTGTGTTCTTAACCTGCTCTTGCTTATGCATTGTAGAGGGCCATTAAATATTTGATGAGTACAACTTTTTAACCAAAAGATGCTTTTCTATCTGACCAGGTAATCATCTCAATTAAATCATTTTCGATGTCTGCTATTTGTATGAAATCTAAAAACATCACTTGGAAACATATGTTTCTTTGTGAATCTGTGATATACTTTTTAAGGTTAGCATTAATCTGTATCTAAATTGGCTATTAAGTAGTTATTTGTTTAGGAGGATAAACAGCTTACTCCCTTTTTTCCCCACTTCAGGTTATCAAGTGCAAGGCTGCAGTTGCTTGGGAGGCTGGAAAGCCTCTCTCCATAGAGGAGATAGAGGTGGCACCCCCAAAGGCTCATGAAGTTCGAATCAAGGTAATGATATATTTAAGGCACTGGAAAAAAAAAAAAAAAAAGACACAAGGAGGTCTCTGGATAGATGAGTAGATCTGAGATCTGCAGAGGATAAATCCCAAAGGACGGTGTCAAAGAAAAGGTATTGAAAGTCATCCAGCCTTACAATCATAACATCCTTCTCTTATCCCTCACCTTTGCAGCATGCTTCTCCACCTTTTTTAGCTTTGATCTTGGGCTGAACAGCCATCCCCAGGGGTCATTGGATTATTGCAGTTTATCTTCTGCAGTTGGGGTTTAAGGTAACTCTGTAGGATACTCATTTTTCTGCTGATTACATAACTTTAAATATATGCTGACACGTTAGAAACAAAAGAAGAAATGTTACCAGAAAGGGTTCCTTGTTCTGACACCCAGAGTGGGTTCTTGTACCTCAGGCAAGAAAGAATTTGGAGTGAGTTCACAGAGTAAAGTGAAAGCAAGTTTATTAGAGAAGCAAAGAAATAAAAGAATAGCTACTCCATAGACAGAGCAGCAATATGGGCTGTTCAACTGAGTATACTTATAGTTATTTCTTGATTATATGCTAAACAAAGGGTTATTCATGAATTTTCCAAGAAAGGGGTGGGCAATTCCCAGAACTAAGTATTCCTCCCCCTTTTAGACCATATAGGGTAACTTCATGACATTGCCGTGGCATTTGTAAACTCATGGCACTGGTGAGACTCCCTTTTGGTATCAGATGCACTATAATTCGCCTATAATGAGCCTTGAGGATGACCAGAGGTCACTTTCATTGCTGTCTTGGTTTTAATGGGTTTTTGCCAGCTTCTCTACCCCAGCCTGTCTTATCAGCAGGGTCTTTCTGACGTGTATCTTGTGCCAATCTCCTATTTCATTCTGTGACTAAGAATGCCTAGCATCCAGGGAATGCAGCCCAGTAGGTCTCAGCCTTATTTTACCCAGTGCCTATTCAAGATGGAGTCACTCTGGTTAAAATGCCTCTGACAGAAATGGTCGTCAGTTTTGCTACAGCGACTAAACAAGATTTAAGAAGAGGCTCCTGATTGAATAGAGCAACAAGCAAGTGAAGTCAGCTTGCTTAGAGAGCTTTAAAATGTACCCACCCTGGTGGACAAGGGTAGGGTTCAGCGAATTCATTATTCTAGTGCTTCTCAACCTCTGGTGGCAGAGAAATGATGTTACCCCTGGAGAGAGGCATATTGTACAAGGCAGCCAGCTGGAGAGATCTTTGAAACCTTGGCATGTAGAAAACTTCATGTGTTTAGCATTCTACTACTCTCTACTTGTTTTGATATAAAATTAGTGCTTTAGAGTAGTGATCATTAACATTCTAGGAAAAGAGTCACAGCAAAAAAGAGCTGTGACTTGGAATATACTTCCCCCACCATCTCACTTTGAAAACACACCACACATACTGGCTCATGCCCCCAAAGATCCTACATACCAGGTGGAGCAGACCAGGACCAAATAACATCTTTTTTCTTTTTTTCTTTTTTTTTTTTTTTAAGACAGAGTTTCACTCTGTTGCCCAGGCTGGAGTGCAGTGGTGCGATCTCTGCTCACTGCAACCCTTGCCTCCCAGGTTCAAGCAATTCTCCTGCCTCAGCCTTCCTAGTAGCCCAGATTACAGACATGTGCCACCACGCCTGGCTAATTTTTGTATTGTTAGTAGAGACGGAGTTTCACCCTGTTGGTCAGGCTGATCTCCAACTCCTGACCTCAAGTGATCCACACACCTCAGCCTCCCAAAGTGCTGGGATTACAGGTGTGAGCCACCGCAACTGGCCCAAATAACATCTTAAGGTCCTTTCCAACCCATACCCAGGAATTTGAAATCTTTTAATAATAGTGCTTTTTTTTCTTCAAATTCAGAAATTAAGCTGATGGTGATTTTGCCACTGAAGAAGATGTTTGTCCTGGATATATTAAGGGCCCATACAGCTCAGTGGGTATTCATTGTGCTCATTGAGCAGTATAGACACAATGAGTACAGTCGTCTTCCCTGCAAAACTGCAGACAGGTAGCAAAGATTGTTACATTGTAAGTGATATATAAGCGAGGAGCAGAGACACATAAATAGAACTACTCCAAGATTTTGCCTTTCTGTGCTTTTGGTGGCTTTAAAAGATAAGGTACAGCCAGACATGGTGGCTCACGCCTATAATGCCAGCAGTTTGGGAGGCCAAGGCAGGCAGATCACGAGGTCAGGAGTTCAAGACCAGCCTGGCCAGCATGGTGAAACCCCCATCTCTACTAAAAATACAAAAAATTAGCCGGGCCTGGTGGCACACGCCTGCAATCCGAGCTCCTCAGGAGGCTGAGGCAGGAGAATCACTTGAACCCAAGAGGCGGAGGTTGCAGTGAGCCAAGATCACACCACTGCACTCCAGCCTGGGTGACAGAGTGAGACTCTGTCTCAAATAATAATAATAATAATAATAATGATGATAATAATAATAATAAATTACTTGAAAGCCAGAGAGAGAGAGATAACAGGCTCATTTAAATAGAACTTGTGTCTGGTTTGTAAAAAGGGAGTTGGTTCCTCTCAAAGTTCTGAATTTTGGCCCAGACTCAACCAGACTGGCGTATTTCTGAAGTAATCATTACCTCTTTAAAAATCATATTTCCCAACTGTCATGAGAAAACTAGCAGTGAGATGGAGTCCACCTGTTTTGCACACAGGCGATGTTTCTCCCCATGCTTGAAGGCATGGTGCCCATAAAATGACCTTGTTCACCTTCTCTTGCTAATATGCACTGAATGGGGGACTGGATGTTCCCTATTTCATTGCATACAAATGCACCATTGCTTTTAAGTACCACTAAAAAATTGCTGCCAATTCTAATTGTTAAGATGCCATGGATTATAAGCACATGCTGAATTTAGAGAGGTTAAAATATGAAAGAAATGTGTGTTAGAGTCAGTGAAATACAGTATTATAATAAAATGACTTTTCTTGTATCTGTACCTCTGAATTGCATGCACACATACTTAAACATTCATTGTTTTAATGTCCTAATAGATCATTGCCACTGCAGTTTGCCACACCGACGCCTATACCCTGAGTGGAGCTGATCCTGAGGGTTGTTTTCCAGTGATCTTGGGACATGAAGGTGCTGGGATTGTGGAAAGTGTTGGTGAGGGAGTTACTAAACTGAAGGCGGGTAAGGAGATATTTGAACCACTTGTTTGATGATTTTGGCTTATTCCTATGGGGAAATTGTTTTTCTGATAAAACTACCCACTACATATTAACAGGTATCATCTAAGTAGATTGTCAAAAGAGTTTATTCCTCATCTGGGAAGCACAAATATTTGGATATTTTTTTCTCTCTGATTTTGCAGACTACTGTTTGTGTGAAACTTTTTAAGTACATTTCCGAAACCAATTTTGGAAGAATTTTTAGAGATGCATCAGTGAAGCAGGATTTTGAAGTGTATAACTTCATTGTTCTTCAGTTATTGTTTAAAGAGTTTCATTTAGATAAAAATATTGAAACATACTTTTTGCATGGTCAGACAGTATCTGAATGATGTTACCTACGTAAAGTTCTAAGACTTGAAGTTGTTAACTTTGCAAAGCCACATCAGTTGACAGGAATTTGCAAAGGCTGATGTTTTCATTTAGAAATAGATACTACCTGTTCAGGATGTCTTTGCATTTGTTTCCAGGTGACACTGTCATCCCACTTTACATCCCACAGTGTGGAGAATGCAAATTTTGTCTAAATCCTAAAACTAACCTTTGCCAGAAGATAAGGTTAGTATCTTTCTATATTCTTCTTAAAACACAAGTGCTGCGGGATAATTAAGGAATCAGAGAGACTGAGGGGTTGAGGAGGAATTATTTAATTATTTAGGTGCGCCAACCCAGTTGGATTAACATCCAAAGGACTGAGCCCCAAACAAAGAGTCAAGATACCTTTTAAGCATTTCGTGGGGCGGGGAGAGGTCTCTGCACGGGGGACCATCTTACAGAAGCGAGAAACAAAGACAGTTATTCAATTGAGACATGCATTACATCATTTCTTACTTTTCAAGGAACAACATGTTTTGCGACTTGAGATTATTTGTCTGTGACCTTGCATCTGCACAGCTAGAGAAACAGAGTCTTCACAATGCCTGGGAAAGGGAGAGATAAGGCTCCCTAGCCATAGAAAAACAGGCAGTTAATTTTAAAGGACTGCCTGTTTTTCTTCCTCAGGGGAAGCTCTTTCTCTTCCTCAGGGGAAATTGGGTTTTCTTACATATAACTGAGTTTTTGCTTACACATTCTTTAATTTCTTTTAATTCCTGTTCCACAAGGTCATATTAACAATGATAAGAATAAATAATTATGTGGCAGTTTATATCAGTGGTTTGTATATCAGTGGTTTCATACCATCTTTATTGCAACCTCACTACTATCCCCGTTTTCACAGATGAGAGAAGACTCAGAAATTAAGAAGTTGACACAGAGAGGGTACCTGGGCATAGCAGCAACCTTCTCTACTATTTGCAGTTTTCTGCCTAATTGTGCAACTGAAGAAACATTTATTTTTCACATGAGGAAATGTGTAGCTTATAGAGGTGGCTGATTTAAGTAACTTGTACAGCCCCCAGAGGGTGTCTGCATTCTGTTTCCTCTCTGCCCCATGAAAGAAAGAAGTAGTGGGGATGTGAAGAGACCAGGGGAGTGACTCCACCTTATGCCTCACCTTGCCAGCTATGGTGCCGCATGTTAACCTTGGCTGGTCTTCACAAAGGCAACTGGGCCCTCCCTCTCCCCAGGATCCCCTACCGTGCCACCCCCCCAACCCTGCCCCGGAATGGTTTGTCATAATCTGGAAATTTGTTGGCTCATTTTTCTTTCAACTCCTTTATTTTTCATTGAACAAATTTCCACTTTTGAAGAGTTGAGGGTATCTGCTATCTTTTTTTCTTTTCTCTCCCTCCCTCCCGCTGCAAAGAAAAGAACCATTAAGTTTTAGGGATGTTTGTGTGTATAGACACTGTCATCTGTATGTAACTTGCTTTGAAGCAGTGTTTTCATTGTGAGTGTGTCTTGCTATAAAAATTTGTTCATATTTTTGTGAATTCAATACTATGTACCATTGTATTATAGTAACTTTTATAAAGCAAACCATAAATATACGGACTTTTCTTACAGAAAAAAAGGGAGAGAAACTAAGGGGTTTGTCCAGTATCACCAGCCATTAAGATATAAAACAGAATTTTCGGTACCCATTCTCTTCACAAAACAGTAGGCTAAATTTGCCAAACTATGTAGTAAGGAAAAACATGCTTGTGAGATTAAACAAAATCATTTTTATGAACCATTTTACTGTCCAGTAAGTGAGAGTAATAAAACTTACCCACTAAAGCTATTAGGAAGACTACAGGAGATAACCTAACTCCTTGACACAGAAAAGGTAGTGGTTTTTATTGTAGTAGGTAACAACACTGAAAGAACTACCTCTTTGAGGAAATTTAAGATCCCCTTGTGTGTGTTCTGTTTTCTTTTAAATTGAGGTAGAGCGTGCATATTATAAAGCACTTAAGGTGTATAGATCTTAAGTGTACAGTTCAATGAATAATTATGTATGTAAACACCTGTTGGTTTGAACATCACCCAGATCAAGATAGAGAACCCTGCCAGCACCTGACAAGGCCCTTCATGTCCCTTCCAAGTCAGAACCTACCTCCCTCCTAGGTTACCACTGTCCTGATTCCTTTCACTGTGACCTTTGTATAAATAGAGCCATGCAGTGCGTGCTCTTTTGTCAGATTTCTTTCTTCCATAATGTCTGTGAGATATATCAAGCTGCATATGCGTCAGTAGTTCTTTTTCGTTGCTCTGTCTTATTCCATTCAAAATACCAGTATTGATCTGTTCTCCTGTTGATGGACATTTAGGTTACTCCAGTTTTGGGTGGTTACAGTTAATGCTGCTAGGAACATTCTTATTTATACATGTCTTTTGATGGATATAAGTATTGCTTTCTTTTGAGCATTTTCTTGAGATTATAATTGCTGAGTCATAGGATATGCATCTACAGCTCTCTGGTGTACTTGTACCAGTTTACACTTGTACCAGCATTGTATGGGAGATCCATTTGTTTGTAATGCCATTGACAAAATTAGTTCATATTTTTGGAAAACAAAATTCCATTTATTTTATAAAGCAAATCCTGTTACTTTGGTAAAACCAGAACCAAAAAAATAATAATAATAATAATTGCTTTGAAAGGGAATTTTAAACACAGTCTGAAAAATTTTGCAACACGTGAAATACAGTAATGGTGATGGGTTCTTTGTGATTGTTACGATTTTGAGAAATTCTTTCAAAGCATAAAATGTATTCCATATCACCGTTTGTTCAAGAAACTCCTCTAGAATACTTCTCACATTAAGGAGGGCTAACCAAACTTAAATTGTTCTCATTAAGATATAATAGTTATTTTTAGTCGGGTGCAGTGGATCACACCTATAATCCCAACCCTTTGGGAGGCTGAGGCAGATGGTTCACTTGAGTCCAGCAGTTAGAGAACAACGTGCACACCTTGGTGAAATCCCCTCTCTATAAAAAATTTTAAAAATTAGCCGAACTTGGTAGCACGTGCCTGTGGTCCCAGCTGCTCAGTGGCTGTGGTGGGAGGATCACGAGCCCTGGAGGTTGAGGTTGCAGTGAGCAGTGATGTGCCACTGCATTCCAACCTGGGCGACACAGTAAAACCCTTTCACAAAGAAAAATTATTTTTGATGGAGCTTTGTTACCTGTTCTTTGTTTCTGGTCATATTTGTTTTTCTCTCAAAGAAAATGTATTTGCTCTTGAATCTAGAGGCAGTCTATTTTCTCATCTGTGTATTTATTCATATGTATGTTCCAAAGAGTTTAGCTAAGAGTATACATCAAATTATAGTGTTCAGCCTGGGCAACATAGCAAGACCCCGTCTCTATGCCCCTGTAGTACCAGCTACTTGGTGCGCAGATGCAGGAGGATCACTTGAGCTCAGGCAATCCTCCTGCCTCAGTGTTCAAGGCTGTGGTGAGCTATGCATTCCAGCCTGCGCTGTCTCAAAAAAAAACAAAGCAATTATAGTGTTTATTTTATTTAAAATAACGTAATTACTAAACATCAATTCTGTGGCAGACACAATGCTGAAGCCTCATATAATATCTCATTAGATTTTTATAGCAATCTGTAAAGGAAGTTACCTATGTTTCTCAGCATTTTCTAGTGAGAAAATGAAGGCATAAAGATTAATTAACTTGCTCAGATGACACATGATTTGAACCCAAGTGCTCTGACGTTAGGGTGGGTACTCCTAAGCAGGATGTTGTATCACCTCTGTTTAGAATAGCAAAAGTAATTTTTGTTACCATTTATTGCATCAGTGGCCTTTGTAAGCTTTTTGGGTTTTCTTTCCTATTGGTGTAACCAAGTCACAGGTAAAACAAAGTGAAGAGGTAATTTAACTTGCATTATTGAGGACTGTTAGTTACACTTCAGAAAAATGCTTCCTGAAAGATATAAATTAGCCAGTTTGGCCATCTGTTTTCGTCAGCTGATCTGGTTAATGGTTTGTAATCTCTGCTTGCATAGATACTGGTTTTGGCTTTATCCTTTATGAAGTTATATTTGCTCACAGAGGTTTTTTCATTTTTTTAATTTTTGAGACAGGGTCTCATTCTGTCACCCAGGCTGGAATGTAGTGGCACAGTCACGGCTCACTGCAGCCTCAAACTCCTGGACTGAAGTGAACCTCCTGCAGGCACGTGACCCACTACACCTGGCTAATTTTATTTTTTGTAGAGATAGGGTGTTGCTATGTTGCCCAGGCTACTCTCGAACTCCAGGATTCAAGATGTCCTCCTGTCTCAACTTCCCAAAGTACTGGGATTATAGGAGTGAGCCACTGCACCTGGCCCAGCGTTTTAATGATGGGATTTTAAAATAATTCCAACTGATCCATAAGTTGTACCTCTTAAAGTGAGTTCAATATTCTAACAGTATGATCTAGAAGGCTAGTGAATATTGGAAAAGATGGATAAGATTATAAATCTCTTATAAATTTTGTTTATAAGGCATTGCTGCAAGGTGCTAAATTACTAATAAATACATTCAAAATTTTAGTTTACAACACTTTCTGAATATTTACTTGTCATTATTTTTAAAACTGATTTCTTTTTCCTGTGGGTTTTTAGAAACCTAATTCCAACTTGCCTTTCTCTTTTTTTATTTTCTTTAGAGTCACTCAAGGGAAAGGATTAATGCCAGATGGTACCAGCAGATTTACTTGCAAAGGAAAGACAATTTTGCATTACATGGGAACCAGCACATTTTCTGAATATACAGTTGTGGCTGATATCTCTGTTGCTAAAATAGATCCTTTAGCACCTTTGGATAAAGTCTGCCTTCTAGGTTGTGGCATTTCTACTGGTTATGGTGCTGCTGTGAACACTGCCAAGGTAAGAGACTGACTTGGGATTTTACTTCTGCCTCTAATTTAATTCAGTGAAACTGTCCTAGAATAGTGAAATTGGCCCATCTGTATGAAACACAGCGATTCTCTTGACTCTGGTAGAATGCGTACTTTATAAACTGTCTTTACTCCTAGGTGGAGCCTGGCTCTGTTTGTGCGGTCTTTGGCCTGGGAGGAGTTGGATTGGCAGTTATCATGGGCTGTAAAGTGGCTGGTGCATCCCGGATCATTGGTGTGGACATTAATAAAGATAAATTTGCAAGGGCCAAAGAGTTTGGAGCCACTGAATGTATTAACCCTCAGGATTTTAGTAAACCCATCCAGGAAGTGCTCATTGAGATGACTGATGGAGGAGTGGACTATTCCTTTGAATGTATTGGTAATGTGAAGGTCATGGTGAGTATGAGCTTCATTCCTTTTTAATTTATGGAACTGCTTTCTTTGAAGTGCAGTTTTAGATTAAAAATTGTTTTGGCAAAGGAAAGTTTCTTGATAAGAATTATTCTAGTGAAAGAAGGTGAAAATATCTATTTGAACTACAATGGGAAATGATACAAGAACAGCTCAGGGAAGGATGAGAAGAAATGTTTCTTTGCCTTTCAATGCCTGCTAATTGCATGTCTCATGAAATGAAAAGACAGAATAAAGCAGTTGTGCAGAGCATGGGCTTTGGAATCAAATACACATCCACTTACTAACTCAGTGACCCTGAACAAACAGCTTCTCTCAACCTCAGTTTCCTCATCTATAAAATGCAGGTATAGGTTGAACATCTATCCCTAATCCAAAAATCCAAAATGCTCCAAAATCTGAAACTTTTGAGCACCAACATGATGCTCAAAGGAAATGTTCATTGGAGCTTTTCAGATTAGGAATGCTCAGCCAATAAATACGATGCAAATATTCCAAATCCGAAAAATCCAAAAATCAAAATGCTCTGGTCCCAAGCATCTCAGATAAAAGATAACCAACCTGTAGTAACAATACCTGCTTAAACCTACATAGACACTCAGTAAAAGTATTACTATTAATTCTGCTGCCTGCTTTTTAAAATTAAATCCTTTAGAGTTTAACTACAGTTTACTTTTTAAAATAGAAAGCAAATAAACACTTTATTTTAATTTATGTTAATATTTAACCAGGTTAATTTGTTAAAATAAATTGTTCAGGCCGGGAGCGGTGGCTCACGCCTGTAATCCCAACACTTTGAGAGGCCAAGGCAGGTGGATCACTTGAGGCCAGGAGTTCGAGACCAGCCAGGACAACATGACGAAACCCCGTCTCTACTAGAAATATAAAAATTAGCTGGGTGTCGTGGCGCACGCCTGTAATCCCAGCTACTAGGGAGGCTGAGGCACGAGAATCGCTTGAACCTGGGAGGCAGAGGTTGCCATGAGCCGAGATCATGCCACTGCACTCCAGCCTGGGTGCCAGAGGGAGGCTATCTCAAAAAAAAAAGTAAATGAAAATATAAATTGTTCAATGAAATTGAGCTCACTAAATGTTAAGTTTGGCCTTTTGTTGCCATTTTCTTTAAAAACAATGGCATCTCTAGAAGTTTCTGGGAAGCAGTTATTCTCAGGAAAATGCACTGACTTCTGTGATTTGGTCATATCTGTGCCTGCAGAGAGCAGCACTTGAGGCGTGTCACAAGGGCTGGGGCGTTAGCGTGGTGGTTGGAGTAGCTGCTTCAGGTGAAGAAATTGCCACTCGTCCATTCCAGCTGGTAACAGGTCGCACATGGAAAGGCACTGCCTTTGGAGGTAATTCAATGGATGAGATTACTGCATTTTCTCTTTTGTTATTTGCATTGGCAGATGTTTAATTCCAGCCTAATTTTTTTATATTAACAAGAATCTTCATGGGCTGCCTTCTCATTATAAGTTGTTGCATGCAAGTCTGTTTTATTAGAAGGGATTCAGACTCAGTCACTATTTACCCCTAGGACTGGAGAGGTATTCACCTTCTCCTGAAACATAGGGCCACTTGGTGCATATTCTGTAAAAGAAACAAATCAATATTCTGTTAGTGAGGAAGTAGTTATGGGTATAACAGGGGCAGGAAGTTGATTTCAAAGCAAGCAAACAGTATCAGCCATTGTGTGTTTCTTCTTGTGGACTCAAGTAGCTTGTTACATTTTTATTCATTTTTCCAGGAGTACAGTGATCACTGGATGTGATAATACATCCAGTGATGTATGATTTTAGCAGTAACCAATATTGAGTCTCAAACTGAAAATATTTCATTGGATGAAGCCTTATCATAAAATCAAAAAGCTGCTAGACTGATCATTTTTCCCTTGTGATCCTAAAAAGTCCTTGGTGGTTTGGGGTTGCAGGGAAACACTTTCTATCTTTTCCATGGTTGCTCAGCCAGAGGAGAGAAAAGATGTCACAACATGTTTGTATTTCCCAACGATTGTGAATGAATGAGTCTGAAGTTTTTAAAGGGCTTTCAAAATATATATTTGTATTTCATCATCCTCCTAAAGAAAAAAAAATCACATCGTGTGTGTTTTGAATGATCTGTGTTTAACAGGTTGTCTTTTAAGGTCCTCTGCCTCATATTATGCCAGCTTTTTTGAAGGCCAGAAGAAAAGATTTGGAAAGTATGCTAAAATGAGGGATTTGGCCAAAGTCTTCCTTCTTTATAACTACAGAATTTGTCTTAGAAAATGTCTATCTGACTTGCCCTCCTCTTCAAAGCTCTAGATATATGCCACAGCAGAGTATCATAGAAGAAACTTTGTAAGCTGTGTATGCTATTTGGGGGCATCATTTTTTCCATGGCTGTATTTGAAAGGGCATTCCAAGCCTGGCTGATCCAGGGGGTCTTGGTAGTAACCTCTAACTGAAAAGCCTCATTCTGGCACATGCTGGTTGGGTAATTCACTGTATCATTGAGGCCCCTTGCATTGCTAAAATATGATCCAAAGATAATAGAAGTTTTTGTCTAGAGAACAGGAGTGGCTGTGGTCATCTCAGTTACCAGGTTTAAAAAGAAAGAAAAAATCTCCACAATTTGTGGGGAAAGAATAATTAGTGGAGAATATAAGGGAGGAGATTTGGAAAAGGCTCAAAAGAGCTTTGAAATATGGTTGAAAGCATCCTTAGAAGGTAGAAGGCTTCTTGTTGATTGTGTTGCTTCTTTAGATACAGTGAGAAATTGAAGCACCTAATTTTCTTTAAAATCTTACCATTTAGCTAAGAGTTCTATTTCATTTTTTAGTTTCATAGTTTTCTGTTCTGAGATGCTATCCCTATTTCATTGTTAAATTTAAAACCAAGGAAACAAAGTCCTGTATTATATGAGTTTTTTTTCTTACTTGAATATCATAATTATAGAAATCTTTGCTGATGTGGACCTAAATAAGCTTGTTGTTGAGACTTCCAGAGTTCTGTCGTGGGCAGTTTTAAAAGTCTCAATAGGCCAAAACTTAATGAGGTTTTAATAAATCTTAATACAGAGAAAGGAAAATTCTCATAAGTATTTACTTCTTTTTTTTTTATATCCATAGCTATTTTTATATCCATAGATTTAGTGGTTTTTTTTGAATTATACTTTAAGTTCTAGGGTACATGTGCACAAGGTACACATTTGTTACATATGTATACATGTGCTATGTTGGTGTGCTGCACCCATTAACTCGTCATTTATATTAGGTATATACCCTAATGCTATCCCTGCCACCTCCCCCACCCCATGACAGGCCCCGTTGTGTGATGTTCCCCACCCTGTGTCCAAGTGTTCTCATTGTTAAATTCCCACCTATGAGTGAGAACATGCAGTGTTTGGTTTTCTGTCCTTGGCGATAGTTTGCTCAGAATGATGGTTTCCAGCTTCATCCATGTCCCTACAAAGGACATGAGCTCACCTTTTTGTATGGCTGCATAGTATTCCATGATGTATATGTGCCACATTTTCAAATCCAGTCTGTCATTAATGGACATTTGGGTTGGTTCCAAGTCTTTGCTATTGTGAATAGTGCCACAATAAGCATATGTGTGCATGTGTCTTCATAGCAGCATGATTTATAATCCTTTGGGTATATACCCAGTAATGGAATTGCTGGGTCAAATGGTATTTCTAGTTCTAGATCCTTGAGGAATCGCCACA
>NW_012113475.1:10868561-10868976 GCF_000951035.1 Colobus angolensis palliatus | reverse complement strand
CAAAGGGAATGCTTCCAGTTTTTGCCCATTCAGTATGATATTGGCTATGGGTTTGTCATAAATAGCTCTTATTATTTTGAGATACATCTCATCAATACCTAGTTTATTGAGAGTTTTTAGCATGAAGTGCGGTTGAATTTTATTGAAGGCCTTTTCTGCATCTATTGAGATAATCATGTGGTTTTTGTCTTTGATTCTGTTTATATGATGGATTGTTTATTGATTTGCGTATGTTGAACCAGCCTTGTGTCCCAGGGATGAAGCCAACTTGATCATGGTGGATAAGCTTTTTGATGTGCTGCTGGATTCAGTTTGCCAGTTATTTTATTGAGGATTTTTGCATTGATGTTCATCAGCGATATTGGTCTAAAATTCTCGTTTTGTTGTGTCTCTGCCAGGCTTTGGTATCAGGATG
>NW_012113475.1:10851407-10868264 GCF_000951035.1 Colobus angolensis palliatus | reverse complement strand
ATTTAGTGCTATAAATTTCCCTCTACACACTGCTTTAAATGTGTCCCAGAGATTCTGGTATGTTGTGTCTATGTTCTCGTTGGTTTCAAAGAACATCTTTATTTCTGCCTTCATTTCGTTATGTACCCAGTAGTCATTCAGGAGCAGATTGTTCAGTTTCCATGTAGTTTAGACGATTTTGAGTGAGTTTCTTAATCCTGAGTTCTAGTTTGATTGAACTGTGTTCTGAGAGAGTTTGTTATCATTTCTGTTCTTTTACATTTGCTGAGGAGTGCTTTACTTCCAACTATGTGGTCAGTTTTGGAATAAGTGTGATGTGGTGCTGAGAAAAATGTATAATCTGTTGATTTGGGGTAGACAGTTCTGTAGATAACTATTAGGTCCACTTGGTGCAGAGCTGAGTTCATTTCCTGGATATCCTTGTTAACTTGTGGATCTGTCTAATGTTGACAGTAGGGTGTTAAAGACTCCTAGTATTATTGTGTGGGAGTCTAAGTCTCTTTGTAGGTCTCTAAGGACTTGCTTTATGAATCTGGGAGCTCCTTATTGGGTGCATATATATTTAGGATAGTTAGCTCTTCTTGTTGAATTGATCCTTTTACCATTATGTAATGGCCTTCTTTGTCTCTTTTGATCCTTGCTGGTTTAAAGTCTGTTTTATCAGAGACTAGGATTGCAACCCCTGCTTTTTTTGACTTTCCACTTGCTTGGGAGATCTTCCTCCATCCCTTTATTTTGAGCCTATGTGTGTCTCTGCACGTGAGATGGTTCTCCTGAATATAGCACACTGATGGGTCTTGACTCTTTATTCAGTTTGCAAGTCTGTGTCTTTTAATTGGTACATTTAGCCTATTTACATTTAAGGTTAAAATTGTTACGTGTGAATTTGATCCTGTCATTATGATGTTAGTTAGCTGGTTATTTTGCCCATTATTTGATGCAGTTTCTTCCTAGCATCAATGGTCTTTACAATTTGGCATGTTGTTGCAGTGGCTGGTACCAGTTGTTCCTTTCCATGCTTAGTGCTTCCTTCAAGAGCTCTTGTAAGGCAGACCTGGTTGTGACAAAATCTCTCAGCATTTGTTTGTATGTAAAGGATTTTATTTCTCCTTCGCTTATGGCTGGATATGAAATTCTGGGTTGAAAATTCTTTTAAGAATGTTGAATATTGGCCTCCACTCTCTTCTGGCTTATAGAGTTTCTGCTGAGAGATCCACTGTTAGTCTGGTGGGCTTCCCTTTGTGGGTAACCCAACCTTTCTCTCTGGCTGCCCTTCGCATTTTTTCCTTCATTTCAACTTTGGCGAATCTGACAATTATGTGTCTTGGAGTTGCTCCTCTCGAGGAGTATTTTTGTGGCTTTCTCTGTATTTCCTGAATTTCAGTGTTGGCCTGCCTTGCTAGGTTGGGGAAGTTCTCCTGGATAATATCCTGCAGAGTGTTTTCCAACTTGATTCCATTCTCCCCGTCACTTTCAGGTACACCAATCAGACATAGATTTGGTCTTTTCACAGGGTCCCATATTTCTTGGAGGCTTTGTTCGTTTCTTTTTACTCTTTTTTTCTCTAAACTTCTCTTCTCGCTTCATTTCATTCATTTGATCTTCAGTCATTGATACCCTTTCTTCCAGTTGATCAAATAGGCTACTGTAGCTTGGGCATGTGTCATGTAGTTCTCGTGCCATGGTTTTCAGCTACATCAGGCGAGGTCTTCTCTACACTGTTTATTCTAGTTAGCCATTCGTCTAATCTTTTTTCAAGGTTTTTAGCTTCTTGGCAGTGGGATCGGACATCCTCCTTTAGCTCAGAGAAGTTTGTTATTACTGATCATCTGAAGCCTTCTTCTCTCAGCTCATCAAAGTCATTCTCCGTCCAGCTTTGTTCTGTTGCTGGCGAAGAGCTGTGTTCTTTTGGAGAAGAGGCACTCTGATTTTTAGAATTTTCAGCTTTTCTGCTCTGGTTTCTCCCCATCTTTGTGGTTTTATCTACCTTTGGTCTTTGATGATGGTGACGTACAGATGTGGTTTTGGTGTGGCTGTCCTCTCTCTTTGTTAGTTTTCCTTCTAAGAGTCAGGACCCTCAGCTGCAGGTCTGTTGGAGTTTGCTGGAGGTCCACTCCAGACACTGTTTCCCTGGGTATCACCAGTGGAGGCTGCAGAACAGCAAATAATGCAGAATGGCAAATGTTGCTGCCTGATCCTTCCTCTGGAAGCTTCGTCTCAGAGGGGCATCTGGCCGTATGACATGCCAGTAGGCCCCTACTGGGAGGTGCCTCCCAGTCAGGCTACTCAGGGGTCAGGGACACACTTGAGGAGGCAGTCTGTCCATTCTCAGATCTCATACTCCGTGCTGTGAGAACTACTACTCTCTTCAAAGCTGTCAGGGACGTTTAAGTCTGCAGAAGTTTCTACTGCCTTTTGTTCAGCTATGCCCTGTCCCCAGAGGTGGAGTCTACAGATGCAGGCAGGCCTCCTTGAGCGGCAGTGGGCTCCATCCAGTTCGAGCTTCCTGGGCCGCTTTGTTTAGGTAGTCAAGCCTCAGCAATGGTGGACACCCCTCCCCCAGCCTTGTTGCCACCTTGCAGCTCAATCTCAGACTGTTATGCTAGCAGTGAGCGAGGCTCCATGGGCGTGGGACCCTCCGAGCCAGGCGCGGGATATAATCTCCTGGTGTGCTGTTTGCTAAGACCATTGGTAAAGCGCAGTATTAGGGTGGGAGTGTCCCAATTTTCCAGGTACCGTTTGTCACGGCTTCCTTTGGCTAGGAAAGGGAATTCCCCAACACTTGCGCTTCCCAGGTGAAGTGATGCCCTGCCCTGCTTTGGCTTACACTCTGTGGGCTGCACCCACTGTCCAACAAGCCCCAGTGAGATGAACCCAGTACCTCTGTTGGAAATAGAAATCACCCGTCTTCTGCATCACTCACGCTGGGAGCTGTAGACTGGAGCTGTTCCTATTTGGCCATCTTCAAGTATTTACTTCTTAACTGAAAGGTGTTTGTCAAATTCTTCGTTTCCATGCTATTTTGGATTTTTCATTACCCTTTAGCTCATCAAAAAATTCATTCTTTTAAATGCATTTGTGTCCTCCACTAAGTAACAAGCATATTGCAGGAATTTGTTGAATAAATTAATGTGTGATTTCTTTTAGGATGGAAGAGTGTTGAAAGTGTCCCAAAGTTGGTGTCTGAATATATGTCCAAAAAGATAAAAGTTGATGAATTTGTGACTCACAATCTGTCTTTTGATGAAATTAACAAAGCCTTTGAACTGATGCATTCTGGAAAGAGGTAAGCTTTCTCTTTAACTGTATATCATAGAATATAATAATGACACAGAGTTTGAGGCAATGGAGAGTCGAAAAACAATTTTAGTGGTCTTAAAGGTATCATTTAAAACTTAGTATGTTGGTTCCTTTTACAGCATTCGAACTGTTGTAAAGATTTAATTCAAAAGAGAAAAATAATGTCCATCCTGTTGTGATGCGATGGAAGCAGCTTAACAGGCAGGGAGAAGCGCCTGTAACCTCACAGCCTCATAGAGCTTCACAGCTACTCCAGAGAATAGTGTGATATTTGTAATTCATGAATATAATCAAGGACAAGGATAATTCAGTCATGAACCTGCTTTCCGGACTCTCCTCCACATAAATAATTGCTAGCTAATTAAGGAATATTTTAACATAATAAAAGTAATTTCTGCATTTGTGTGGAAGTTGTCTTCTTTGTTTTATGCAGTAATCATTGTCGTGGTTTGCTCATTATCTTCATTCTGTAAAGGAAAGATAAAGGAAGCAGGGCAGTGGTGGGTGACTGAAACCTCAGAAACATTCGTTGAACTTTGAAGGGTCTGAGGCCTGTTGATTAAAGAACAGATCCTAGCCATTAGTGACAGAGTTAATCAGGACCCAAGTCTGCTTCTGTGATAGTATCTTGAAGGCAGGTATTGTGCTTTGTTCATACCTGTACCCCAAATTCCTAGTATGGCATCTGCCCCTCACAGGGCACTAAAATGTATTACTGAAACAGCATTCTGGGCTTAAATAGGTGTATGTGTGTGTTGGTTGTGGCTGTACTATTTCTAGTATAGTGAATTACATACTGAATATCAAAGTTCTCAGCACCTACTTTTGTCAAATCTTAACATTATGCCACTTCCAGATCACATTGCCGTTCCTCCCCTCCAGAGGTCACAATTATCTAAAACTTAATGCTTATCATTCCTGTATATGTTGTTGTACTTTCACTGTATATAACCTAAACCATCTACTCTTTAGTACTGTTTTATATGTTTTTAAGCCTTATACTGGCTCATTCTACAGCTTTTTTCACTCAATCTATATTATATGTGAAGCTCTCATTCATTAATCTTAGTACTATGTAGCAGTATTCAATTATGGGAACTACCGTAATTTATCTGTTCTCCAATTGAAGGCATGAAGTTGTTGCCAGTTTCTGTATTACAACACTGTAGTGGGACATTCTTCTGTATTGGGCTCACTCTATTAGTTACTTAAGACGTGTATCAGAATAAACACATTTAGCCTTACTAGACATTGCCAAATTGCTCTTCAAAGTAGATGTGAATTTTTATGAATTACATGAGTGTGGAATGGTGTTTTATTTTCCTCAATTACTCGTTAAATCCTTCATTCTAATGGACATTTTATTTTACTGTGAAGAACCTGTTCCTATATATCCTGTGCCCAACTTTCTATTGAATTATTTCTCTTTCTCTGAATAATTTTTAGGAGTTCTTTATTCTAGACATCAATCATTTGTCAGTTTTATATGTTGCAAATATCTTCTAGTCTATCTTGTGACTTTTCTTTTTACTTCATGGCATTTTGTTGAATAAAGTTTTAATGTAGTCACATAAATCTTCCTGGTGTAGTGGTAAGTAACATTTAAGTTATTTTATCCTGAGAAGTATAAAGAAGCAAACACAAATGGTCCAGGATCTTACCATCCTGATAATCCTTGACACAAAAATAAATGAATGAATGCAATATACCTAAGGGTTAGAAAATACAAATTGTCAGGAAATTATATAATGAGAAAGAAAAGTTATACACTAACCTGCAAAAACTGGGTGATTACCGTTAAGTTTCTTATGTATCTTCTCAGGAGTTTCTATGCGCACAATAGCATACATATCCTTTAAAATTACACAAAAGGAATACTATCAACACTATTCTGTGCCCTTTTTTCTCCACGTTAGCCTTATTTTAGAGTCTGTATCAGTGCATCACATTTACCATGCAAATATCTTTTGGTTGGATTGATGCTATGTACTTTTTCAATTTATTGATATGGTTTAAAGGCTCCCACAGAATTATGTGTGAGAGAGCAACATGTCATTGATCGAGAAGTGGGAAACTGGTAGTTAGGGTCAGGACTTCCCCTTTTCAGAACTTTGGTGCATTTGAAGTGCCTGACAATGTAGTCCAGCTTCCCTCCTGTTTTACCTAGAGGGCTGGAGATACGAGGACCTAAATGGGCCCCAAGTATTATCTTAAGTGAACTGAAAGGAAGGAGAAATTAAAACTAGCTTCTACTCCACTTGTAAGAGATGTGTTTCTAATCTTTGGTGTAGCCCAGCCTTCTAGGAACAAAAGTAACCTAAGTTGGCAACTGCAATAACAAAACAGTTATGGTGAGTATGGAGGAAAGCCAATTAACTCCTAAAGGTCTTGTCCTTTGACTTTTCTTCTTAAACATGAGATATACATGAATTGCAATGGCAAACATATTTAGGTTTGCCAATATGAAAATGTAAAGCAGTTTTAAGATATTAAAATAGGCCAAGTGCAGTGGCCCACAACTGTAATCCCAGCACTTTGAGAGCCCAAGGTAGAAGGATCACTTGGCCTCAGGAGTTCAAGACCAACCTGGGCAACACAGACCTCATCTCTAGAAAAAAAAAAAAAAAAGTTTTTTTAATTGGTCAGGCAGGGTGGCATGTGCCTGTGGCCCTAGCTACTAAGGAGGCTGAGTTAGAAAGATGGCTTGAGCCCAGGAGGTTGAGACTGTAGTGAGCCATAATCACAACACTGCACAGCCTGGGCAACAGAGACGCTGTTTAAAAAAAAAAAAAAAAAAAATTAAAATACTACTCCAATTCTTATAGCTAGCCTATTATTGAATTTACTTTTCATTTCTGGCAAAGTACATACTCTTGAGCCAGCTGATTAAGTTTAGTATTAGCATTTCCTGGCTGAAAGCACAACTATCTCTAAAGAATCAGTTGTATAAAATCTGTACTTGAGACCAGGTCGAGGCTGCAGTGAGCTTTGATCACACTAGTGCACTCCAGCCTGGGTGGCAGAGTGAAACCCTGTCACAAAAACAATAAAAATAATTTTACAATTAGAATTCCTGGTTCATGAGACTTGACTATAGTTTTTTTTTTTTTTAAAAGACAGTCTCCCTCTGCTGCCCAGACTGCAGTGCAATGGCATGATCTCACCTCACTGCAATCTCCACCTCCCGGGTTCGAGCAATTCTCCTACCTTGCTTCCCAAGTAGCTGGGATTACAGGTGCCCGCCACCACACCTGGTTAATTTTTGTATTTTTTGTAGAGACGGGGTTTCACCATGTTGGCCAGGTTGGTCTTGAACTCCTGACCTCAGGTGATCTGCCCACCTCAGCCTCCCAAAGTGCTGGGATTACAGGCGTGAGCCACCGCTCCTGGCCAAGTCTTTCCTTTTAAGGTCATTTTAATACATCGTCTTAAATGGAATTGAGGAATTGCTAAACATATATAAACATATATGTTATATATGCCAAAAACTGCTGGGCGTGGTGGCTCACACTGTAATCCCAGCACGTTGGGAGGCCGAGGCAGGTGGATCACTTGAGGTCAGAAGTTTGAGACCAGCCTGGCCAACATGGTGAAACCCTGTTTCCACTAAAGATACAAAAATTAGCTGGGTGTGGTAGTGCACAACACCTGTAATCCCAGCTACTCTGCAGGCTGAGGCAGGAGAATCGCTTGAAACCCGGGAAACAGAGGTTGCAGTGAGCCGAGATCGCACCACCGCAGTACAGCCTGATCGATAGAGACTCAGTCCCCCCAAAAAAAATAACCATTCACTATGTGCATGTTAGCAAATCTACCCTGGTTGTCCAAAATTGGGATTCAACCCCTTTGGAAGTATTGGTAGAAATTTTTTAAATTGATACACAATAGTTGTACATACTTATGGGGCATGTAATACTGATATGTGCATACGATGTAAATGATCACATTAGAGTAACTGGAATATCCATCACCTCAAACAATAATTTCTGAAAGAACATTCCAAAGCTGCTCTTTTAGCTGTTTTGAAATATACAATAAATCATTAATTGTTGGAAAACTTTTGAAAGTTATCTTTAAGCTGCTTTTTTGGACAAGAGGTATATAACTGCAATACAGATGGATATTAACTTCCACTGCATATTTCATTAAAGCTGGTAAAATTTCTTTAGTTAAAAGATCTAAAATTTTGCCATATAAGGAACTTAAGCATCTTTATTATGTTTAATTGGAAAAATTTTATAATCCCAATATAAAAATTCCTCTTCAAGTATTTCCTGCATTGCCATTTTTAGCATGTTTGACTATTCTGCTATTTAACCTACCTAGTGATATTCGCTGGAGACAGTCCGTCTACAGGCATGTCTGACATGGAACAAGTTCTTTATTCACACAACATATAGAGTAGAATGTATGGGATGATGAGGTCGTTTGGGATGGAGGTATGGAAAGAACTGCATTATGTCCAAAACTTGACTACAGTGGAGCCAGTCAACATGTGTACAACTTAACACCTAACAAAAATGGCTCCAAAAAGTATACATAGCACTATTTCTGTTCATCCCATCTGAATGGAAGATTTTACTTAGCTGGTAATTCTCAAAATGTTTTGTTGACTCGGGGAAGGGGAAACATATTTTACATGCACAAAATGCTTCCGAACTTTTCTGCTCAGCTACCAGTCTGCCAAGTAGGCTGATGATCAAAGTCCTAAAGTACAGTTAGTTCTTTGGGCCTACAGGGAGACTCTGTTGACTAATGGTTTCAGCCCATTCTTTTCAATTCACACACAAGATCAATTTCTTTGTCAGCAAATACCTTTTAGAAAAAGTATACTACAAACACATTTGGAAAACATTTTATTAAGTACTGTGTAAACAGCTATTTAGATAATAATTGCATAGAACTATACCAAGATAATTGTGTCTTTAAGGAACAACTACCAAGTGAAGAAGGATGTGCAAAGTCCTCTATTATACAAGATTTCCTTTGGTGGAACGTTACGGTGACAAAGCAGCATAATGGGCTCTTAAGCAGATTGATTTTTTATCAAACTGGACATCATATCAGAATTCCTTATGTGTAAGAGAAATATGCAAATGCTCCTTTCAAGAAAGGAATGATAACCCACCATTGAATTACCTCCAGTTTAAACATGTACTCTTGACTGCCAAATGCTCCTTTCAAGAAAGGAATGATAACCCACCATTGAATTACCTCCAGTTTAAACATGTACTCTTGACTGCCAAAAATATCGAGATATGTTAAGATAAAACAGCAGAACATGCTTTAAAAAATATGTTGATCTCTTTCTCTAATCTACATGTTAATACTAAACGTTCTTATCCTTAGCATTGTTTCCTCAGAATCATCCAGGGCTCAAACTCAGATTTAAGTTTTAAAAATTCTACCCTGAATTGTCTTGTGATCTCTGACCCAACTACGGAAAAAAAGCGAATTTGTTTGATAGCCAGTCACATTCTATAAAGAATAAAACAGTTGGTAGTTGGCATATCACTGCACAAATAGTAGACTGCCACAGAGAAATGTGGTGATTTGTTCTCCTAGCCACAGAATCAATTCAAAAATTATAAAAATTGGCCGGGTATGGTGGCTCACGCCTGTAATCCAAGCACTTTGGGAGGCTGAAGTGGGAGGATCACTTGAGGCCAGAAGTTTAAGATCAGCCTGCGCAACACAGTGAGACCCTGTCTCTACAGAATAATAATAATAATCAGGTGTGTTGGAACAGGCTTGTAGTCCTAGTTACTTGACAAGCTGAGGTGAGAGGACTGCTTGAGCCCAGGAGGTCAAGGCTGCAGTTGGCCATGATCATGCCACTGCCTCCAGCCTGGGGAACAACAACGAAAAACTACTGAAATACTGTGTAACGACTAACAGCACAATAGTGATAAGTGAAAATTTTTATAGGAGGTCCTTCTTGAGTGCTCCATATATTAACTTTTTGTAAGTATTCTAGTAAAATACCAGTGTCGACCTTTTTTCAAAATTAACCAGAATCACCATACACAGACAGTTCTGTTGTTGCTCACCCACAGTACCCAAAATGAAAAGCAGCAGGTAACACATAGCCAGGGCCACCTTATTCCTGCTTCATCTTGCAAAACACCCAAATAAATGCAAACTATTTTTCTCTTTTTCCTACATAGCACCAAAAGGAAGACGAGAGAAGGCTGCCACAAGAGGGCCAGAGAGTTTCCATAGACTCTGTGCTAAGCTAACCTTTCCTTAGGTGTCCATTTTTAAAATAGAACAAAACATAACTTTTATAGGTTTTAGCCTAATGCAGCCTATATTGTGAAAGAGTTTGTTCCTAAAACATGAATGTCTAGATGTTATGTTCTAATATAAAGGAGTTGGAAAATGAGCCACACTGCCGCAAGTGTAGTATAATTTACAAGTGGTATAATTTGCTCCTCTTGTAGCTAGAGAGCTTGGTAAAAGTTAAACGCCATCAGATTTAGACAGAATCTTACTACACTGTCTCAAACAGATGCAGTATTTCTAACTTCCAGACCACTAATATATCCTCCCCACCTCTATTCTATTTTTTCCCCCCGGAGATTCGCTGCATTCATCGTTAAAAAGTAGCCCATGGTTTATGAAATTCAGAATACAATAAGATCTAAATTACTTCAATATGTTCTGAGGAAAAAAAAGAATCACAAAGAAATTGTGTACTTTATTGTTGGCAGTGATTTTGGTGTAGTAATTTTGAAACAATTTTACATCTGTCTGGTAGCATCAAGCAAATAAGCAAATATTAATCTCCCAGATTACTTGTTTAGGAAAAAGGTATTTTTACAGTGAAAAGGTCTGACAAACACCAAGTGATCAAACGTTGCATCAGCAATAAGGTGACATTATGTGCCTCATGTTGTACAATGAATTGGGGCATACAACTGCCATCTCTGGAGTCTTCCACCAAGATGTTTATCCTGAATCTATCCTCATGAGGAACAATCAGACAAATGGACTTTTGTAAACTAACCGGATTTTTCAAGTGTCCATTTCTTAAGACATCAAAAAAGGTGTGAAGGTTATTCTAGCATGGGTGTCCAACCTTTTGGCTTCCCTGGGCCACAGTGGAAGAATAATTGTCTTGGGCCACACATAAAATATGCTAACGATAGCTGATGAGCTCAAAGGCCCATGCATAATTTTCGTGATATCCGCCACCACAGATTAACAAAAGATCCTTGCAAAGGATTAGACACAGCTGCTAGAGTTAAGAAGACTAAGACCAGGTACGGTGGCTCACTCCTGTAATCACAGCACTTTGGGAGGCCGAGTCAGGTGGATCACCAGAGGTCAGGAGTTCGAGACCAGCCTGGCATCAACACAGTGAAACCCTGTCTCTACTAAAAATACAAAAATTAGCCGGCATCATGGTGGGGGCCTGTAATCCCAGCTACTTGGGAGGCTGAGGCAGGAGAATCACTTGAACCCAGGAGGTGGAGGTTGCAGTGAGCCAAGACTGTGCCACTGCACTCCAGGCTGAACAAGAATGAAACTCCATCTCACACACACACACACACACAAAAGAGACTACAGATACATGACAACTAAATGCCATGAATTTGGAAGCTTTAAATAACATTTTGGGGGAAAATTAAAGTGTATGTACTATATATTATATAATTCTGTATTAATATTAAATTTCTAATTATGATCATGTAAAAGAATGTCATTAGGTTAAGAGATACATGCTGATGTAGTAGGGTGAAGTACGATGTTGCTTCTTTCAAAAGAAAAGTGCTTATACAGAGATAAAGGTGACAAAATGACAATTGTTAAAGGATATATGATTATTTCACTGTACTATACTTTCAAGTTTCCTATAATTTGAAATTTTTCAATATAAAAAGTTGGAGATAGATAAAAATTTTAAAGGAAGGGAAAAACAAGAAGGAAATCGCTTACAGATACCATGAGAGTAGAACTTAAGCAAAGTAGAGCCTCCTGCTCTCAGATTTAACCAAATCCAATGAAAACCCAGAAGTCGTTAGGGAACAAACTGAGGAATCAGGCAAACAAATTCCTAAACCTCCTCACCAACTCCTCCTGCCTATTAATTTAGATATGTGGGCGCAAGTGGTATAAAGATTGGTTAATCCATTTTATCAACAAAAGACATAAAATGAACTTCATGTTTCCCTTCTTCTAAGTTATAATTCCAAAGGAGTTGGAAGACTGGCAGGGAGGGGAAAAAAAGTATTCTAAAAGTTAATGTAAAAAAAGTTAATACTTTTTTTTTTTTTTTGGTTGAGATGAGGTCTCACTCTCTCACCCAGGCTGGAGTGTAGGGGCACAATCATAGCTCACTGTAACCTTGAACTCCTGGGCTCAAGCGATCCTCCCACCTCAGTCTCACGAGTAGCTAGTGATTTCGTAAAAAGGTGGCAGAATGATGAAACTAGGTGTTTTGTCACCTAAATCCAATGAACACTTGTAATTAGTTATATGCAATTGGACAAGAGCCCATGTTGTTTTAAAATCTCCCAAACTAAGAAAAGCATTATCACCAGTGTTTTATCTTTTAACCAAAAAACTATTCCACCAAGATCTTTTTTCCTTGAGCTTATCTTCTAATGACAGACACTGAATAAGCCCACACTGTTAATTCCACAATCAGTACATAAAATACTCCCCTAATATTCAGCATTCTGTCTTAAAAGCTCTCAAAAATGTGGTTACATCTCAAATGCTGCTGGCACTGTATTGAGTTTATGTACAGTCACTGCACCTGAAAAAGCATTTCTACTCAAATGGTCGTGAATTTATTTTAGATTATCAAACAGCCTCCCCATTCCCACCATTTCCCTCTGAAATCCCAAAGAAATGCAGCCAAGTTAATGACTACATGGTAGAATAATCATTCAAACTTTTTAATCTCCCTTTACACATTATATTAACATTCATATTGCAAGGCATTCCATTCACAAATATTACAGTTTGATAAAAACTTCACATACTCCCAAAGTCTATACCAGATTCAGTCAACTTTACTAAATCATTCAAATAATAAAAGTAATGAAAACATTATTATATTTTAAAGCAATAAGGTCTGAGGCACTGTGGGAAAGATGTTCTAAGTATAATGTGTCAGTGGTATGAAATTGTATTACAAGGATGCCCAGTAATCAAGTACACTCTAATGACAATGACTTTGTGATCTGATATGTCTTCATTGGATACACTCCTACTTGGACAACTGCTGAAAGGAACGGAGATATTGGGCAGCTGAGGTCATTTCTAATGAGGTTCCCAACTATGTAAAGGAGAGGTGTGTTTCAGCACACCAAGGACAGCTGCATCTCTACTGCAAGGTTACAGTACACAAAATTCCTTCCTCATCACTATCACGTTTACTCAATGTTAGATTTTAATAGCCCACTTGGCCTCCTGGGCTCACAGCTGGAGACAGTTTAGAACTCTTTCCCCATCCTCCACCAGAGTGCAGCCTTCACCCTTCTCTGAGCACCTCCAAAGTATGCCCTTGAAGTAAAACAGAAACGGGAAGAAAGGGAGCTTTTTCTTTTCCATTTCTGACCAAATGTATTATGAAATTCTCATGCCCTGCAACTGTCAGCCACCACTTGGAAAATGGCTATTTTTGCCATAAACTAGATTTTTAAAAGCCTGATAACCTTCCAAAATGAATTTTACTACATTCATTCACTGACACACACACAGTCCACATTGGAGAAAGTCTCATTGGGTGAGTGCTTCTCTACGCACAATTACAAGGATAAATAATCAGCATGGGGGAGATGGGAGGCCAAATCCCAACCAGGAATTAAATCACTGCAAACTATGGATCCATTTGTAAGAGCATATAAACCTGTCAGAGCAGAACCAACACAAACCCCGGGTCACATAGTGTTTGGTAATTATGTATATGGAATTTAAAATGTATACATATATATTTCCATATATATAATTTTTAAAATCTGGTGCAACATATATTGCTAAAGTTTCAAAGATTCTCATTTCCAATGTTCACCTGGAAAGCAGCTGGCTCTTGATGGCTGTTTTGTGGCAGTGATAAAAGCAACTAGAAGCAAGTTTAAGTAAAAGTGCTCAAAGGGCAAATGAGAAAACAGGTGTGCAGGGGGAGGGCTGAAGAGTTGGGCAATGTCTCCTCTATTCTTCTCAGCTTTTTCAGACCCGAGACAAGTTCTTGAGGACACACATCAAATGCTGCAGTCCTGTCTTATGTATAGTCAAAACAAAACAAGTGATTAAAAAAAGGTTCCTCTTCCTTTCTGTACTATCAATAAAATGCATAGTACAGTAAGAAGGTATCACTGAGATGTGCCATCTTGGGAGAAATTAAAATTGAGACATGAAGTGAGGCCGTGCACTGTCAAGTCGCCGGGTTAGGATTTCGCAGCCAGTGTCTGTGACCAGGAGGGTGTGCTCAAACTGAGCAGACCGCTTTCCGTCTCTTGTCACCGCAGTCCAACCATCTGGCCAGGTTTCATCCTGCCATCCGCCTTCAACAAAAACAATTTCTTAGTTCAATCACTCAGTTTTCTAAATGAACTCTATCAAGAAGAAAGCCAAGTAGAAAATTCACTACTAAGATCCTTATTTACATGCGAATTGTTTTAGCTAATGCCCTTCCAACTTCATTTTGGTCTTCAGTATGTTTGATGTTTGAAGTATTTTACAATTTAAAAATCAGAAAGAAAAAAAACTTGAATTAATGAATTTAGCTCTTTCCTAGTTTAATTTTGGCATCTGACAAAACTAGAGTCAGCATATATAGTGAAGGAAATCATGTAAATGTTTACAGTTTTATTACAGCATTCAATTCCTGATATAATTTCAAAATGGTAGGCACACAAACAGATGGTGAAAACAGATTATACCGTAAAGTTTTTGTGAACTACACCCCTGGAACCAGAAAGAGGGGCAAAAGAAAGACTGGTGTGAGAGGATAAGAAAAATATGAGGCAGAATGGTCTGGATAGGAGTTGAAACCAGAGAAGGGAAGCGAAGGGACAGTGAACCTGGGAGGCCATGAAAGAAAACTTAGGGAAAGGAGGGAATGGGGGTGAAGAGGGCATAATGAGGGAAAGCAGAAAGCAAAGGCCCAAGAGAATGTGAGGCAGAGGTGGAATGAGAAAGGCAATTCTAGATACCACTGTAAAAGATGTATTTGCGAGCTTTCTTCTTCCAAAATTAGATGTTAAAAAAAAAAATCAATACTTTCTTCATTTTTAGTAATTTTTAGGTGAAACATATTAACCTCTAGGACTCACTGACTCAGACAGACAAATCCCAGAACATAAACTCTGTAGTGAAGTAAACTACTTTTGCAATATTAAATCCCAGGCTAAAAAGAAAATATGAGGCAGCCTAAAAAAGTTAACTCATGCTTCATCAAGCAACTAAAGATGAGTAAATCTATGTTTTCCAATGTAATGGCCTTTACACAAATGGATTTAAAACACTACTACTATGATTTTATTGTAATCTGATAAAACAGGATTTTTAGTAATGTCAAGTCAAATTTATTTGGCTATTCTGAGGAAATTCTCCTGCAGATTTGAGACTTTCTATTCCAGGGATTTAACCTAGCTGAGTTACACTAAAGTATATCTGATATAATTTGATGATTAATGATCTGTGCTGGCTGTATAGAAAGTTATTTGCTTACTGAAAATACTACATCACGGCTCACCAACCTAGTTAATGGAAATATGTAGCCAAAATGACACTTTCCTCCCACTATCTTTCTTTTCACTGCTAAATACTTACCATCTTTACAACTGGTTGCACATGATCAGAACTTTATCCTTATTACAAGAGGATAACAAAAACTTTACTGCACATCTGTACAGTCTTTTAAAGTATATAAAGTACTTTATGTTAATATAAATCATCTCAGTCTAGCAGCCCTGGGTGTTGGCAAGATAGGGATTCTAATTTTCATTTTACAGAAAATGCAATAAGGAATCAGCTTTAGAAGGCAGCCTTTAAAGTGACTTCAGTGATCCCCACCCACCTGGCATGCACGCCCTTGTGTGAGCTTCTGCTCCCCTTGAGTGCGGGCTAGATTCAGTGAATCACTTCTAAGAAAGAGAATATAGAAGTCGCTCCCGAGACTGGGTTATAAAAAGACTGGAAGGATCCAGAGAGGGAGTATCCTTTAATACAGGGCTCAGGACACACAAGCTCTACTGCTACTGCCTCACTTTACATCGCCTAACCAGGAAGCTCCATTACTAGAATCACTCTGAACATCTCAGTGAGGAGCCCTAATTGTGACTCCAAGTCTCCTATCACTGCTACAAGCCTGTCTGGAAGGAATGACAACAGTGGGGAGGCTGCCAGAGCCAAGTGTGTCCTTGGTGTGCTTTCCCCACAACAGCGATATGATGCCATGTGATGACATGAGTGCAGACCATGAAGCATCATAACAGCTCATGAGCTGAGTCTGACAAATTCTGCCAGGTAACGAGCTAAAAGTTACAGGCAAGCTACTCACCCTCTTCAAGGACCAGTTTCCTCCTTTGTGTAATGGGGATAACACCACCTTATAAATTGTGAAGAATTAAACCATATAATCATATCTGCCTCAAACTGGGTGGCTCATCAAATGCTCTACTTTGTTCCCTCCTCTTCCCTCTCCTACATCAAGCAGGAACATCCGCACAGACTTGACCTGGGCGCCTCATTATTACAGTGCACCCTCTGACATGAGCTTTATGTAAAGGGACTTCAGCATCTCCTGACAGAAGATTACCATGTAGAAACCATGTCTTCTTGCCAAACCTCTCAATTTTCAGTTCTCCACGACACTGAATCAAGTTTGAGGTGGCACAGGGAATGAGTAGGAAGCAAAAAGCAAGCAGGTAGAAAAAACCACTGACACGATGAATAGACTAAAATACACACAAATTCAACTGAAGAATATCATGGCATCCTTTTTTCTCACCTTCACAAATCATTGGCTCAATTGTAAATACATGGCCCGACTTCATCACTCCAACTGCTTTATTTTCTGAAATTAAAGAAAAAAAGTCTCAAAAGGTAGCAAAACCAACAGTGTACTGTTGAACAGGTAACTAGAAAGAGTACACAACTCAAATTCCTATCAGTGATTATTAAATCAATTACCTTCTCCTCTCCTGATTCCCTTTCTTTAAGTTCAACAAACAGGTATTACACCGGTAGCCATCTAATATGGTGCACATATTGTCCTAGGCACATTTCATTATGCTTATGTATTCTAGGAAGACAGAGGTATTTGTAGGCTGTATTTCAGATATGAGTATCACTTCTATAAAAAGAAAAGTGGCAAATAAAAATAAAGAATAAAAGAGAAGTACCTTGATTTCTATTACCTCATGATTAGAATGGCAATCACAGAACCAAGAGTTCCACTGCTCATCCGGGTAGAGAAGTTTAAAGGAGAATGACAGATGTTTTAGATTATGCCAGAAATCTCCCACCGCTTTGGGGGGAAAGTATGTATTTGTACACAGGGGCACAGCCCATAGAAACTACATGATTTTCTTTTTTTTT
>NW_012113475.1:10791564-10850867 GCF_000951035.1 Colobus angolensis palliatus | reverse complement strand
GTAATCCCAGCACTTTGGGAGGCCAAGGCAGGCAGATCACATCAGGCCAAGGGTTCAAAACCAGCCTGGCCAACATGGTGAAACCCCATCTTTACTAAAAATACAAAAATTAGCCGGGTGTGGTGCCACACGCCTGTAATCCCAGCTACTTGGAAGGCTGAGGCAGGAGAATGGCATGACCCCGGGAGGCGGAACTTGGCAGTGAGCCGAGATCAAGACCATCCTGGCTAACACGGTGAAACCCTGTCTCTACTAAAAATACAAAAAATTAGCCGGGTGTGGTGCCACACGCCTGTAGTCCCAGCTACTTGGGAGGCTGAGGCAGGAGAATGGCATGACCCCGGGAGGCGGAACTTGGCAGTGAGCCGAGATCCTGCCACTGCTCCAGCCTAGGCGACAGAGCAAGACTCTGTCTCAAAAAAACAAACAAAAACAAAAACAAAAACAAAAACTGAGGAAACCACTATTTTTTAATTCAAAGCAAAAAAAGCAAACTCCATTGTCCAAGTTTACTAATAATGCTTTTTTCAGGATCATCATGAGAAATATAACAATAAATTACAGTGACCAGACCTGCCATATCCCTCAAAAAGGCCAAAAATGTTAAAACTAGGAATAGGTTTTTTTAGACAAAAATGGAGAACTAATTTAAATTTCAAGTTAAACAAAACCTAATAAGGGTATCAGCTAAGCGAATGACTGCAATGCCCAACCTGACCACCAGATGGCTAATACATCAGCTTTTCAGGGTTCCTGTGTGAGGTTGTTCTGATCTGCAACTTTGTTTTCAATGGCAAATTTGACCGTCCTTTGAGGCTGACTCGACTAAACTCTCCTCTTTCCAGGAATGGTCTAATCTCCCCTACACGTTTACATTGCTGCACAACTTTCCAGATGAATAGGTATCGTGCTGCTTTCCACTATCTTAGGTATTGCCAAATTACACTTACTGCAGATTTCAAATCTGGAGCTTCTAAACTGATATAAAATCCTAAGGTCATTAAAAAAAAAAAAGAAACATTTGACTTTTAATTTCTAAACTCATAAACCTTCAAAAGGACATGCTTATTAATACATATACAGAATTGGTCTATATTTCCTTGGAGAAACCAAAAAGAAAATGTCAAGAATGTCAGTGTGGTGTCACCGAAAGTAAAAAGGATGAAAGGATCTTGAACTCTCATGTCCAATATAGCAGCACTGGCCATGCTACTCCCATAGCTAGGAAGTACTTGAAAAGTGGCTAATCAGAACTAAGTCTATAAGTGCAAAAGCAATTTGGATTTCAAAGACTACAACAACATGTAACGTATCTCTCAATAATTTTTACACTGATTAAAGTTTCAGTTTCCAACATACCTCACTCAACAAATATACATTATCTGAGTCACTATAATATTGCAGACACTGTTAGGCACTTTTTAAAAAATTTGTACCTAATCTATAGTCTCTCATAGAATGACTGTAATATGGAGGCATACCTTGTTTTATTGCACTTCACTGTATTACGCTTCACAGATACTGCTTTTTCTTTCTTTCTTTCTTTTTTGAGATGGACTCTTGCTCTGTTGCCCAGGCTGGAGTGTACTGGCACGACCTCGGCTCACTGCAACCTCCACCTTCCAGGTTCAAGTGATCCTCCCACCTCAGCTTCCTGAGTAGCTGGGGACTACAGGCGCACACACCATGGCCATCTAATTTTTGTATTTTTAGTAGAAGCATGGTTTCACCATTTTGGCCAGGCTGGTCTAGAACTCCTGACCTCAAGTGATCTGCCTGCTTCAGCCTCCCAAGGTGCTGGAATTACAGGCATAAGCCACCACATCTGACCAGATACAGTCTTTTTTTAAAAAAAAATAAACTGAAGATTTGTGGCAACCCTACACTGAGCAAGTCTAACAATGTCATTTTTCCCATAGTGCATGTTCACTTCATGTCTCTGTGTCACAATTTGGTAATTTTCACAATCTTTCAAACATGTTCATTATTATTGTATCAATTATAGTGATCTGTGATCAATGATCTTTGATGTTAAAATTTTAATTGTTTTGCAGCACCACAAACTGTGCCCATGTAAGACAGCAAACAAATGTTTGTGTGTGGTCTTACGGCTCCATCAGCCTGCCCCACTTCTCTCTCCCTCTCCTCAGGCCTCAGGCCTCCCTATTCCCTGAAACACAATACTGCAATTAGGCCACTAACACTTAGAGGCTACAATGGCCTCTAAGTGTTTAACTGAAAGGAAGAGTCACATGTCTCTCACTTTGAATCAAAAGCTAGAAATGATTAAACTTAATGAGGAAGGCATGTCAATAGCCTAGATAGGCCAAAAGCTAGGTCTCTTGTGCCAAAGAGTTAGCCACGTTGTGAATGCAGAGGGAAAGTTCTTGAAGCAAACTGAAAGCGCTACTTCACTGAACCCACAAATGCAAAGAAAGTAAAACAGTCCTACTGCTGTTATGGAGGAAGTTTGAATGGTCTGGACAGAAGATCACACAACCCACAACATTCCCTTAAGCCAAAGCCCAATCCAGAGCAAGGCACTAACTCTCTTCAATTCTACGAAGGCTGAGTGAGGTGACAAAGCAGCAGAAGAAAAGTTGAAAGCAGAGGTTGGTTCACGAAGTTTAAACAATCCGTCTCCATTACATAAAAGTGCACGGTGAAGCGGCAAGTGCTCATGTAGAAACTGCAGCAAATTTGCCAGAAGATATAGCTATGATGAAGGTGGTTATACCAACAAACAAGATTTTCAACGCAGACCAAAACAGCCTTCTCATGGAAGAAAATGCCACCTAGGACTTTCTAACTAGAGAGAGGTCAATAACTGGCTTCAAAGGACAGGCTGACTTTCTCGTTAGGGGATCCTGCTGCCTGTGACTTTAAGTTGAAGCCAATGCTCATCTACCATTCCTTAGGATTCCTTAAGAATGAAGCGAAATCTACTCTGCCTGTGCTCTAGAAACGGAACAACAAAGCCTGGATGACAGCACCTCAATTTATAGCATGGTTTACTGAATATTTTAATAATATTAATATATAATTAATATATATGATATATAGGTAATATACTTAATATATAATATAGTTAATATAATTAATAATATTAATGCTGAAACCTACTGCTCAAAGAAAAAGATTCCTTTCAAAATATTACTGCTCACTGACAATGCACTGGTCGCCCAAGAGCTCTAACGGAGATGTATTAGGAGATGAATGTTGGTTTCATGCCTGCTAACATGGCATCTATTCTGTAGCTCATGGATCAAGAAGGAATTTTGACTTTCAAGTCTTATTATTTAAGAAATACATTTTCTAAGGCTGCCATAGATAGTGATTCCTCTGATGAATCCGGACAAAAGTAAACTGGAAAACTTCTTGAAAGGATTCACCATTCTGGATGCCATTAAAAACATCTGTAGGCTGGGCGCGGTGGCACATGCCTGTAATCCCAGCACTCTGGGAGGCCGAGGCGAGTGGAATGTATGAGTCCAGGAGTTCAAGACCAGCCTGGGCAACACAGTGAAATCCCATTTCTACTAAAAATACAAAAAAAAAAAAAAAAAAAAAAATAAGGCGGGCTATGGTGGTGCATGCCTGTAATCCCAGTTACTCAGGAGGCTGAGGTGGAGGAATCACCTAAGCCCAGGAGGTGGAGGCTGCTGTGAGCTGAGATCGTGCCACTGCACTCCAGCCTGCGCAACCAGAGTGAGACTCTGTCTCAAAACAAACAAAAACAAAACCAAAAAATTGTGATTCATGGGAGGAAATTATGTGATGCATAAGAGGAAATCAAATATCAATATTAACATGAGCTGGGCAGAAGGTAATTTCAACCCTTTTGGATGACTATGAGGGGTTTGAAACTTAGTGGAGGAAGTAACTACAGATGTGGAAAGAGCAAGAGAACTAGAATTAGTAATGGAGCCTGAGGATGTGAGTGGATTGCTTCAATCTCATGATGAAACTTGAACAGCTGAGTAGCTGCTTCTTATGGATAAACAAAGAAAGTAGTTTCTTGAGATGGAATCTACCCATAGTTAGCATTGTTGAGATGATAACAAAAGATTTGGAATATTACTTAAACTTAGTTGATAAAACAGAAGCAGGGTTTGAGAGAACTGACTCCAATTTTGAAAGAAGTTCTGTGGATAAAATGCTATCAAACAGCATCACAAGCTACAGAAAAATCTTCGTGAAAGGAAGAGTCAATCAATGTGACAAACTTTGTTGTCTTATTTCAAGAAATTGCCACAATCACCCTGATATGGGTTTGGATCTGTGTTCCCACCCAAATCTCATGTTGAAATGTAATGCCCAGTGTTGGAGGAGAGGCCTGGTGGAAAGTGACTGGATCATGGGGGCAGAGTTCCCATGAATGGTTTAGCACTACCTCTCTTGGTACTGTATAGTGAATGAGTTGTCATGAGATCTGGTTGTCTCTCCTCCCACGTGCTCTCTCTCTTGCTCCTGCTCCCACCATGTTGAGACACTCATTCCCTCTTTGCCTTCCGCCATGATTTTAAGTTCCCTGAGGCCTCTCTGAAAGCTGATGCTGCCATGCTTCCTGTATAGCCTGCAGAACCATGAGCCAATTAAGCCTCTTTTCTTTATAAATTACCCAGGTTCAGGAATTTCTAACAATGTGAGAATGTAATACAAACCTCAGCCTTCAGCAACCACCACCCTCATCAGTCAGTAGCCATCAACATCAAGGGAAGACCTTTCACCAGCAAGAGGATTACAACTCGCTGAAGACTCAGATGACTGTTAGCATATTTTAGCAAGAGTATTTTTAAATCAAGGTTTGTGCACTGCTAAGACTACACACACAATAGACTACAGTATAAACGTAACTTTTTTATGCACTGGGAAACCAAAAAATCTGTATGACTTGCTTTATTGCGATATTCACTATATTGCAAGGGTCTGGAACCAAACAGTTATCTCAGAGTTATGCCTGTACAGTTTAAATGTAAAATATTATCATCATTACTTCCCACCCATTGATTCAAACATAGAAGCAAGGACTTCTCCTACATAGAAGCAGTGCAGGAATCTTATACAACGATTTCCTGGTTCTTCCCTCATCTGGGTTAGGAATATAGAGTTACAAACGAAAGCAGAGATTTACATTTCAAAAGATATCTCTGCTATCCAAAAAAAAAAAAAACCCTTCAATTGTTTAATACTTCCCTAGAGTGACCACAGCATATTTTGTTTTATATAAATGTGACTCCTCATAAACATAACATATAAGACTGGGTATGGTAGCTCATGCCTGAAACCCCAGCTCCTTGGGAGGCTGAGGTGAGCAGACTGCTTGAGCCCAGGAGTTTGATATCAGCCTGGGCAACATGGAGAAACCCTGTCTCTATAAAAATATAAAAATCAGCCAGGGATGGTGGCCCACACCTGTAGTACCAGCTACTCAGGAGGCTGAGGTAGGAGGACTGCTTGAGCTCTTGGAGGTCAAGGCTCCAGTGAGCCGTGATTGCACCACTACACTTTAGCCTAGGCGACACAGTAAGATCCTGTCCCAAAACGACTATATAAAGTAAAGTACACCTGGGTCCTTTTTCCTCTTTTCATAATTGTTTCTTTTCATAATTGTTTCTTATGTCTAATTAAATGCTTTAATAGGAAACTCACATGACATCTTTTGTATAACAGTGGCAACATATTTTGCTGACACTATAACCACTAACCAAAATCCCCTTCTCCCATAAATATTATTGTCTTCAGTCTCTGCTGATCTGACAGGAGGCGGAGCTCAGGTGGTAAAGCTCGCTTGCTTGCCACTCACCTCCTGCTGTGCAGCCCAGCTCCTAACAAGCCAAGGATCAGTACCTGTCTATGGCCCAGGGGCTGGGGACCCCTGCCCTGAATGACTGCTCCAGCTTCTCCTTTAGAAAGGTTGCTCACTCATTTCACTTTCTCTTCACAACTATCCATGTCTAGGATTTTACCACGTCACACCTCAACTACAACAACTGCCCATTAGGTCAACGATCTTCAGAACTCGCACCTGCAATCCATCTTAGTCACCACTGCCAAATTAGCCTTCTCAAAATATCAGCTTCATTATGCCATTCTTTTGCTCAAAAATAATTCTGAAGATTCCAACACAGAAGTCACATTTCTTCAGTCTGGCATTCAGCACACCTGGACTGCCTGCTGCTAGTCCTTAACATATAACTCAGCCAACCTTATATTTTCTCTGTTCATCTCTATTTGAAGCACCCATATTCACCCACCAACTGGAAAGTTTTTCTCCTCTCCACCCAACCAAAACCTCAACCACTCTTTAGTTCTCCCACCGCACCCAGCTCCAAATTTCTTCAATCCTTACTCATCAGCATGATGTATAGGAGAAAAGACTGACTCCAGAGAGCAAGACAGAACCCAGGTATCAATGCTAGTCTGACATTTAATTACTAGTTCGTGTGACCTTGAGCAAGCCAATTACCTCTGTAAGCACAGAGTTGCTTTAAAAAAATTGGGCTAAGAAATTATCCACAGAGTTGCGATGATCAAATGAGATATTACATATTACTGTCATTGATTAAATGCTTTTGTGTACTGTTTTCATGCAGAGTTCTAAGTGCTTTCCATGTATCATCTCACTTAACCCTCATAACAATTCTACAGTAAATACCATTCCCTACTATTGTACAGATGAAAAAAATTAAGCACAAGGAGATGAAAGTGTTGATCTAGCAGTGGCTCAATATATATGTGCTAAGTTCCTTTCTAGGTCACTTACTGTGGACAGCTTTCATTTCCAACACTAAACAACAGATTCATTCCTGCACATGTCTTCTCTCTCTACAGAAAATATTTCTGTAAGACGTTATCTATCTTACACTTTCTTTGTTATTGTATCATATGGCACTCAACCTGAGGAAAGGTACTTTGTTTATTCCCCTCTACTTATATGAACAAATATTACAGGATCTGACATACATTAAGCACTAAAAACCAAGCAAGACGAACTGACTTCACCTAAGGAATCAGAATAGTAAAGGCTAGGCCTGTGGCAGACTGTTGATTGTTCACCAAAATAAGGTTACTTTGCTTCCATAACACACAATTAAATGATGTTTTCCCACCTCCCTTGCATTTAGATGCAGCCATGTGACTGAATTCCTGCCAATGGAAAATAAATTTGATTTATGCCAATTCCAGCTGACTGTTAAAAACTCCCAAGTATACCCCTCCAAGCTTCAACCCCCAACACCCCCACTATCTACTAACCAGGAGGGCAACTCCCAAAGTGACTTTGAAAGCCATAGGCCGAAGATGACACAGCCTGTGTCACACAGTAACTGCCCTGCCCCCACAGCGACCAAACACACCTGCCTTGGACTATTATGTGGGTAAGACATGAATTTGCACTGTGTTTCAGCAAATACACATTTTGGGATTCTATCTACAGCTAAGAGATTACTCTAGTGAATACAAAATAGTAGGTACTATTAAATGTATGAATACGTATTTGTTGAATAAATGGTGAGCTTATACCAAATCTCCGGATAGTACTTACTGGCATAGTGGGGTACATTGGGAGCTGTATGAAAAAGCTTATGGATTCCATGCCCACAATAGCTTCGAACAACTGAAAACCCATTTGCTTGGGCATGCTTCTGGATAATGTTTCCCAGTTCTCTGTACCGAACACCAGGCTTCACTGAAAGGAAAAGAGAAAATTCATGATAAACTAATAATAACTAACATGTACTAAGCAATTACTATCAACCGGGTGCAGTGGCTCATGCCTATAATCCCAGCACTTTGAGAGGTCAAAGCAGGAAGATCGCCTGAGCTAAGGAGTTCAAGACCAGCCTGGGCTACATGGCAAAGCCCTCTCTCTGCAAAAAAATACAAAAATTAGCCCCGCATAGTGGTGCATGCCTATAGTCCCAGTTACACTTGGGAGGCTGTGGTAGGAGGATCACTGGAACCCGGGAGGTCGAGGATGCAGTGTTCCTGCCACTGTACTCTGGCCTGGGCAAAAGAGACAGACCTTGTCTCAAAATAGAAAAAAAAAAAAAAAAAAAGTTAATTACTATCTTTGTGCTAGGAAGCTTTTGAAACACTTTTATGCATCCATGCCTCAACTTACAGATGAAGCACAGAGAGGCCAAACAGCCAGTAATTGGTAGAGTTCTAATTCAAACCAAGGGCATTTGTAGTTCCTCCTTTCATGCCAAAAAACGTTAGACTCATAACAGTACTAAAGGGTTGGAAGTAGGTACCTTTTGCTTTCTTTAACAATAGAGAAGAAAATACTTCTTTTCGCATCCCTCCCTAAGGCCAAGTGTTCCATTCTATTTATGTGAGCAGAAGAGATAAGAAAATGCACTAGGAGTAAAAGGAATGTTCAAAAAGTAACGAATTGTCCTGAGTTTCAGCCTGGACAACTTCTGAAAGACTTACTTCCCCTGGGTTTCTTTATCCCCATAAAAACGTTCTCAAACTTTCCACGGCTGCCTCTATAGACAATTCTAGAGGTACAGTATAGGAAAGATACTTCTCACTATATTCACTTTCTGCTCTGTTTAGCTTTTATGACTTTTACTGGTGTTTCAATAAAACACAAAACAAAACAAGTGGTTCTCATCACTATTAAGGTTCTCCCTCACACTAAGACTTAGGAGCTGGGCACTGTCAGACTCCTAGGGAACCTCAAGATGGCTCTGGGGATCCTTAACTCGCTACACTCTCCTACTCAGCTATCTGATTCCCAGACTGAGGTTCAGATACAATGTATCTTTCCCATCCATTTCAGGGTAAATACCTCAAAGAATCACTTCAATTAACATTTTTACTTGCTCTTAACTGTACCTTCCAGCTTGATTTTGGGGGGAGAAGGAAGGAGGTTTCTGGTTTTGAAAAATCATGCTGACTTTCATAATGATTTTCTTTCATTCCTATCCAGGCCTTCCTATCAGCCTGGGGTAGGAGGGGGAACAAAATTGTAATCCATGTTGCACGGAGTGACAGGGAGTCTTCCCTGATTTTCAGACTGCTCCAACTGTGGCCCCAAAGGGTAGTATCTAGAGATATTAATATTTCTGGTTGTCAAACACAGGGTGTGGTATAACTGGCATTTACTGGGTAGAGACCAGGAATGCTTGTGAAGCATCTTACATGTACAGAACAGGCCTCTACAACAAAAAATTATCAGGCCCAAAAGCCACTAAGTGCATGGACGAAGAAACCCTACTTAAGAAGCCTAATTTCAACAGCTTTTCAAACCCTCTACCTGGGGGAATGAGAGGGGTGCAAAATGAGGGGCAAAAAGGGGGGCAAAAATGACTTATACAAAGGAATTCATAGCACTGTCCAAAAAAGATCAAGCCACTTTCGTTCTTTCCTGGCTACTGTTATGAAAACTACTGGCCCCTTCCAGTCATACGTCATATAAAACAGCATTCTAACTATCTCGTTCTTTTCTTTTTCTTTTTTTTTTTTTGTTTCTTCAGTTGATTCACAGAGAAGCAAAAAGAACAGAAACATTGACTATATTATCTGGCAGAAACTCTAAAAATTATTTCAAACTTAAGCTTTCACAAATTACAAACTAAACATTAAATTTCTTCAATTCTACCTCCTGTATTAACATTTTAAAATAACCAACAATGAATAATAAGTTTTCAAAATTTCACCTGATACACAAAAATGTCATATTCCATCATTTCCATTCCTCCAACTTGAGTAAAAATTTCATCTCCCATACCCATTAAAGAAGGCACTAAAAACAATAAAAATACTGGATCAATGTTATTAGAGATAACTGTATATTTGTCTAAGAACTCTGTCCTGTTCACTATTCTATTGATGACATCAAGATTTGGGGAGACTGGGGAGGGTTGCAGATAGTACACTGGATAATAAAGTTGAAATGGTAAGGATTTAACTTGAAGGCTGTTTGCCCATTTATTAACAACTCCAACAAGATGCTGTTAATAGCTTTCCTTTCCTTCTTTTTTTCTTTTTTTGAAATGGAGTCTCGCTCTGTTGCCCAAGCTGGAATGCAGTGGCACGATCCACTTTCCAGGTCCAGCAACTCTCCTGCCTTAGCCTCCCGAGTAGTTGGGATTACAGGCGCCTGCCACCACATCTGGCTAATTTTTCCATTTTTATTAGAGACAGGGTTTCACCATGTTGGCCAGGCTGGTCTCGACCTCCTAACCTCAGGAGATCCACCAACCTCAGCCTCCCAAGGTGCTGGGATTACAGGAGTGAGTCACCATGCCCAGCCCCTTTCCTTCTCTTACCCCATAAGATATTGATTAAACAAAAAAGCCTCGATAAGTTGTTTATTATGTACAAAGACAGCCTGAGAAAAATCCTCCAGAAATACACCCCTACCCATTACTACAATAGCAAGAAATCTGGAAATCACCAAAATCCAACAGAATAGTTACACAAATTGTAATACTATAAAATATAATACATAGCCATTAAAAGAATGAGATAAATATATATCTGTAGGTACATATGCTAACTTGAAAAGATCTCTATGACAGTTGAAAAAACAGCCCAGTTACACATTAAAAATATTAGGATTCCATTTAACCTAATTTAACACATACACATACGTGTGTGCATTAATGCACAGGAGAGAGAAAAAAACTGAATGGTAACAGGGGATATCTCCAGAGAGAAGAGAGAGAGAAGAAAAAAGGGAGGCAAGTACAAAGGAGGATCACACATTTTTTCACTCATAATCTTCAGTTTTAATTTTTTATAAGGAGAACATAATATTTATGTAGTGGAAAGAATTTGAAAAATAGAATAAAAGTTGCACTAAAAAACCATCTGCACACTCCTCTTCATTTATCAGGCAAAGAAAAGGAAGATAAATCACAGAAGAAACAAAGGATGCTAACCAATCATCTGGTCTATCACCACCAAGGGATTCCCAAATCATCCTTTCACCCATTACTGCTAACACCCAAAGCTAACTCAGGTAAAACAGGGGCAAAACTACAAGGAAGGCACAGAATTGCGGCGCCCAGTCATTCCTAGCCCATCAGCGCACAGGACTGCCATAAGTGCTCAACACTGAGGCTGACCTGCATCAATGGCTTGCATCAGGCACTCATATGTAGTCTGAACAAGTTTCCGTGCTCCATCATCCACATCTCCAACAAAAAATGTCTCATTCAGGTCCCCATGATAACCATTGCGATAAAGAGTGATGTCCACTGCAAGAGAATGTGCAAATATAAAGACCATACTTATTTTCATTTCAAAATTCAAGTGCTTTTCCAACATGACAGCATCTAGCAACTTAATGAAAAAGATAACTTCTGCATTCTCAAATTAGACACCAATAGATAGATAGTTATTGCCGAACAGAAGCTCCCTGAGTGTAATGTAACTGAACTCACTGTGGAGAGCAGCAATATGGCCATGGTAACATAAGCCAGATAGTGGGTCTTTATACTCTTACAGAAATTGTATCACTTGTGGCAAAAGAAAAATGTATGTGGGATACAATCATGCAAGATAAATTACCAGAGTTAGTAACATTAAATTGAAGATTTTGCTACACTGCTACAAACTACCATTTTCATTTATCTTTTATAAGTTCCTTATTCCTGCTAGGGAATAACAGAAAAATTTACACTGCTCTACTGTTTTTTAAAAACTCATTTGCTTTTCACTTATTTGTGAATATTCATTCTCCTCTTTGTCCCCATGTTTAAGAATACAGATTACTATTTTACCATTACACTATATACTATTACACCATTATAATGTATCTAGAGGGCACACTGAGTATTTTTACACCATGTATTTCAATCAACCTATAACATCACAATATAGATATTTTGGTTCTAGCACAACACATATACTCCTGAAAAACCTCACACATTCTGCATGTAATAAAAATAACAGGGTTTATATGAAAAACAGGGTTGGCCTCAAAACCTATAGAACTTTATGAACAGATACGCTAACTAAAGCAATAGCAATTCTAATAAAAATAGTGTCATAGTTAAACTTTGGCTATCATTCACAGCTAGCATCACAGTCAGTCAATTATCTGCAGCCTCTAACACTTGGGCTCATGCTTCCTCATTTGATAGGTAGTTCCTTTAAGATATCCTATTAACAAAGAGTTTAATTTCATCAATATTAAAATACCATCTAGGCCAGGCACAGTAACTCACGCCTGTAATCCAAGACTCTGGGAGGCCAAGGCGGGCAGACTGCTTGAGTCCAGGAGTTTGAGACCAGCCTGGACAACATGCCAAAACCCTACTTCTACAAAAAGTACAAAAAATGAGTTGAGCATGGTAGCAATGAGCCTGTAGTCTTGTCTACTTCTGAGGTGGGAGGATCACCTGAGTGAGGGAAGTCAAGGCAGCAGTGAGCCATGATGGCGCCACTGCACTCGAGCCTGGGTGACAGACCCTGTCTCCAAAAAATAAAATGATACACAAAACAAAAACAAATACCATCTAGGAAAGCCTTCATTAATATCTTCTGGTCAGGTGCGGTGGCTCACGCCTGTAATCCCACACTTTGGGAGGCCAAGACGGGCAGACCACAAAGTCAGGAGATCGAGACCATCCTGGCTAACACAGTGAAACCCTGTCTCTACTAAAAATACAAAAAATGAGCCGGGCGTGGTGGCGGGCACCTGTAGTCCCAGCTACTCGGGAGGGTGAGGCAGGAGAATGGTGTGAACCCGGGAGGCGGAGCTTGCAGTGAGCCGAGATCACGCCACTGCACTCCAGCCTGGGTGACAGAGCGAGACTCCATCTCAAAAAAAAAGAAAAGGAATAATGTATTTTAAGCTACTTCCTCTACTGTCTATACTTGTAGCTTCCCAAGGCAGCTTAACATAGGGGTCTTTAAAGCTACTTCCACTCAAGTAAGGCGCTTCTGCAAGATTTTCAGCTTTCCTTTAGGTCTTCATATATTATGAAGGGTTTTCCTGTATCTATAACAAAGCCTGCCCTGGTCTCTTCAAAACCATTAATGAACTTCTGGGGAAAAAAAACTAGACTCCACATTTCACTGACATCTTTGACCTAATCAATCACATATGAGGTAAGCATTAAAGAAATACACACTGCACCAAACATATCACACCAGAAGTATCTTAAAAGCAAAATGCACAAAACCACGAGAGAGCTTTCCATAGATTTAAGAGTTAGTGATACTGAATTTTAAAAAGGAAAAAGTGTCTGAATTTTAAAAAGGAAAACGAGTAAGTACAGGAAGCAAGTCAAGAAAACACAAGTCACTGTCAGATTCCCCCAAGCTTTGTTGCTTCTTTGCCCATGGTGATGAAAGTAACATATTTTTCTTACCATTAACAATGTCACCTTCTTGCAAGGGCCGTCTGTCTGGTATTCCATGGCAAATGACTTCATTCACTGATGTACAACAAGACTTTGGGAAATTGTAATAATTCAAGGGAGAAGGGTAGCAATTTCTTGCAATACATGCCTAGAATACAGAAAAAATAATTTGGAATATATAAAGAAAAATCTGTATGAAATTACAGATTTAAAAATTTGAAAAATGTGAAAAAAGCTGGACACGTGTCATTATAAAGAACTTAATATTTTATTTTAGTAATACTAGTGGATATGATCTTAAACAATATACAACAGAGTTTGTGCCAGTCAGGTACACATACACAAACCAGTTTACTGGTAACTGCACAAAGGAAAACTAAAATGACATACAGGTTAAGTATTCCAAATCTAAAAATCTGAAATCCTCCAAAATATGAAACTTTTTGAACACCAACAGGACACTCAAAGGAATGCCCATTGGAGAATTTAGAATTTCAAATTTTGAAATTACAGATGCTTAACCAGTTATGTATAATACAAATATTCCAAAATCCAAAAAAATTCAAAATCCAAAACACTTCTGGTCCAAAGCATTTCAGATAAGGGATACTCAACCTCTATTACAAATATATATATAAATATTACCACATATGAAGATTTTACTTTAGAATTAACTAGTCCTTGTGAAAAATATATCAAAGTAAAAATATAATATTTTAAATAAATTTTAACAAGCATTTTTGATGTAATTATAATTCTTACGTGGAAACAAGCCTATATCACTATGCCCCAAAAATGACTACTACTAGCATAATTAAGAAATGGTAAAGTACTTCCAGACATTTTAATAATCACATTCAGTGGAACAACAAAAGAACTCTTACAGAAAAACATGGTCTGCTTTCCATAACGAGTCTTACTTTACTGGATGCTTTTACACAGTAGTAATCACAGCATACATTATTTCTGTTTCCATCCTGCTCTAGTCTTCAGACTAATATTTTTTAATGGTTGCACAATATACCATTTGTAAAATATGTAGAATATACCATGGTTTTACTAGCAATTTCATTCTTACTGGAAATTTAAATTAATATGAAGTTTCCTCAATTACAGAAAAAAAAAAAAATCTTACAACCAATAACTACATTTGTGGCTTTTCCCTCATTTAGGAATATACTTCTCTGCTTCTCATAGCATTACAAATAATAGTTTAGAGCATACAGAATTAGACTTTCTAGATTGAAAATGCCAATTCCATCACTTAAAAGTCATGTAACTTTTGACAATTTAATTAACCTCTCTCCTCCTCAGTTTCCTTACCTATAAAATGGAGATTACAATAGTACCTACCCTCAAGGGGTTGTTGGTAAGACGAACGAGTTAACGTAAAAGAAGCACCTGAGCACCTGGCCCACAGAACATACTCAAAATGCTATTATTGCATATGATATATCTTATACTAACATATGAAACAATACCCAAAAGTCAGGATTAATAAGATTCTGAATAAAAAATCTATAAACATTTTCATAGCTCAAGATACATGGTCAAATCCTTCCAAAAGGGTTCTTCCAATTTACAATACCATCACCAAGCAGAAGAGAGGACCAGTTTCATCACTCCACACAAGCAACGGATAGAAACATCTTTAAAAATACAAATTTACCAGGCCTTTATAATTTGCATTTGTTTACTAGAACATGTTTGATCTGCTTTCCATATATTAACTACTTATCACTCATTTCTTTTTAATTCATATAATATGTACACTCATCTACTAAAGTCTTAAGGTCTCTCTCTGATAGACAGGCAATCTTTATTTATTTATTTTTAATCCCTATACTTACTACAAATATTTATCTCGACTGTTCATTGCCTTGACACTATAGATATAAAAGGAAACATTTAACTAATCTACCATCAGAAGTTATATTCTTTTTTTTATTTTAGAATATTAGATGTCTGTAGTGGCAGGATTTATTTAAACCAGATAAAATCAATCATTTTATAAAAGCTCAACTGAAATGCTTATTATGAATATCTTGTTTCAGAAACAAGGTATTTTTCAAGCTTACCTCAGACCTTAATATTATAGATTCTTAAAGATGGGAATAATGACTGTTGAATGTTTTCCATATTTGAAACAAAGCAAAAATTTGCTTTCAAATGAACTTACCTATGTTACCTTAGACACTCAGAACTTGTCTACTTAATGTTTAAGTTCAAAGCATCGAGTAATGTAACAAAATTTCTCAAAGTAAAAAAGTGAAGTTCTTACTAAGTGTACAGCGTGATCTATTTCTTCAGTAGTTACACCTGGTTTAATCATGCCGGCAGCAATATCTAAAACTTCTCTAGCAAGCTGTAAAAAAGGAACAAAATACATTAAAAAAAGACACAGAAATAGAAATCTATACCCCTTCTACTGTTTGTGGAAGATTAGTAAAAATTAATCTCCCCTTGAATATTATAATTTTATAGAAAATATATAAATATATAATATGTAAATATATAAAAACAGACAAATTTTATATAAAAATTGGGCTAACGAGCAAGCAGCAGTAAGCTTGGCTGATTTCTATGTGAAAATATATATCCTAAGTAATCTAAACAATCATCAACTGATAGAGGTAGTCTTCTCTCATTTCTATAATGGGGAAAAGTAGAGGAAAAGAAAAAGGAACAGATGGGCCTGGGCAACACAGTGAAATCCTGTCTCTTAAAAAAAAAAAAAAGTAGTCAGGTGTAGTGGGCACATGCCTGTGATCCCAGTTACTCAGGAGGCTGAGGTGGAAGGACAGCTTGAGCCCAGGAGTTTGGGGTTACAATAAGCTATGAGCTATGATCTATATGATCTATGATTATGCCACTGTACTCTATCGGCAAGACTGTCTCAAAAAAAAAAAAAAAAAGATAAATGAATTCCTCAAAGAATCACAGCAAGTAAGTCATAGGAATAGAAAGTTCTCCAGAATATCAAACAAAATTAGAATCAAATCACTTTAAAGCACTGAATAGAAACCTTAAGAATCTTATCTAAATAAATAATACCAATGTATTATATTTTTCTTCAGAATAAATATATGATTTCACCTGATAAGTACCAACCACTACTATCACTCATCATAGGTATTTCACAAAAAGGCCAATAGCGCAACCCACTGAGCCTTAAACTTTGTCCTATGTTATGATGACTTGTGAAAATAAAATGACAAGATGTTTTTAAATATCATAAAAAATTTGTTTCTTTTAAAAAAGAATGGCCGGGCGCGGTGGCTCAAGCCTGTAATCCCAGCACTTTGGGAGGCCGAGACGGGCGGATCACGAGGTCAGGAGATCGAGACCATCCTGGCTAACACGGTGAAACCCCGTCTCTACTAAAAAATACAAAAAACTAGCCAGGCGAGGTGATGGGCGCCTGTAGTCCCAGCTACCCGGGAGGCTGAGGCAGGAGAATGGCGTGAACCTGGGAGGCGGAGCTTGCAGTGAGCTGAGGTCAGGCCACTGCACTCCAGCCCGGGCGACAGAGCGAGACTCCGTCTCAAAAAAAAAAAAAAAAAAAAAAAAGAATACAGAAAATAAATGAAAAGGATTGTCATCTATAGACTATCCATCAGATTAATTCCGAAACAGGCTTTTAAGAAGAAAACAACTGTTGACTAAAATTATATACTAACAATAGTTTAATGAAAAGCGTGGCTAAACCAGCCACAGAGGCTCATGCCTGTAATCCCAGCACTTTGGGAGGCCGAGGTGGGCGGATCACTTGAGGTCCAGGAGTTTGAGACCAGCCTGGGCAACATGGTGAAACCCGATCTCTACTAAAATTACAAAAATCAGCCAGGTGTGGTGGCGGGCACCTGTAATTCCAGCTACTCAGGAGGCTGAGGCAGGAAAATCGCTTGAAACCGGAAGGTGGAGGTTGCAGTAAGCAGAGCTCGCGCCACAACACTCCAGTCTGGGTGAAAGAGCAAAACTCAGTCTCAAAAAAAAGTTAAAAAAAAAAAAAAAACAGCATGTGTTAGTCAGTCTAACAATATAACATTTGCTATCTTTATAAATCAGCAAACCACTGACTTCATGTCTAAGTACTGCTTAAACATTTCCTACCCCATGGCAAAAAAATAACTCTTACCCTACATACAAGTCGCATCCCTTCTATATCTTCAGATGAGAGTAATTTAATCTGAGAAGTACCTTTAAGAGCCTGTTCAGATTCTGACATTCCTGGAATGAAAAACCGGTAAGTAAAACCAAAATGAATGCAAAAATGTAATATTTATTTGCATAATTATATACCTGTGGCATAAAAACAGTAGTCTGTTTCACACAACAGTAATTCATAATTTCAGATGGTCTAGGTTAGATTTTTTAAAAAAACATTTTCAACATCAAAGGGAAACTTGCTAAACCAATTAAAGAAAAAATTATAAAGGATAAATTTTCAGACCTATTAGAAATCAGCCAATACTTATGGAGTACTTATTATATGCCAGGCAGTGTGATGATCAAACTCAGTAAATGATACACATTTGAAAAGTACCATAGAATTTACAAATAACTTTCATAATCATCTCATGAAGCAACTATACATCAACAACTGATGAATTAATTACACTATTTTCTGAAATAGGAACCAAAGTAAGCGTTTTTCAAATTCCAGTTTGTGACCTTTTATTGGGCTACACCTAACATTTTTTAAAAGTAAATAAATGGGATACAAAATATTAGAACGTCATAACAAAGTATTATACTTGTATTATAAGGAGTAGGAATAAGTGCTGCCATTAAATCTTTGTTAATTTATATACACATACAAAGATTATGCTATAAAAGTCATTTCCAACTTCAAAAAGTTTTTAAAATATTGCCCTAAAAATCTTCACGAATAAAATTTGTTAGCTTAAAGTTTTACATACATGAAAAGTAATAAAGTCAGCGTAGCAATTAACTCAAAATCTAACAAAAATAGTATCATCAACTAATCTTATTTACAAGTACTAATGGAAAAATTCCAAATAAAATATTAACAAACAGAATTCAAAAAAACACAATACATCAGGATGCAAGTGAGATTCGTACCAGAAGCCAGGGATAGTTCAATATTGGCAAATCTATTAATCCAATTCATCATTCATAAATTAAGAAAGTAAAAGTAAATAATAATCTAGAAGGAAAGTTAATTCTGATAACATGGCCAGCTACCACCTTGACATGATAAATATAAATCTCAAACTGAGAAGCAACATCACAGAATGCCCGCTATCGGCACTATTATTTAACACCTGGCAATACTAGCAAATGAAATTAACAAGAGAAAGAAATAAGACATATAAAACTAGAAAGGAAAGGACAAAATTCTTATCAATTTCAGATATGATTAAATATCTCTAGAACAGAAGAATCACCTGGTAAATGACCAGAAATAAGAATTCAGCAAGTAGGCATATTGTAAGATAAATTTATCAAAATCAATAACTTTCCCACATACAAATAATGAGCTAAAAAATACAGAAGCTACTATGTACAAAAACAACTAAAAAGATAAAGTACCCAGGAATAAATTTAACAATAAAATCCCTACATAAAGAAAATCTGAAAACACCACTGAAAGACATAAAAGGAGTCAAGTAAAATTTTAAAAACATACCCCGTTCCTGGACAGGAAGACTCAATATTGTACAGATGTCAATTCTTCCAAAATTTATCTATAAATTTAATACTATCCCAATAAAAAAAAGTCAACAGGATAATTTTGAGAACCAGACAAGCTGATTCTAAATTTCACATGGAAAAACAAACATGCAAGAATAGCCAGGAAAATTCTGAAAAAGAGGAAAGGTAGGGGCAACAAGGCCTACCAAATTTTAAACATTATATAGCTAGGATAATTAAGAGTTTGGCAGTGGTACATGATTAGACAAATGGGTTAGTGAAACTGAATAGAATCAAGAAACAGACCCAAAGACATGTGAGAACATAACACAACAGTATAGGTTGCACTTCAAATCAGTAAGGGAAGGCTGATTTTTTAAATAATTGGTTTTAAATAATAACCAGGTATTCTTCCAAGAAAAAAAATTAAGTTGCATCCCTATTTAACTCCTTATACCAAGTAAGTTTCAGATCTATAAATGATTTTTATCATACATAAAAAAGACTGAAACCATAAAAATGCTGGAAGAAAACATAGGAATATATTTTTTATAACTTCTGCAGCAAGAAGGTCTTTCTAGATCATAAAGCCATACACACTGTAAAATAAAACACTGATAAATTTTACTATGTTAGGATACTCAAAGTCTGTAATAAATGTTATGACAAAACATAAACGGTCAATTAGAAAAAAAGTTTTAAAAACATACATCAAAAGGTTATTTTTGTTAATATACCAAGAACATTTATAAATCAATATGGAAAAAACTAGTACCCTAACAGGGAAAAAAGCTTAAGGATATGAATAAACATTACAAAAGGGAAGAAAATATAAATGACTTTAATATATGAAAAGATGCTCAACCTTACTCATAATTTTAAAATGCAGATTAAAATAATAGCAAAATAACATTTTTCATCTTTCAGAGTAGCAAAGATCATAAAGCTTTGTAACACACTATGCTGGGGAAAAATATAGCAGAAAAGAGACATCCATGTATTTGTAATGGAAGTAACAACTGGAAAAATCTCTGAAATTTGTAATATCTCTCAAAATCAAAAATGTATATATCCTTTGATCCCGCTATTTTAGATTATCAACCTATAGAAATACTCTTGACACATGGACAAAGATATAAATGTAAGAGTAGTTACTGTCGTCAAATTGCAAAAAAATTGCAGTCAAATTGCAATAAGCAAAAACCTCGAAATGATCTAAACATTCATTAGTAGGAGCCTCGCTTACGAAATACGATACATCCACATAACCGAATACTTCATTCACTAAAAAGGAGGTGGCTTTATATGACACATTTGTAAGACATATTAAGCGAATACAGCAAGGTGAAAAGGTATATATAGTTTTTTCCATTTGTGTATAGATGGCAGGGATGGGGTCCTAATGTGCTTACACATACAGAATAGTTCTGAAAAGTTCTGTATATAAAGGGGAATAGCAGTTACCTCTAAGGACTAGAACTTACTTTCACTGCACAACATTTGTTAGAATTTACCTTGTCTATGCTTGTTTTTCTTAAATACAAGCTAATACTACATTTAAGATTAAATAGAAAAATAGTGAAATTATACATCCTCAACAGTATGCTATCATTTAGACTATCTTTCCCTTAAATTTTTCTGAAATAGTAGGGTTTAACTAAAATTTTAAAATGATAATCATAAGAATGTATGTAATACAGTTCCCCACTTCTTAGAGAACAAAGATAGCTTAACTTGCTAGATAAAACCACACAAAATTGCTGAGAGTTCATCCTCTCTGACATGCAAAATCAGTAATTTCACAAAGTCTAAATTAATTATGTGTACAGGCCCTAAGGTCAGAGACTGTTCCACTGACCTGTGTTGCAAATTACCTATCTTCGCTGGGTGTCTCAGTATCATTATCTATAAAAATGGAGAAGACAACAGAACCTACCTCAGCAGTGTTGAAAGTGTTAAATGTAGTAACACGTGCAAAGAACTTAGCACAGTGCCTGACACACAGTTAAGCAAAAATAAACATCAGTTATTATTAGAGAACCATCATCATATCACTCTCATCACTACTATCACTATCACCACCATTACTACTTCTGTTAATGTTACAGTCCAAAGTCTTTAGTTATGCATTCACTCAGGTCTCTACCATCCGCTTTTACCTAAATAGATATTGTTTAATTTAGATAGGAGGGAATATTAAAATTAAAACTTTTTTAGTAAGTCTAGAACTTGTCATAACAACATAAAATACAGTATTATTTTAAATATAGTCTTCAACAGCTACACAGTGCTTTCAGAGGTAGGTAGATTTCTAATGGGGGAGGCAAGAATCTTTAATTATCTTTAATGTTCTAATGCTGCTTGAAAACACATTTATTAGAAGTCCAGCACTGAAAAATTTCTACAAGAAAAGCATTCCTTCCCTTTGCAGTAGTCATCAACATAGCAGAGCTTACCTAAGGGATGATCAGCATAATCTGGTCTTTGAATATAACTTGGCACTGGCCTTGTTGGCATCTAAAAACATCAAAGAAGTTAGTTAAAACTGATTTACCAACAAAAAATAAATAAAACTGGGGAGCAAAAAGTCCATTGAAAAGTTTTTAAAAGTTTTAAATGGCACCTTAAATATTATAACAGACATATATTTCATTAAGATTACGCTTTACTTTTCCTAGTGGTAATGTCACCCCTTTCGCAGGGTATTTTAGAAAGGGGGAAAGTGGTCAAGGCCATTAAGGATTTTAAATTAGACAGAGACTAATAACAAGACACCCATGTTATTCCAAAGAAATTGGCAAGCTGACAACAATAAAATCATGTCTCAAAGTAAATATATACCAACATGTTTCTAGTCATTATCTCTGGGAGGCAGAATTAAGGAGATTTTGTTATGCTTTTCCTATTTTTCCAAATTTTAAAGATTAAAGACGTATTCCTTTTATAAAAAGAAAATCATCAGTAAAGAGAATTTAAATATTTAAGGGTGACAAATAGATTTCAACTTGAATGAATTCTTACATTAAAACTCCGACTCTTATCCGCCAATAATAGAGGAAGCAAAAAGAGTGGCAGAAAAGCCGTATCTAAATTAAGGGAGAAATATATCATAATAAAATAATTTTAGAAAAGTGTAATACAGTCAGTCCTCCATACCTCCTGGTTCCACATCTGTTGATGCACTATCCGTGATACGGAAGGTTGACTTTAAGGGACTTGAGCATCAGTGGATTTTGGAAACTGTGTGGGGAGTGAGGATACCCTAGAACCAATCATCCATGGATATCAAGGGACGACTATACACACTACCATCATGCCAGCAACAAAATATCTATTCCACCTTAGCCCATGCTTCTTTTAAAAGTTTTACCTATTTCATCTAATTTTTTTTCCACTTCTTCCATGATTGCCAAACTAACAGCTCCCAAATGATATACCATAAGAGCTCTAGAGCTAAAATGCAAGTTTCTTTGTAAACTCAATCCTGATTATATGATTCACTATAGTATCATTTTTGGAAAATTCAAAATTGGAATGTTAGATCCGGCCACTGCACTCCAGCCTGGGTGACAGAGCGAGACTCCGTCTCAAAAAAAAAAAAAAGATTTTATTACCTTATTTACTCACCAGTGGATAATGTGGTCTGAGTTTACCAGTATATCGATAACCTGCCCATGGGTCAGTATTAATATCACCTTCCACAGTCCAGGAAGACACTTCTCGCTTTGCCTTTTCATCCTCTGGGAGACGGAAGAATAGATGTGAGAGGAAAGAAGAAGAGGAGGGAAAGGAATGTTTCAGTTGTCAAGCTAGTGAGCAGCAGCATACTTTGAATATCTCTTGTTTAAAATCAAGCCAACAAGCCCAGGCACAAAAATCCACCAAACTACTACCCTAACCTAAATCACCAAAGCAACTGCTTTACTGCTATATTCAAAAACCCGTATAACTCCTTTTCGAAGATCTAAGGTCTTAGAAGAAAAAAACTCCATGTAAACATATACTACGTTTTTATATAATATCGAACAGGAACAGCTCATACACAGCTTTTCTAAATGCATTCTTGCCACATCAATTTATAGAAAGCCCATTTTAAAATATGAAACATAAGCCCTAATAAAACCTACCCAAGTGAGATCAGATGTTACAAATGAATTATGCTCTTACTAAAAGAACAGATTCTAAGTAATCCCAAAGCAACTTTAAAATAAAAAATAATTATTTCTCACAAAGCTGATCAATGGCTTTCAAGTCAATATACTTGGAAAACTTTATGATCATCATTTGCCTCTTTTCAGAAATGGGGTAAAGAGGCAGGAAAAAGGCAAAGACAAGGGAGGGAACAATCTGTTGAAAGTTCAGCAGAAAAATTAAGAATCACATCCATACACACAATAGTGTCAGTTATTAATCTACGTGTGCTGACTGAAATATAAGCAAGAATTCTACTCACACAGAAGACACTCTTTGGTGCCTGTGATGTCAACACACTGGCTGCACCTCTTATCCACATAGTAAAATAAAACTACAAACCTAAGACTTTAAATAGCGGGAATACAAATCCCTCGTGGACCAAGTATTGGCCTAAACTTTACCTTCCAGTGCACTCAGACCTTTTCCTGATTATTGTCATTCTACCATAGGTTTTAAAAGTCAAACCTCAAACTGATTTTAGAAGTGTCTGAGGCCGGACACGGTGGCTCAAGCCTGTAATCCCAGCACTTTGGGAGGCCGAGACGGGTGGATCATGAGGTCAGGAGATCGAGACCATCCTGGCTAACACGGTGAAACCCCGTCTCTACTAAAAAAAATACAAAAAACTAGCCGGTCGAGGTGGCGGGCGCCTGTAGTCCCAGCTACTCGGGAGGCTGAGGCAGGAGAATGGCGTGAACCTGGGGAGGCGGAGCTTTCAGTGAGCTGAGATCCAGCCACTGCGCTCCAGCCTGGGCGACAAAGCCAGACTCCGTGTCAAAAAAAAGAAGTGTCTGAAAGAAATAAAAATAAAACTCCCCTCTTAAAAAATCTATTTAAAATACAAAATGAAGGAAACTAGATGTAATCATAAAATGTTAAAGTTAGAGAAGATCTTAAAGACAATCTAGTGTTGTTTCTTTATTGTACATATGAGGAAACAGAGACTGTGTGGTTCACATAGCTGTGACAAGAATGCCAGCCCCAGTCCAGTACTCTTTAAGAGCATGTGGCTAACTTTGGAAAGGCCCTTAAGGTACAACTGACAAGAATGCAAAAATACAGAAAATCCATTCATATTACTTTGGAAGAGAATATATTTATACTATTACATATAAAGGAATAGAAAGATACCATGCTACTGAATTTTAAAATATCTTTCTCCCCTCTGGAATTCTAGAAAGTCACTGTGAATGTTAATATCAATGGGAAAACTTTCTCATCACAGGACAAAAACAAACTTCATCCATTGCTACTTGGGTCAAACATGACAGAAAACAGTTCGAAATGGGGGCCAACTGAGCCTGCTTCCGCTATGAAGTGCATCAAGTGATTTTGTCTGAAACATGAACCTCAAAAATAATTTTCTCCCAAAACCCAGGAGAGAATAGCAATCAAGACGCAGGCTTTTTGCACTAGCATACTCCTGGGGAGGGAACAGGGAGAAGGTGAGGGTGTAAAAATCTTTTAAAGCTTCCTGTTGATCTGGATTTTACCCTTCCACAGTCTATATTCAAAAGAGAATTTAGGTCCAGGAGCAGCAGCTCAGGTCTGTAATCCCAGCACTTTGGGAGTTCAAGGTGGGTGGACTGCTGGAGCTCAGAAATTCAAGACCAGCTTGGACAACATGGAAAAACCCGTCTCCACAAAATATATGAAACTTAGCTGGGCATGGTGGCACACGCCTGTAGTCCCAACTACTCAGAAGGCTGAGGTGAGGTAGAAGGACTGCTCGAGCCCAGGAGGTTAAGGCTGCAGTGAGCCGTGACTGCACCACTGCACTCCAGCCTCGGCAACAGAGGAACATTGTCTCAAAAAAAAAAAGTAAAGCAAACAAATAGTATAACCCAAAACTACCACGACAACTAAAGTTGAATATCGCAAGTTCTTCTCTCATCTCTACGTATAATTTACTTAACGGAAATTCATGCTTGAAAAGAAAATTCGTTTACATTTTAGAATCAATTTGATCTCAGCCTTAGGTGCTAACCACATAATAGACCATTAATAAATCTGAATTGAGCTGATGATGGTAGCACAACTGTATAATAACTAATCTTTTTGAAAAGACTGTACAACAGGACAGTATAAATAAACATTTGTAAGCTGTCTTCCAAACATTACAATGCAACAGTCCCACGTAAAATGCAGGTAGTGTCATATGTATGTGATACATGCAAGGTCTGGCCCAAAGTTCATCACAGTCAGGCTTTGTTCTTTAAAAAGTTGTATGCAGGCTGCTTCCTCTGGTCAGCTGACACAAAATAACTACACATGTCTAAGCTTTGCATGGGACAGGATTTTCTGATCAAAATTCTGACTCAAGTCTTCCAGATATGGTAATTAGTTTTTGAGTATTTACTACGCATGGTACACATGCTAAACACTTCTCATGGATTTGCTTATTTAATCCTCACACAAACCTGTGATTCCAGCATCTTGTAGGTGAGACTTAGAGTAACCCATGGTCGCAAAGTTTGGTGGAGACAGTTTAAGACATTACATAACACCTTCTCTCTGTAATCCAAAAATCAGGCCCATTAGTGTGAATGGGTAGGGGAGTGGAAGAAAAAGTATCACTTTGAGTTATTTTATTAATTGCTGTTTTTTTTGTTTTGTTCTGTTTTTTCTTTTTTATTTTTTTATTGAGACGGAGTCTCGCTCTGTCACCCTGGCTGGAGTGCAGTTGTGCGATCTCCGCTCACTGCAAGCTCTGCCTCCCTGGTTCAGGCCATTCTCCTGCCTCAGCCTTCCGAGTAGCTGGGACTACAGGCTCCTGCCACCACGCCCGGCTAATTTTTTTGTATTTTTAGTAGAGACGGGGTTTCACTGTGTTAGCCAGGATGATCTCATCTCCTGACCTCGTGATCCACCTGCCTCGGCCTCCCAAAAAGTGTGGGATTACAAGTGTGAGCCACCGTGCCTGGCCTAAATGCGGTTTTTATACCTTAATTTTGGCTATTCAAGATACTTGTCAAATTCTTCCACCTTCACTTCAGGAAAATGAGAAACAAACACACTGAATATGCCAGTGATACATTAAAAAGTATAGAGTAATACAGTCTTGAGATGTGAAATGCTACAACTTCTACAGATCATACTAAAAGTAAATGGTGCTTAAGGTTCACTGTGACAGAAGATACAATATAAAAAACATGCACCCAAAAATCAGCATTATGTGCTTTTAATTAAGGACTTTACCATCTGAATGGTCTTCTTTACTATGACAAGTAAAAAAAACAAACAAACAAACAAAAAAAAATCTACCTGAGTCATTTAACTCGCTTGAAAATTTCCTAATGCCTGCATTAAAAAATTAAGCTTCTATGACTAAGCGAACTCCAGATCCAGATGTTTCAGTGGTGAATTCTATCAAACATTTAAAGAAGAAATAATACCAATTCTACATAATCTCTTCCAGAAAATAGAAGTGGGAAATATATCCCATTTTATTTCATGAGTCCAGAATTGCTCCAATACCAAAACCAAATATATTAAAAGCAAATTATAGATCAATATATCCCATATGAATATTAATCAGAGATCAGTAGACACTAAAAAAAAAAAACCTAACTATATCATCTTCATGACAAGAAATGCTTGCTATGTGTTATCTCATTATCGTTTCTTGGACTGAAGTGCTAACTTTAAAGATGCATTGGTTCCTTTCTAGCACAACATTGTGTTTCCCCAATGCTTTTCTCGATACTCTTCTTGTCTCTGGAGATCACCCTTCCCCACACCATTCCCTCCTCTAGGACTGTCACTCAACATTTACTGTAGTCAACTTATTAGGGTATGAAAGATACGGAGCTGGCCACCTGAGGATGATCTCTATCCACCATAGCCAAAGAGATTAAATACGGCAGGCTCATCCACCGAAAAAAGTTATCCCAGAAGATCCAAGACAGCAACAGCTACAAGATGGCACCATACTAAACACTAGAGGTATAAGTAAAATGTAAATAGCCTACATCCAGTGTTGTCATAATTACCTTCTTTTTACATAGGGAACACCTGCTGTTTATTCCCTTGTAGTGCAAATCAAAAGGAAATAGCCCTGCCCTTAAATATCCAGTATTGAAGAAATAGGCACACATCAATGAGTTAGCAAATCTGAGAGGCCCATTTTAGGCTTTTTTACTAACATACTGTTTAACCTCAACCCTTTATTACTTACCAATGTTTTAACTTCCTGGATACAAAATGCTAATAACTGGCTCAAAGAGTTCTGCAAAATACCTAACACATTAGAAATACAGGATGTATGTAATGCATGAGTGAATAAAGTTAAGTGAGATTACTTAAATCCATCTCTAAACTTTGACAGAGGTAACAAATCAACAAGTCCTATCTTTTATGCGTTGATAAACTTACACTGAGTCACATCATTTTTCCTCATCTCTAACCACATTTCTCCCACAACAACCTAGCATGTCCATTAAATGTAGACGTTGCTTTATACAACCACAGAAAATTTATCTTTTTAAAATCTGTATTTCCCTGTTCCTTCAAATGGTGGTTTGGCTGACCTCAATTAGATTTGTTTTGGTAAAAACAAACTACATTCAAACTTCATTAAATCAGCTAACTCCAAAAAAAAAAAAAAATACACAAGTAGATGAATATAAGACACCAAGATTACGTATGTAGAAACAGAAACCTTATACCAAGAACCATGTAAATAAATAGCCACGTTATTTCCCACTTCAAATTAAATCAAGCTTTGATCCATCAGGATGGCAATGCTATACAGAACAAAAAGCCCTTGTCAACTTTCAGGCAACTGTGACAGGTTTTCTTAGACCAGCCACACTAATGACGTGAATTTACAGGATAAATTAGCTGGAGCAAAAAAGGCTATGTGAATTTCAGCTACATCACTGTGGCTGACAGTAGTAGCTAAGAAGCTGCTAAAAAAAAAAAGGAGCTGCTAATAGTTTTACTTTGTGGTGTCACACACAAAACTTCAAAAAAGAAAATTAAACATTAGACTGCAGGTAGTAACATTAAAACACCAAAAAACAAAGTAATATAGTTTTGAGTACAAAAAGCAATACAAATTGAAACTAAAAGAAACCAAAAGGGATCTGGTTAAATGAAGCCAAATCACTCACATAAGCCCTGACTACTATATGCAAACACTTTCAGCAACACAAGAAGGTGTCAAAAGATTAGAGTATCATCAGGTATGGCTAAAGTAAGATCCATCTATACTAACAACTATCTCATATTTTCATGTTAAATATATAAAACAAGATTAAGATATTATTCAGACATATTTTATTTGCATTACATATCACAAAGAATTTAAAATATGTCATAATTCTAGTATTCAGGATTATACTTTCAGAACTTTCAAATATACACCTTCAGAACTGGAAGAATTCTTGTTTTCTGGCACAAATGCCACTTCTAAGACAAATGGTATAAAAATTTGTGATTGTACTTACTTGCTTTCTTATGTAGTAACTTGTGAGTAGCCCAACTTCCTTTAAAACACTCCTAAAAGAACAAAAAAGGAAATTAGTGTCAGGCCTTCCTTAATGAGAAACGTTTTAAGGAATATTGTATATAAGCAAGAGTTACTATAAACTATTCGCAAAAATCAAGACCTGTAACTTTGCAAATTAAATTTTTGGAAAAAATTAAGAAATGACACCTGTTCAATATTCACTTCAAAAAGCAACCTAAACTTTACTTCAAATAAGCAAGGAACATTAAGCTAAATGTTATATAGTAGTCATAGTTATATTTCAATTTTATGTCAACAAATTATTCTGAAGTATTTCAAAAGAATCATTAGACAACCAATCATACACTGAAAAAAATTGGAAGAAAATTTTTGCAGATTCTTTTATTTACAGTAGTTAGGTTGCAAATCAGTCATACACACACACTAAAATCACCCATGTGAGTAGTTACTACGTGACACAGCCCTGAGGCCATAAGCTGTGTGAGGGAAGGGATGGTATTAAAGTTTACCACTATTGCCCAGAGCCAAGCAGAGTGCCTGGCTCTGCTAGGGTTTCAGTAAATGCTTGACTGAATGATCAGAATTAATAACTAGAAAGACTTTTCATTTAGGAAAAAATGTTCATGTAACATATTTCAGACACTAGTAAGAAGTGACAAACTAGGAAAATGAATTCAAGTAATTAACTGAATTCAAGTAAGGAACTCAAGTAATAAAGGAAAAGAATAATTCGACCAGACATAGACTTTATGTTTTCAGGTTGATGGCTTCTCCTTTAAAGAGTTCAAAGTTACGCAAATAAATTATTAAAAATGCTAAGAAAATTCATAAAGTCCTACAAATGTTTTATCTTTGTAGACATAAAACTAGTAAGACATGGACAAGAAGGAAAAAAAAAAAAAACACAGAAAAAAAAAATCCCCAGGACTATGTAGTTAATCAAATCATATTACACTAAAGCTGTCTTCTGTAAAGGCTTGCCCAAGGGACTCTGAAAGATCAGTTTCCCCATCCTTGACTAGAATCTTCACTACTTTCTCTTTATTCTTCCTGTAGCCTCCACAGCCGGCAACAGTTAAGTGAAGAAAATCCAGGTCATCCCTATCTCTACAGCCTACAACCTAAACAGATTCCAAATGTATAAAAAGGTATCTAAAACATTAGAGATTTTTCAGTTTTGAAGCTAAAACCGAGCTCAGTCTTTTGGGGAGATTGGGTTAGTCTGGTAAGCAGAACAATGGCACCTCAAAGATATCCATGTAATACTCCTCAGAACCCAAGGAATGTGTAAATATGTTAGGTTATATGACAAAAGGTGGGGGGTTGACCTCTTGTCCCTTCTCTGAGTTTTCATTAACTGAACTCATACTGCAGGAAGAAAGACTAAAGTTTGTCAACACACCTGGAAGGACTCTTCACAAACCGTGTGTGTTCTGCAGGCCTAAAAGACAGTCCCAGGCCACTTGTTCTTCAAGCCCACTGAGTTCCCCTAAAAATCATTTACAATCCCCATAAAAACATCCACATTTCCCCATCTCCTTTTCCCCTAAGAACTAGGGTATAAGCATCTGTACCCCAGTGGGTTATTAGACATTCTGTGATTCTCCCCTATGCACACTAATAAATTTGTATACCATTTCTCCTATTAATCTGCTTTTTGTAAGCTGATTTTTCGGTGAACCTTCAGAGGGCAAAGGGGAAATTTTCCCTTGGGTCTTCACAGCCATCATTAACTAATATTTTGAAATTCAGCATATACATTGAAAAGTAGTTACTCAAACAGCCATGTATTGTCCTCAGAGGATTTCAGAATGCTTTATACTTGGTTCATGAAACATCCATCAAATTCTAGCTTTTTAACAAGAGGGCTGATAGAATTATTCTCATTAAATAAGGACTTGTCTCACAAAACAGATTCATTAGCTAAGGGATTATATTTCAAAATATATGAGCATAAAGTAACCAAAATATTCATAATAAACACCTCTCACCTCCGTAAGGACACCGATCTTTCTCTTCCTTACTGGGGCCATGAGGCAACCAAGTCATGGTCTTCAACATCATTAATGGTGTCAAAACATTCCCACATCTCCTAAGAACTCTCTAAACCCAAATAATATTCCTTCCCTAAATCACAACTTCACTCTTTTTCTTCCTCTTATTCACCAGTAGAAGAGGAATACTCAAAATCCTAAAAGACTATCCATTCTCTGAAGAGTTAATTTCTGACTCCTTAACTGGGCAATCTTTCCCTCCTCATCTCTAACAAATGAACCAAAGACCTAACTAACCTAGATTGAGTTCCCCAGGCAAACATCACACTTCCCAATCTCTTCCCTTTGTACAACCTGACCTACCTAATCCTAACACTCACCAAACACTCACCGTTATAACTGTGTCCTCAGAAGCTTTACCCATTCCATTAGGTCTGTTTCAAATACTACTTTCTCTAAAAAATGTCCACACTTCACTCCACCCACAAGCTTAACATGTCATACGTACTTATTCAATACTCGCTGAAGAGCACTTTGTCTTACTCTTTATTCTCCACTTATTTAATAACACCAAAGCATTATTATAACCAGTAGGTAAAACTTCAGTTTTCAACCCAAGACAACACGCTTTTTCTTTGGTGCTTTCTTTTTCTTTAAGCACTAAATTTAGGAGCTTATGAACCCAAAATATCTAAGACAGGCCTCAGTCACTTTAGAAAGTTTATTTTGCCAAAGTTAAGGATGCACCAGGCCAGGCGTGGTGGCTCAAGCCTGTAATCCCAGCACTTTGGGAGGCCGAGACGGGCGGATCACGAGGTCAGGAGATCGAGACCATCCTGGCTAACACGGTGAAACCCCGTCTCTACTAAAACTACAAAAAAACTAGCCGGGCGAGGTGGCGGGCGCCTGTAGTCCCAGCTACTCGGGAGGCTGAGGAAGGAGAATGGCGTAAACCCGGGAGGCGGAGCTTGCAGTGAGCTGAGATCCGGCCACTGCACTCCAGTCCGGGCGACAGAGCGAGACTCCGCCTCAAAAAAAAAAAGGATGCACCAGTGACAGCCTCATGACGTACTGATGACATGTGCCCAAGGTGGTCAGGGTACAGTTTGCTTTTACACATCAATCAATACATGTAAGACTGACACTGGTTCCATCTGGAAGGGCGGGACAATTCAAAGTGGGGAAGAAGCCTTCCAGGTGACAGGTAGATTTAAACATATTCTGACTGACAATTGGTTGAAAGTGTTGTTGGTGTAGAAAGGAATGTCTGGGTTAAGACAAGGGGTTATGGAGATCAAGGTTTTTACCATGCAGATGAAGCCTCCAGGTAACATAACAGGCTTCAGAGAAAATAGATTTTAAATATTTCTTATCAGACTCAAGGTCTGTGTTGATGCTAAAGCTGGAAGGGCACATCCAACTTCCACTTCCAGTCACGGCCTGAACCAGTCTTTCAGGTTAGAGTGCCCTGGCCAAGAAGGGAGAGTCCATTCAGATAGTTGCTGGGGGCCAGGGTAGGACGGCAGTTCAAATTTTATTTTTTTTGGTTTATAAGCTAAAATGGGATAGTGTGGTTCTCAGCTCTGGCTCCTCATTAAAATCCTACGGAATGCTTTTCTTTACAAATAAATAGCCATGTTATTCCCCACTTCAAATTCAATCAGAATCTCTGGGAATTTGCTACGTAGATAATTCTTATTTATTTCCAGTACTGTGAATCACTGAAGAGGAAAAAAGTCAGAGTTAAGAGAAGGTGCTCTCATTTCACTTCCAGAACAAGTCATTTCCTACCGAAACCACCACTACAAAATTATAACTCAAACAGTGAAAGAGATCTGACCTAACCAATTCTGTCTTGCTTCTAACCTCCAATCTGTCCTTGTTCATTCCTGGGCATAGGCCAAACTTGTTCATTCCTAGGCACAGGCCAAACTAACTTTGGGAGAAACTTAGTTTATAGTTTAAAACAAGGGTCCCCAAACCCCAGGCCACAGACTGCTACTGGTCAGTGGCCTGTTAGGAAGCAGGCCGCACAGCACAAGGCGAGCAACAGATGGGCTGGCATCACCACATTACCGGGTGGAGCCTGAGCTCCACCTCCTGTCAGATCAGCAGTGGCATTAGATTCTTATAAAAGCGCACACACTCTATTGTGAACTGCAAATGCAAGGATCCAGGTTGTACGCTCCTTGTGAGAATCTAATGCTTGAAGATCTGAGGTGGAACAGTTTCATCCTGAAAACATATCCCCACCACCCCCAAGTCCATGGAAAAATTGACTTCCACAAAACTTTTCCCTGGTGCCAAACAGGTTGGGAACAACTTAAAGACAATAACAGCCCTTTCCCAAACCAAATTCTTCTTCCTGGAAACCAGACTGCCTTTGTAGGACTAACAAATTGGCCAAAAGACTAGAAATTATGTTTCAGGAGTCACGCAGCTGGAGGCTACAAGATTCTGACCCTCCCCAAATCACTCCTGGGGATAACAACACTATTGTAAAACCTAAGATCAGTGCTTGAAATATTTTGCAGACCCTTCACTTGATGGATCAGATGCCATCATCCAGATGAGTAAACTGGCTTATGTGGTCTTGTGGCCCCTACCCAGGAACTGACTTGGCACAAGAGAGAGGTGACAATGTGCTAGCAGTTCCCTCTCTCAGCGCCACCTCAGCCTCAGCGTCCGCTCTGGCCAAGCTTGAGGAGCCCTTCAGCCCACCGCTGCACTGTGGGAGCCCCTCTCTGGGCTGGCTGAGGCCAGAACCGGCTCCCTCTGCTTGTGGGCAGGTGTGGAGGGTGAGGCGCCGTTGAGAACTGGGGCTGCACACAGCCCTCAAGGGCCAGGGAAAGCTCCAGGTGGGCGCAGGCTCCGTGGGCCCCGCACTCTGAGCAGCCAGCTGGTGCTGCCGGCCCCAGGCAGTGAGGAGCTTAGCACCCGGGCCAGCAGCTGTGGAGGGTCCCCCAGCACTGCCAGCCCACCCACACCAAGCTTAAATTCTCGCTGGGCCTCAGCCACCTCCCCACAGGGCAGGGCTCGGGACCTGCAGTCCACCATGCCTGAGCCCCCAGGCAGTGGACTCCCAGGCAGCCCAAGCCTCCCTGACGAGTGCCACCCCCTGCGCCACGGTGCCCAATCCCATCAACCGCCCACGGGCTGAGGAGTGCAAGCACGTGGCGTGGCACTGGCAGGCAGCTCCACCCACGGCCCTGGTGCATGATCCACTAGGAGAAGCCAGTTGGGCTCCTGAGTCAGGTGGGGACTTGGAAAACTTTTATGTCTAGCCAAAAGGATTGTATATGCACCAATCAGCACTCTGTGTCTAGCTCCGGGTTTGTGGATGCACCAATCAGCACTCTGTATCTAGCTAATCTGGTGGGGACTTGGAGAACCTTTAGGTCTAGCTAAAGGATTGTAAATGCACCAATCAGCACCCTGCGTCTAGTTCAAGGTTTGTAAACGCACCAAAATCAGTACTCTGTGTCTAGCTAATCTAGTGGGGACTTGGAAAACTTTTGTGTCTAGCCAACAGATTGTAAATGCACCAATCAGCACTCTGTGTCTAGCTCAGGGATTGCAAACGCACCAATCAGCACCCTATCAAAACGGACCAATCAGCTCTCTGTAAAATAGACCAATCAGTTCTCTGAAAAATGGACCAATCAGCAGGATGTGGGTGGGGCCAGATAATGTAATAAAAGCAGGCTGCCTGAGCCAGCTAGCAGCAACTCACTTGGGACTGCTTCCACACTGTGGAAGCTTTGTTCTTTCACTCTTCCCAATAAATATTGCTGTTACTCACTCTTTGGGTCCGCGTTGCCTTTATGAGCTGTAACACTCACTGTGAAGGTTTGCAACTTCACTTGTGAAGCCAGTGAGACCACGAACCCACCAGGAGGGACGAACAACTCCAGATGCACCGCCTTTACGAGCTGTAACTCTCGCCACAAAGGCCTGCAGCTTCACTCCTGAAGTCAGCGAGACCACGAACCCACCAGAAGGAAGAAACTCGACACGTCCAAACATCAGAAGGAAGAAACTCCAAACACTCCATCTTTAAGAACGGTAACACTCGCCGTGAGAGTCCATGGCCTCATTCTTGAAGTCAGCGAGACCAAGAACCCACCAATTCCAGACACAAGAGGATGGCTTTGACTCTCTCTGATTTCATCTCTGACCCAACTAATCAGTACTCCCGACTCACTGCCCACCCTGCCAACCAAATTATCTGTAAAAACGCTGATCCCCATGTAGCAGGAAGAGCTGCAGACAAAACCCCTCAGACACCGAGTTAAAGAAGGAAGGGGTTTATCTGGACAGGAGCATTGACAAGACTCCTGTCTCAAGAGCCAAGCTCTCCGAGTGAGCAATTCCTGTCCGTTTTAAGGGCTCACAACTCTAAGGGGGTCCACGTGAGAGTGTCGTGATCGATTGAGCAAGCAGGGGATAGGTGACTGGGGGCTGCATGCAACGGTAATCAGAACGGAACAGAACAGGACAGGGATTTTTACAATGCTTTTCCATACAATGTCTGGAATCTATAGATAACATAACTGGTTAGGTCAGGGGTCGATTTTTAACTACCAGGCCCAGGACACAGCGCCAGGCTGTCTGCTTGTGGATTTCATTTCTGCCTTTAAGTTTTTACTTCTTCTTTCTTTGGAGGCAGAAATTGGGCATAGGACAATATAAGGGGTGGTCTCCTTCCATACCCAAATGCTCGGGGAGACTGATTTGAGTACTAAAACTCCCATCTCCCACACAGCTGGCTCTGCATGAGTAACTCTTTCTCTATTGCAATTGCCTTGTCTTGATAAATCAGCTCTGTCTAGGCAGCGAGCAAGGTGAACCCACTGTATGGTTACACTACTTTAGCATCTATCAAATTAACCTGTGCAACTAATTCCCACCTTATTTTAGGCCCCACTGACTTGCAAACTACAACAGCTTCACAATGTATCTCCCCATCTTGAACCTTTCTCAAATTCTTTCCTATTCCAAACCTAAAGTTTGTGGCTAGAATTAACATTAAATGGTTTTCATACTGTGACCACCCATAATGTGTCCTATTACCTTAAAATCCTGTATTATCTCTTTTCCACCATCTCAAATTTAACATCAATTCATGTTGATGAGAGTGTGAGCAAATAAGCACACCATACAATGTTAGCAAGAAAGCTGAGTAGTCACCTGGTAACCACAAGGATTTGCATTTATCAAGATATAACATATACATAAATACTTACAAATACTTAATATGTAAACACATATACAAAGACAGAAAAGTACTTTGACCCAGTAGCTCAATTCCAAATAGTTAACCAAAGGAAATAATCTGACAAACGAGCAAAACATATGCAACTTAATGCTCACTATAGCATTACTTATAATTGTGAAAAATTAGACAATTCAGATATACATCAATATAAAATAGGTTGTTATGATTTAATCATGCAAATGAATCTATGCAGTCATTAGAAGTAATGAAATTAGGTCGTGCTGCTCTTGTCAGTCAACATGGAGGCAGAAGAATCAGAGAAGGCCGCAACAGAACAAAGGCACTGGAAGGGACAGACCAGACACTAGATGCAGAGAAGGAACAGGAGGAATCCAAAGAAAAGGCCTGTGGCAACAAGCAGCAGGTAGTGCCAGGTATTGTGTACCTGGGCCATATCCCACCAGCCCCTGCACATCCGCAACCTTCTTAGCACCTGTGGTGAGGTCAGACACGTTTTCTTTCAGGCTGAGGACTGGTTCATGAGATGCAAGAAGAAGGCAGTAGCAGCCGTGGGAGGGAAAAAAAGCAGTCCTACAGCAAGGACTACAACGAGGGATAGGTGGAGTTCTGTGACAAGCACAGAGCCAAGAGCGTGGCGGCCAGTCTACACAACACGCCTATGGGTGCCTGCAGGTGCAGCCCCTTCCATTATGACCTATGGAATCTCAAGTACTTGCACCATTTCACCTGGTCCCACCACAGCGAGCACCTTGCCTTTGAGCACCAGGTACACAGGCAGGCAGCGCCTGAGAGCGGAGGTCCCTCAGGCCAAGTGTGAGACCGTCTTCTATCTTCAAAGTGTGGAACGGGGACAACGCTTTTTTGCTGCTGATGGAGACCTTGTTCACCCAGATGGCTCCTGGACGTTTGCCCAGCAGCCTACTGAGCAGGAACTGACGGCCCAGAAAGCAGCACAGCCAGGGAGGCATGAATGGGCTCACCTGGCAACTACCCAGGACAAGACCTGCTCCAACAAAGCGCTCCTGGCCAGGATCTTTGGAGCCCCACCACCCTCAGAGAGCGTGGAAGAACCTTCCATAGTCAGGGACTCCTGAGGGCGAGGGAGGCCCCTTCCATCTTCTGGCCCCACTCTGCTTCCTGTCTCCCTCATAATAGAATGATCATGACTACCCAGGTAGACATTTTATTGTGTTTCTCAGACCAGTGTCTCTGCACTGGTGAGGGCCCAGTCTCACTGCTTTGGTGAGGGCCCAAACGTGGAAGTTTTGTGGGCTTCCACTATTCCCCCATCTGAACTCCTGTACATGCCTGGCTAATTCATACTGTCACAATAGCATGACTATGACTATTGCATATGCTTGTTTTGTTTGACTCTTGGCTGCCTGCTGCTATAAGGTCCTCTTAAAATCCCACTTCCTGCCCCCAGGAAGGGCCTTGTAAGGGAAGGAGAAGTTCTACAAAGTTTCTTAAATCCATAAAGGATTTATCATTCCCCGGTTAAATGTTTGTATGTGTATATTCCAAGGCTGCTCCCACTTGTTCCGGAAGGTTGACATAAGGCTAAATGAGTCCCAGATCAGGATACATGCCATTCCTTATTTGGGAACCCCTCTGACTTCTCATCACTAACTTCCTCTTTTCTTTGTCCTTTCCCTTCCTATTTAAGAAAGTTTTAAATTATTAGCCAAACGAGTTAAGTTTAGAGTGTGAGGTCCCATCCCAGCCGATGGGAATGGGGCACAGCCATCGGGGATTGCATCAGGATGTAAAAGTTATAAATGTCCCCGTCTCCATTGTCTAGTGTGTTCTTGTGGCTGGACTGCTGGGGAGTGCACCCTTTCTGCAGAAAGTAAACTAGCCTTGCTGAGAGATCCTTTGTCTCAGAGTTTCTTTCTTTACATCGAACTCCTGTGCCCATAAATTTCATGGCCCGTAGAGGGACACTGTTTCCCCTCCAGTCCTTGGTCCTCTCTTGTGGGGAGGTGCCCAACCGTCCTGTTGCAGCAACCCCAGGGAGATACCCGCGGCTTACCTGCTGCGAGGAATACATTTGGATTCTCAGCAATGCAGGGGACAAGGAGAAACTTTTAAAATCGCGGGACCAGGAGACCTCATGCGTGAGCCAAGGTAGGAAAAACTGTTAGAGGGCAGCAAACTACTTCTTTAGTAGTCCTTCCTTGAGGGAATATGTGTGATGCATGTGAGTGAATGATTGCGGTTGAGAGAAAGTGACTGTAAGACAAGTGTGGATTATCTTCAGGACAGAGAACAGAGGGGAGAAAGTTATCTCCAGGGAACTGAGAATACAGGCAATAAGAAACTAAGACTAAAAAGGGGAAGGCTAATCCAGGGGAAAAGGAGGAAACACATTTGAGCAGACAAGATACCTCTGAGCTGGAGGATCTGGGGGATTGAGTCTACTGGGAAAAAGTCTCACCCAATATGCAGAATACTTCTAGTAGGCCTGGAACTGGAAACCAGGTCAGAGATGAAGGAGGCAAGAAAGACTGAATCCCTCCTGATAGTCCTTTAGGACTTATGCCTACACACTGGAAAGAAAATGAAAGGACTAAACATAAGAAAAAGCAACTAATGATCAAGTATTGTTGCTTTCTGTGGACCCAAGAACCAACTTTAAATCCTGCTGTTTTCTGGCCAAAGCATGGCTCAAATGAAGACTGCGTCTGCCAGCTTCTAAAACTGTATGTTAATTGCAAGAGTCCTATGTCTTCAGAAGAGATAGACTATGCCATGTGCTGGCAGCAGGGGCCAGTTTCTCTTTATCCCCTAAGGGATCTGACTAAAGGGATGGAGGAGGGTAAAAAGAGAATATCCAGTGGGATCCCCTAAACCATCTTCCTCCATTTCTAGTCCCGCCTCCTCCTCAGGCTCCATAGGCAGAAGCCTCTGATCTCTCCTCAAAAAGAGGGCTTGAGAGAGAGAGAACAAAGTAGAAAGAATATTCAAAAATTTCCCTTTCCCTGTGCCTCCAAAGACCCAGCTTTTCAGCTCTTCCCTCTAAAGGAGGTGCCACAGGGTAGGGACACAATTGGATTCTTGAAAGCCCCTTTAACCCCCTCTGAAGTCCCAGGTCTAAAGAAAGGGCTTAAGCCTTTGCTAGATGACCCAGAGAGAGCAGTAGAGCAAATTGACCAGTTTTTAGGTCTCAAACTATATACTTGGACTGAATTAATATCAATCCTGGGTATCCTCTTTTCCTTTTTTTTTTCCTTTGAGACGGAGTCTCGCTCTGTGGCCCAGGCTGGAGTGCAGTGGCCGGATCTCGGCTCACTGCAAGCTCCACCTCTCGGGTTCACGTCATTCTCCTGCCTCAGCCTCCCAAGTAGCTGGGACTACAGGCGCCCGCCACCACGCTCAGCTAATTTTTTGTATTTTTAGTAGAGACAGGGTTTCACCATGTTAGCCAGGATGGTCTCAATCTCTTGACCTCATGATCCGCCTCCCTCGGCCTCCCAAAGTGCTGGGATTACAGGCGTGAGCCACTGCACCTGGCTGGTATAATCTTTTCAAAGGAAGAGTGGAACATGATCCGTAGAGCTGCTATGGGGACCTGGGAACATGATAACCCTGCCGGTCAAAATATTCCAGCAGCGAATGTTACATTTTCTGCTCTGGACGCACAATGGAATAATAATAATGCTGTTCACCAGGAGAATAAGAGGGATCTACAAGAATTAATTATAAAAGGTATCAAGGAGTCTGCACCAGACCCCAAAACCTCACTAAGGTCTTTGATGAACAAGAGAAAGATGAGGAATCTATGTACTAGACGGACCAAGGGAGCAAATGAGAAGGTACACTGATATAGATCCTGACAGTCCACTAGGACAAGGTATGTTAAAATTACATTTTGTTACCAACAGTTGGCCAGATATTGCAAGGAAGCTACAAAAGATAGAGAGGTGGAAAACTCGGTCAACTGAAGAACTTTTAGAAGCAGCACAGAAAGCATACGTGAGAAGGGATGAAGACAGATAAAAACAAAAGGCAAAAATTTTTTGGCAGAGTTCACCAGGACCAAATATACCTAGGATGAGATTTTGACCAGCGCCCACGGGGGCCATCGCACACAGTTAGGGGGCAAGGTCGAAATGGAACATGGGAAGACCATAGCATGTGTCATAAAAGTTGGAGACGTAGAGCAGATGAAGAGAAATCAAAACAAAAGAGCTCCAGAAGAGAATGAGAAGGGGGACAGGACAGGTATCATAAATGTGGAAAAACAGGTCATTTTAAGAGAGAATGCCCTGAGCTAAAGTCCACAGACAAAATTCCATGCCAACCTTCGGAGAGGAAGAACAGGGGAGTCGGGGGCTCTTTCTTTTCCACCTTGATTCCCACCAAGAGCCCCAGAGCTATAAATGAAATAGTTCAAACCACTCACCCTGCTATGCCAAATCCATATACTAACCTTAGTAAAATTCCGTAAAGTCATCAATGGTTTACTGTAATAGAGGATTAAAGGATGCTTTCTGGGCATGTCCTTTGGCTGAGGACAGCCGAGATCTATTCACATTCAAATGGGAGGACCCCCATACAGGACAGAAGCAGTAGTACCAGTGGATAGTACTGCCCCAGGATTTGCGGATTCACCAAATATTTTTACTCATGCTCTAGACGGCATTATTAGAGAGACAGACACTCCACCACATTTACATTTAATCCTATATATGGATGACATACTTATATCTGGAGAAGATATAGAAAAAGAAAGTCAATACTCTGTGTATTTCCTGAATCACTTATACTCTAAGGGACTGCAGGTCTCCAAAGAAAAGCTCCAATATGTAGAACCAGAAGTTAGATATTTAGGTCATCTAATTAGCATGAGCAAAAAAAGCATAGGACCTGAACAGGTCAAGGGAAATGTCTCCTTGCCCCTGCCTCAAACAAAACAGGAACTTACAAAATTTCTGGGATTGATTAGATACTGTAGATTATGGACTGATTCTTATGCATTAAGAAGTAAATCGCTATATGAGAAATTAATTAAAAATGGGCCAGACCCGCTTATAAGGACTTCTGATGAAGGAGACCAAACAAATGAATGAAAAGCATGATTGATATCTGCCCCTGTCTTAGCCCCGCCTTCTTTAGAAAAACCCTTTCATCTTCTTGTTAACACAGACAATGGAGTGGCCCTTGGAGTACTCACTCAAGAACATGGAGGCCACCAACAACCAGTTGCCTTTCTGTCCAAAGTCTTAGATCCAGTTGCCAGTGGGTGTCCCCAGTGCATCCAGTCTGTGGCAGCCACTGCCATATTAGTGGAAGAAAGCAGAAAGATTACCTTTGGGGGATACTTAACAGTAAGTACACCCCTTGAGGTCAAAGTCATCCTAAATCAAAAAGCGGAAAGCTAGCTGACTGATTCTAGGATTTTAAAGTATGAGGCTATCCTATTAGAAAGAGATGATCTAACCTAACTACTGACAGTTCACTCAACCCTGCCGGATTCTTAACAGGGAATCCGTTGCTGCAGACAGAGCATTTGTGTCCAGATTTAATTAATTATCATACCAAGGTTCGACCAGACCTATCTGAAACCCCTTATAAAACAAGAAAACATTTGTTCCTAGATGGATCCTCTCGGATGTTTGATGGAAACAGGCACAGTGGATATGCTGTGGTGGATGCAGAAACTCTTGAGGAAATTGAATCAGGGCAATTACCTGATACCTATTCCGCCCAAGGCTGTGAACTATTTGCTCTCAGTCAGGCCCTTAAATATCCAGAAAATGAGATAGGAATCACTTACACAGACGCTAAGTATGCTCTTGGGGTAGCGCATACATTTGGAAAAATTGGGAAAGAAAGAGGCCTGATGAACAGCCAAGGTCGAGAGCTTGCTCATGAGTCATTAGTGACTTGTGTTTTAAATAATCTCCAGCTACCAGGAGAAACAGCTATTGTGCATGTCCCTGGACACCAGCATGACTTTTCATTTGAAAATAGAGGTAATAATCCTGCAGATCAGGTAGCCAAAAGAGCAGCAAGGGCTGTGAAACAAATATTTCATCTAACTCCCTGCCTCCTCTCCCCCAAATTAGCTACTTTCTCTTCCGCCTAAAAGGAAAAACTGAGCGAAATGTGGTCTAAAGAAAATACAGAAGGGAAATGGATTCTCCCAGATCAGAGAGAGATGCTCTCCAAACTCCTTATGAGAGAAATTCTGTCCCACTCACACCAAGGAACGCACTGGGGCCCTCAGGCCCTATGTGAGGCTGTCCTCAGTCTACGGATGTACTCGGATCTATACCCTGGCCAGACAGGTCACTGACGGCTGCATTATCTGTAAGAAAACTAATAAGCAGGCCCTAAAGAAACTACCTCTAGGAGGAAGAACACCTAGGCTAAGACCATTCCAAAGTGTTCAAGTTGATTATACCGAAATACTGCCAGTAGGCTGACTAAAATACGTATTAGTGATAGTAGACCATCCCACTCATTGGGTAGAGGCCACTCTTTTCTCAAAGTCCACTGCCACTAATATAATGAAGGCTTTAATTGAACATATTACACCATAGTTTGGATTAATAGAAAATGTTGACTCAGATAACAGGACCCACTTTACAGAACACATTACAAAACTGGCCCAAGTGCTGGACACAGAATGGGAATACCATATTCATTGGCACCCCTCCTCCTCCGAGAGAGTAGAAAGAATGAATCAGACTCTTAAAAGTCATCTAACTAAATTTTAGAGACTCACCTACCATGGACCAAATGCCTCCCTATTGCTTTATTCAGAATTGGGACAGCTCCCCAAAGAGATATACGTTCATCCCCCTGTGAAATGTTATATGGATTGCCTTGTTTGTATTCCTCAGCTGATGTGCCTACCTTTGAAACCAAAGATCAGTTCCTTAGAAAATACATATTTGGACTCTCTACTTTTTCTTCCCTTAAAACCAAAGGTCTTTTAGCACAAGCACCACCCTTGGAATTCCCAGTACACTAGCATTAGCCTGGAGACCACGTCTTCATAAAGGGATGGAAGGAAGGAAGGCTCGGGCTAACCTGGGAAGGACCCTACCTCGTGTTATTGACCATCAAAACTGCAGTTCGCACTGCCCAGAAGGGGTAGACCCATCACACTTGAGTCAAGAAAGCGTCGACACTCTCAGCATTCTGGGCTGTGGTCCCCGGGCCAAGTCCCACCAAGTTAAAATTAAGAAGAATCTAATATACCTTTGTTTCTATTTTTCTTTCTTTCCTCTCACTCTCTCTCATTTTATTATTAACATAACTAGATTGGAATCGCCTCAAGTGACACCCTTTGACACTTGTCTAGTGACAGTATGCGGGGACCTACATAACCAAAAACAACTAGCCTCCTCAGAATATTTATGTCCTGGCCCCCCAATTAATCTAACAGTCTCTCACTCCCATAGATGCGATCAATTACAGCCAAGACACCACTTCTTCATTCCCACCGAATGGCAGCCTTGCAGCAGTTGGAATGATGTTCTACAGACCACTCAATACAGAGGCTGGACCTCTACAGGCGGTGTTTGTACTGAGCTTAGGCCTAATCTTTATTTTACCAAAGGAAGCACTTCCCTTGATTGCAAGCTTTGTCAGTGTAACCCTATTCTTATTTCTATTACTGATTCAACTAATATTGATCATCAGCCATCTCTATGGTATTGGGGTAAATGTCAACAGGAAGGATCCTATAGGCATGTTTGAAATACGCCTTCTCCCTCCTCCTCCTTTCCCTTCTCCAACCCCAGTAGTCTTGGCTTTAAATCAAACTTCTATTATCCCAATTAGTCCCTTACTAAATGATAAGACAAAAGCATCAGTAGTACAAGTAAATGACTTAAAAGCAGACTTTAGCTATTGAGACAGGGTATCAAGATGCAAATGCCTGGTTAGAATGGATTAAATATTCTGTCCGCACTCTAAACAAAAGCGACTGTTAAACTTGTACACACAGTAGGCCAGAGGCCCAGATTGTCCCCTTTCCACTTAAGTGGTCTTCACATGTGACGGATTTGGAGTGTGTGGTAGCTCTCTTTTAAGATTCTACAGCCTGGAATGATGAATCTTGCCAAGCTCTCTCTCTGCTATATCCTGAAGTACAACACCCTGCAGGTCAGCCCCTGAGGGCCATTCAGCCTCCATCTTCCAGGGTAAAGTTTGCCTCATGCCTCTCACGGCAGGAGAACTCAATATTCCTCGGAAATTTCACAGGAATGCAGGGAGGTAAGGCACTTCTAAGAGCTAACCCATCAGGCCTCCATCAGCCATCCTCGAGTGGGACATATGGTGGCACTGTGGGAGGGCATTTACTGGATACTCCACCGTGTAACTGGAGTGGTACTTGCACTGCAGTCCAATTGCCTATCCCTTTTACCCTGGCATTTCACCAACAAAAAAAGGAAACGCCCCACCACCAACATGCTAGAAGAGCTCCTTACGGATCCTTTGATCCTCATAGCTACCTAGACGCAACAGGTGTTCCAAGGGGGGTTCCTGATGAATTTGAGGTCAGAGATCAGATAAGTACTAGATTCAAGTCAACATTATTTTGGTGGGTCAGGATAAACAAAAATGTAGAGTGGATAAGCTATATTTACTATAATCAACAATGATAAGTTAACTACAACAAAGACATGGTTAGGGGAACTACAGATCAATTAAGACCTACCAGCCAAATGACACAGGAAAACAGAAAACCCAGTGCTGCACGTTCATTCTGAATAACACGGCCCCAGACAGAAGTATAACAAGAGCCCTAGAGGGACTTGCTGCTTTATCAAACGAGCTAGCTAAAAACTCTGGCATAAATAACCCGTCTCTAGCTGGCTAGAAAACTGGTTTGGAAATTGGAAAGATACCCCAACCTCAATCCTCACTTCTTCGATAACTGTGTTAGGTATACTTCTACTTGGGGGACATTGTGTCATACCCTGTATTCGACGGCTTATACAAAGGCTCATCAGTACAACCCTTAATCTATCCTCTGCCTCTCCCCAACCCTATTTGGAAAGGCTGCTTTTATTAGGGGATCAAGCCAAATAACAAAGTAGAGACTGGCTAGACAAGTTTGAAGAATTGTAAAACAAAAAGAGGACAGAATTTTAAGGAATGAAGAAGTTCTTCAAAGTTTCTTAAATCCATAAAGGATTTATGATTCCCCAGTTAAATGTCTGTATGTGTATATTCCAAGGCTGCTCCAACTTGTTCCGGAAGGTTGACACAAGGCTAAATGAGTCCCAGATCAGGATACATGCCATTCCTTATTTGCGAACCCCTCTGACCTCTCATCACTAACTTCCTCTTTTCTTTGTCCTCTTTCCCTTCTTCCTATTTGGGAAAGTTTTAAATTATTAGCCAATCGAGTTAAGTTTAGAGTGTGAGGTCCCATCCCAGCCAATGGGAATGGGGCACAGCCATCGGGGATTGCATCAGGATGTAAAGATTATAAATGTCCCCATCTCCTTTGTCCAGTGTGTTCTGGTGGCTGGACTGCTGGCAAGTGCACCCTTTCTGCAGAAAGTAAACTAGCCTTGCTGAGATCCTTTGTCAGTATTGATTTCTTTACAAGATCAAACTCCCATGCCCAACAGCCTTTTTTCCAACTAGGGGAATAATGCCTAGTCCAGGTAATCTTTTTCTGTTTAGCAGTCACAGGTGAGGGTGGTATTAGCATCTTTTTTATGTAGAAAAAATTGACAGTTAATGGGGTGGACTCGGTTGGGAAAAAATTATTTCTTCCAAATGTATGCATAGAAAATAAAAATATTTTTATAAAAGAAAGAAGTAATGAAATTAATCTTACACATGCAAAGAAGTCTACAATGTCTTAGGTTTTAAAAAAAAATAGGTAAGTTAGAAAAGTGAAAAATCCACAAATATGTGGAAATGAAACATACTCTCAATCCAATGGGTCAAAGAAAAAGTCGCAAGGGAACTTCTACACAAATAAAAACAAAAACATATCCCATAAGTTTTGCATACCAAACCTTATGGAATACATAGTAAGAACCTTGGTCTTCACAATCCCTTATGTTAATCCAGACACTCCTTTCTATTAATTCCAGGCCCCTAGATAATAACTTGCCTCTTTCAACCAACTGCTAATCAGAAAATCTTTCTGAACCCACCTATGACCTGTAAGCCCCCACTTCAAGTTGTCCCACCTTTGTGGACCAAACTCGTACACATCTTGCATGTACTGATTAATGTCTGCCTGTAACTTTTGTACCCCTAAAATGTATAAAATCAAGCTGTAACCCAACCACCTTGCGTACACGTTTTCAAGAAATCCTGGGGCTGCGTCACAGACCTTGGTCACTCTTATTTGGTTCCGAATAAACTTCTTTAAATCTTAAAAAAAAAAAAAAAAACTTATGGGATACAGCCAAAGATGTTTCAAAAGGAAAGTCTACAGCTGCAAACATATACACTAAAAAAGAAACACCTCAGCTGGGTGTGGTGGCTCATGCCTGTAATCCCAGCACTTTGGGAGGCCAAGGCAGGGCGGATCACCTGAGGTCAGGAGTTCGAGACCAGCCTGGCCAACATGGTGAAACCCTGTCTCTACGAAAAATACAAAAATTAGCCGGGCGTGGGGGCAGGCGCCTGTAAGCCCAGCTACTCGAGAGGCTGAAGCAGAAGAATTGCTTGAATCCAGGAGGCAAAGGTTGCAGTAAGCCAAGATCGTGCCACTGCACTCCAGCCTGGGTGACAGAGCAAGACTCTGTCTTTAAAAAAAAAAAAATTCACATTAACAACCCAACTTTTACCTCAAGAACTAGAAAAAGAAAAAAAGATAAAACCTAAGGCTAACAGAATAATATTAGAAACTAATAGGCAATAAGGAAGACTGAGGTGGAAGGACTGCCTGGACAACATAACAAGACCCCATTTTTACCCCAAAAAACAAAAACAATGAAAAGAAAAAAAGTGGCCAACCCTTAGCTAGATTACCGAAGAAAAAAAGAGATAAGACTCAATAACTAAAAAGGAGGAGAGAAAACTTCCAAGCTCATTCTTTTTTTTTTTTTTTTTTTTTTTGAGATGGAGTTTCACTCTTGTTGCTCATGTTGCTCAGACTGGAGTGCAACGGAGCAACCTCTGGTCACCACAACCTCCACCTCCTGGGTTCAAGCAGTTCTCCTGCCTCAGCCTCCCGAGTAGCTGGGATTACAGGCATGCGCCACCACGCCTGGCTAATTTTGTATTTTTAGTAGAGATAGAGTTTCTCCATGTTGGTCAGGCTGGTCTCGAACTCCCAACCTCAGGTGATCCACCTGTCTCAGCCTCCCAAAGTGCTGGGATTACAGGCATCAGCCATCACACCCGGCCCAAGTTCATTCTTTGAAACCAGCATTACCCTTATACCAAAGCCAGATACAGGTTAAAGACCAGTATCCCTTATAAATATTGATGCAAAATCTTGAACAACACTAACAAATGAATTCAACAGCACACTGAAAGGACTATACACCATGACCAAGTGGAATTTATTCTGGGAATGCAAGAATATTCTAAAACAAAAATCAATTTAATACATCACATTAACAGAATGAAGGATAAAAATCACATAATCACCTCAATTGATTCAGAAAAACCATCTGACAAGATCTGATACTCCTTCAAAATAAAGACACTCAACAAACTAGGAATACACGAAAACTACCTCAACATAACAAAGCTCATATACAAGATGCCCATAACTAACATCAAACTCAATGGTGAAAGACTGAAAGCTTTTCATCTAAGTCCAGGAACAAGATAAAGATGCCAGCTCTCATCACTTCTACTTGACATTGTATTGGAAGTCCTAGCCAGAGCAATTAGCCAAGAAAAAGAAATAAAAAGCATCCGAATTAAAAAGGGAATAGTAAAATTATCTCTGTTCACAGATTACATGATCTTATACATGTAGAAAACCTTAAAGATTTCATTTAAAAAAAAATGTTAGAGCTAATAAACTAAAGTTGCAGGATAATCAACACACAAAAATCAGTTGCAATTCTATACACTAACAATGAATAATTTTAAGATAAATTAAGGAACAATTCCACTTACAATAGCATTAAAAATAAAATCCCTAGAAATAAACCTAAACTAAGGAGGTTAAAAGACTTGTACACTGCAAACTACAGTACATCGCCAAAAGAAAGACAACACAAATAGAGAGACATCCCATGTTCATGGATCTGAAAACTTGATATGGTTAAGATGTCAATATTACCCAAAGCAGTTTACAGATTCAAAGCAATCCTTACCAAAATCCCAAAGGCATATTTTGCAGAAATTGAAACAAATTCTAAAATTCATATGAAATCTCAAGGGACCCAAATAGCCAAAACAATTCAGAAAAAGAGCAAATTTGGAAGACTCACACTTCCTGATATCAAACATACTACAGAGCTGCAGTAATGAAAACGGTGTAATACTGGCATAAAAACAGATACACAGACAAATGGAACAGAATCCAGAAATTAATCCTTGTGTATTTGGTCATATGTGTTTTTTGGGTTTTTGTTTTTTAGAGATGGGGTCTCACCTTGTCACCTAAGCTGGAGTGCAGTGGCACAATCATAGCTCACTGCTGCCCCAAACTCTTGGGGCTCAAGGGGTCCTCCTACCTCAGCCTCCCAAGTAGTTGGTACTACAGGCACATGCCAACACGCCTGGCTAATTTTTGTATTCTTTGTAGAGACAGGATTTCATCATCTTGCCCAAACTGGTCTTGAATTCCTGGGCTCAAGCAATCCTCCAGCTTCAGCCTCCCAAAGTGCAGGGATTACAGGTATGAGGCACCACACCTGGCCTCAGATCATTTTTGACAAGGGTGCCAATAGACAAAGAATAGTGTCTTCAATAAACACTGTTGGGAAAACTGGATCCAAGTGCCAAAGAATAAAGTTGTGCCCTTGTCTTAACCATATATAAAAATTAACTAAAAATGGAGTAAAGACCTGAACATGAGACCCAAAACTATAAAACTCCTAGATGAAAACATAAGGGAAATGGGAAAATACTTTATAACAATGGACTAGGTAATGACTGTTTAGATATGACAGCAAAAGCACAGGCAATTAAAGTAAAAACAGACAGATGAGATTACTCAAACACTTTTGTTCATCAAAGGACACAATCAACAGAGTAAAAGGCAACCGATGGAATAGGAGAAAAGATTTGCAAATAACATATCTGGTAATGGGTTGATATCTAGGTTATACTTTAAAACTCCTTCAACGTAACATCAAAAAATGAATTAAACCAATTTTAAAAATGGGCAAAGGACTTAAACAGACATTTCTCCAAAAATGATATATACTAGCCAACAGGCATACGAAAGGTGTTCAGCATCACTAATCATCAGAAAAATGCAAATCAAAACCCCTATGAAATATAAGCTCATACCCACTAGGATGATTACTATGAAAAAAGCAAAACAGAAAAGAACAAATGTTGGCGGGGATGTGGAGAAATCAGAACCCTTGCACATTGTGTTGGAATTGTAAAACAATCCAACTACTACAGAAAACAGAATGATTGCTCCTCAAAAAACTAAAACAAATAATCGTGTGATTCAGCAATCCCACTTCTGGGTATATGTTTAAAAGAACTGAAAGCATGGTCTCAAGGAGATATTTGCACTCTCATGTTCATAAGCACTATTTACAATAATCAACAGGTAGAGACAACCCAAATATCCATCAAGAGAAGAATGGATAAATACAACGTGCGGTACACATAAAATGAAATACTATGCAGCCTTACAAAGGAAACCCTGTTACAGGCTACAACATGAAGGAACTCTGAGGGCATTAAGTGAAATCAGCCAGTCACTAAAGAACAAATATTGTGTAATTCGACTTATAAGAGGTATCTAAAGTAGTCAAATTCATACAAAAAGTAGAATAGTAGTTACCAGGGGTTTGGGAAACAGGAAAAACGAGAGGTGCTGTTTCAGGGGTATGGAGTTCAGTTCTGCAAAATGAAAATGTTCTAGAGCTCTGTTTCACAATGTAAATATGCTTAACACTACTGAACTACACACATAAAAATAATTAAGACAGTAAAGTTAAATGTGCTTTTTGTAACAAATTTTTAAAAGATATGTAAAAAATGGTAAATTATAAAACCGTACAGGTGTATACAATGCAGAGCAAAAATTCTATTTTATTTTGAAAGAAAAAAACAACAGCTAACATTTGAGATTTTACTATATACCAAGCACTGATTAGGCAGAGAATTAATCCTCACAACACCATCAAGAGGTAGGTACTATTATCACAGATACCTCATTTTACAGAGAGAGCTAAGGAACAGATTAACATGTCCAAAAAACACAGAGGTAATTAACGGCAAGTACAGGTTTGAATGCAGGCCCTCTTAAGACAGCATCCATGTTCTTAACCTGTATATAATACATATATAAAAGTCTGGAAAGATAAGAAACCAAACAATGCTTTGGTTTTAGGATGCTAGAATTATGATAGTTTTCACTTAACACACCTCTGTTTTAAATTTCTGCAAAGATTATGTACTCCTTTTTATAATAAAATATTTAAAAGGAAATATTTACATTTTGGAAAAAAATATTCAACTGAACAGCAAGGCCTCTATCCCTACTAACAATCATTTCATTTCCTTATATTTCTTGGACTCTTCCTTAAAGCTGCTAATCTACTTGCTACTACCCACATGCCTCAGCTTGCTCCTACTTCCATAAACACATCCTTTCCCTGAAGAGAATGTCCTCTCCTTCACCTTAATATATACCGTTTTATTTACCTACTCTTCTATTTGATTTTCACCTATTTATCCAAATTCAGTTCTTAATTCCTTCATGAGGCCTTTCAGAGCCTGTCTTTACCTAGTCCATTGTTCAGCTACTTAGTGTACTGCTTTTAAAAACTGTTCTTTAGCTGTTTTATCTGTGTCCTCCACATCAGCAATGTTCATTGAAGATGTCACTACCCCTTCTTCTAAAGGCGAGGACATTACAGGAGGAAGCATACCTAACACTCAGATCTAGATTTCTAAAAACATTCCTCCCAGAAACCAGGGCTGCTTAGAAACAAGACTGACTGCAGATCTGGGGTTGGGAAAGTATAAGGGAATGTGTTTTATCATAAACCAGAGAGCTAGGAAGCAATCAGAGAGTAATGGAGGAGACTCAAAAGGATATAGAAGCAACTTTAAAGGTGATAACACTAATCAAATTTGAGACAATCTGAACATGAAAAAGAAACCAATACAAAGGTACTAACTGAAAACAACAAACATTTGTAACTACTGGGAAGTGCCCAGTACACAACCATTTCTATCTTCTTGGTAGGAATAGTGGAACGTAGTTCATTCATCAGTTGATGAGGGAAAACTCTTCCTCACAGGAAAAAAAAAAAAAATCAGCTATTAAATGACAGATTTAGGAAGAAAAACACCATGTGCAACCTCCACTGAAATAATTATCAGGTAACGATCATCGCAATGCTAAAACCACTCAGAGAAAGATTGTTAAGAAAATGCATATTCTCCAAGTGCCAGAATAACATCCCACAGATTAAATGCCAATTGTGAGGTTAAAAAGAAGCACCTGTGCAATCAATGGTGATCTGCCAGGAATAGAACCACCAGCCACTCTGTGCCTCCTGATGTGACGAAATGTGAAGTGGGTAACATCACCTGTGAGTCCTGTCAACAGCGTTTCACGGTCAGGCACAGTGGCTCACACCCGTAATCCCAGTACTTTGGGAGGCCGAGGCAGGCAGATCACTTGAGCCCAGGAGTTAGACAGCAGCCCAGGAAACATAGGGAGATCTCTACAAAAAGTACAAAAATTAGCCAGGCATGGTGGCATGCCTGTGGTCCCAGCTACTCTGGAGGCCAAAGCAGGAGCATCACTTGAGCCCCGGAGGCTGTAGTGAGCCATGATCGCATCACTGCACTGTAGCCTGGGCAGGTTTTTTTTTTAGAACCTGTCTAAAAAAAAAAAAGGTGTTTCACGAATCTAACAAAGCAGTCAGGTTTCTGGCTTACAGAAACTACAGGGGACAAAAGAACAACTTAAAGACACTCTGAGGAAACAATCAGTTAATCAAAAATGTGTAACATTTTACAAGACAATTGACTAGCCTCTTCAAAAAGTATCATGAAAATAAGATGAGGATTATTCTAAATTAAGAGACATGACAGCCAAATGCTGTATTTGTGCTTTGATAGGTTCCTGATTCTACAATCAAAAAGCAAAACAAACAAAAAAGCTTTTATGGATGACATTTGGGAGATAATTGAGAAATTTAAGTAAGATTGGCCTATTAGATGAAATCAGAGAATTCCTGTTAATCTTCTTAGGTATAATAATGGTATTATAGTTAAGAATGCCCTTGTCATTAGAAAATGCTTGTTGAATATTTAACAGATTCAGTGTCGTGTTTTATGTGTCTTATTTTCAAAATGTTTCAACAAATACACATATACACACACACCCAATACACATACAAGCACACATAAATAAAACAAATACAGCAATATGTTAACTTAGGTGATGAGTATACTGCAATTATACTATATTCTTCTTTAAACTTTTCTATTTGTTTGAATTTCTTCACAATAAAAAGCTAGAGAAACTCAGTAAAATTATAAAAAATTCGAGGAAAACATAGTTCCTTGTCTATAACTTTCACTAGCACTTCACTGTTAGTACTTCCGGTCTATATAAGAATAACATAAGCCCCTTGAAGACAGTTAAACTCTTTTAAATTTTTCAAGTGTACTGATGCAAACAGCCCAGTGAACACTGCTGTTCATGAGTAATACACAACTCCGGACTGGCAAAAAGAAAGTCTGTTAACAACAAGTCCCAGCTAGCATATGAAACAACACAAACTCTCTATAAGTACAACCACTTTTGTCTTTTGTTTAATGCTAAAGTCTGAGATTTTAGTGCAGTCATCCGAGTATGTACATTGTATTAAATACGAAGTTTCTTATCCCTCACCCCCAGCCTGCCCTCCCCTTTTCTGAGTCTCCAAAGTCCATTGTAACACTCTGAATGTCTTTGAGTACCCACAGTTTAGCTCCTACTTATAAGTGAGACCACATGGTACTTGGTTTTCCATTCCTGAGTTACCTCACTTAGAATAATGGCCTCTGGTTCCTTCCAAATTGCTGCAAAAGACATCATTTCATTCTTTTTTTAATGGCTGGGTAGTATTCCATGATGTATATATATCAGATTTTCTTTACCCACTCATCAGCTGACACTTAGGTTGGTTCCATATCTTCGCAATTGTGAACTGTGCTGCAATAAACATACATATACAGGTGTCTTTTTATATAATGACTTCTCTTCCTTTGGATAGATACCCAGTGGTTTCTTTTTTATTGAGACGGAGTCTCGCTCTGTCGCCCAGGCTGGAGTGCAGTGGCCGGATCTCAGCTCACTGCAAGCTCCGCCTCCCAGGTTTACACCATTCTCCTGCCTCGGCCTCCCGAGTAGCTGGGACTACAGGCGCCTGCCACCTCGCCCGGCTAGTTTTTTGTATCTTTTAGTAGAGACGGGGTTTCACCGTGTTAGCCAGGATGGTCTCGATCTCCTGACCTCGTGATCCGCCCGTCTCAGCCTCCCAAAGTGCTGGGATTACAGGTTTGAGGTACCGCGCCTGGCCCCCAGTGGTTTCTATAGTGGTTGTACTAATTTACATTGCCACCAGCAGTGTTTAAGTATTCCCTTTTCATCACATCCATGCCAACATCTATTGTTCTTTGACTTTTTAGTAATGGCCATTCTAGATGGAGCAAGGTGGTATCTCATTGCTATTTTAATTTGCATTTCCCTGATGATTACTGATACTGAGCATTTTTTCATATGTTTATTGGCCATATCTTCTTTTGAGAAAATTCTATTCAGGTCATTTACCCACTTTTTGATAGATTATTTGATTTTTTTTCTTGCTGATTTGAGTTCCTTGTAGATTCTGGGCATTAATCCTTTGTCAGATGCATAATTTGCAAATATTTTTTCCCTACAGGCTGTCTGTTTACTGTGATGATGATTATTATTATTTGCTGTGCAGAAGCTTTTTAGTTTAATTATGTCCTATTTATTTATTTTGAAGTACAACCACTTTGGAAAACAATCTGGTATCACCAAAGTAAAGCTAAACACATATCCTATGACCCAAAAAATTTTCTCCTTAGGGGCATACCCAAGAGAAATTCTTGCAAACAGGCACCAAGAATCAGGCACGAGAATGTCTAGGGCAGTGCTATTTATAATAGAAAAACCTGTAACAACCCAAATTTCCACTGACAAAAGAATGAGAAAGTTATGATATATTAATTGATTGGAATATCACATAGCCATGAAAACAATGAAAATGAACAAACCAGAGCTACAATGAAACATGGATAAATCTCAGGAACGTAATGACAAAAAAAAGCATGTTGTAGAAGAATACATGTAATCATTTTGTTCACAAAAAAATTCAGGATATGGAATACCTCTTGGATGAGGGACAAAGACAAAGGAGCCTTCTGTTTCCACTCGTTTTCCTGGTAATATTCTTTTTAGTAAGTTAGATGGTAGGTATATAGGCATTTACTATATCATGCTTCTTTAGATCCCGTGGATGATTTGCTGTGTTATTTTGTGTGTGTGTGTGTGTGTGTGTACGTCCACAGTTCCTTGGCTAATAACTCCCCTAGCCTTGTTGCAGTCTCGTTATAACGTTGGGTGCTTTAGGCCTCAGGAAACAGACTCTCTCCAGCCTTCTCCTTTTCTCTTCCTTTCACCCTACCTGAAGGCAGGTCTCTAACCCCCACCCCCCATCTTTCTGATGTGGGTCACAAGACTCTCATTCCAGAGAAGGTTCCACCCCATACCCTGAAGGAACAAAGCTTCCATAAAAACCCAAGAGGACTGCGTTCAGAGAGCTTCCAAATAGATAGCTGAACACTCAACTCGTGGAAGCTCGGCATCCCTTCCCCAATACCTCGCCCTATACATCTCTTCATCTGTATCCTCTGCAATATCCGTTATAATAAACTAGTAAAATAAGTATTTTCCTGAGTTCTGTGAGCTGCTCTAGCAAATTAACCAAACCCAAAGGGGGGGCCATGGGAACCCCAACTTGAGGCCAGTCAAGTTTTAAGTTCCAGAAGCCAAAACTCGTGACTGGTGTCTGAACAGGGTGAGAAAGGGGCAGTTTTGAGGACTAAGTCCTCAATCTGTGGGATCTGACATTATATCCAGTCAAACAGGGTAGGAAATGAACTAAAGGACACCCAGTTGGTGTCCACTGCAGAAATGATTGCTCGCTTGGTGGTAAGGAGAAACCCCCATACGTTTGGGTTTCAGAAGTCTTCTGTGTTGATGACTGTTGTGGTATGAGAACAGAGGGAAAAAAGTTTGAGTTTTTCCCAAACATTTACTCATATTTTATTCTACTCAGTATCAAAAACAATTTAGAAAACAAACATTTATAGATCCTGACTTTATGGTCCTTAAAACTTTAATTCAAAAGCAATATTAAATTATTCATATAACAACATTTACATTTTTCTCTATCATTTGTTTAGTAAAGAAGCTATCAGTATTCGAACAGTCAATTCCATCCCTATTACCAGTTAGTGAAATAATCAGTAATAAGATAAATCCCCACTCAGAAGACAAAAAAAAAGCTATGACATTTCTAAAACCTAACGGAACTTACATTTACCTATTTTATTGAATGATTAAGCCTGTAACTTGCTGGATAAGACAGGGTTAACATTCAGAATGTGATGCAAAGATTGGTTTGCGTTTTGCACTTAAATCACGGCAGAATCATTAAACACACATTCAAAACACGGAGAAGTCTCTGTTGCAAGGGAAATTGCTAAAGTTATAATTTCACTTATCATTTATATCCTAACCACTCCTTAAAGGCTTGAGCCTGTGACCCAGATAAATGCCACATTAGCAGATAGCAGACCCCAATTAACAGGGGCTTTTCTTGGTTGTTTTTTTTTTTTTTTTTTGAGCAGAGTCTCATTGTGTTGCCCAGGCTGGAGGGCAGTGGCATAATCTCAGTTCACTGCAACCTCTACCTCTCGGGTTCAAGAGATTCTTGTGCCTCAGCCTCCTGAGTAGCAGCTGGGATTACAGGCATGCATCATCATCACCCAGCTAATTTTTGTATTTTTAGTAGAGACGGGGTTTCGCCATGTTGACCAGGCTGATTTCGTAGCAAGAGATCTGCCTGCCTCAGCCTCCCAAAGTGCTGGGATTACAGGAATAAGCCTCCACGCCTGGCCTTAACAGGGATTTTAGAAATGCTTTCCAACAGACATGGCACAGCTCTGGTGTATCAGGAAGAAATCTTTACTAAGCCTTGCAATAAGTCAGGTTACTGGAGATAAAAACAGGAGAGAACTTATAAAGCATAAGAAGTTCCACAGGGTCCCTATCCTAGTTTCATCCATAAGGTGCCACACACACACACAAACACACACACACACACACACACACACACACACAGTGAAAAAGGCAGGCCTGGTTTACAGAGTGTTTTGAATTGCTCTTTATTCAAAGCCAGAGACAAGACTGATACCAATCAAGGAAATCAAAGTAAAAGACTTATAATTGTTGAGCTGGGAGCACTACCTGCCCAAGCATGAATAAAAGAATGCTTCATGTTAAAACTGTGAGGTCAGGTGAAGTTCAGGATCAAGCAGAAAGGGTTGTAATTACATTTATATTCCATTACATTAAACATTTAATACAGAATGAAGCTCAATGGTTGCTTTATAAAGTATTTCTGCCTATTTAATATCTATCTAAAAGGGTTTGCTATTGCAGTAATACCAAAGACAATTACAGAAGCAGTTACCATGCCACTGCTTTTCTTCCGAATATCTAGAGCTGGAACGAGCTTAGCTATGCACTTATGTCTGTCACCCCTACCAAATTTACTAAAACTTAACTAAAATTTTGCAGATATGCTAAACATGATAAAGATTCACCTTAAAAAACATGACTAAAACTTGATTTCAACCCACAAACCAAATGAGCAATGTAAGATCACATTTCCTATAGCACTTCAATTTCCAAAAAGGTAACAAAAGACTTGTATAACTTTTGATTGCCTACCAGCCAAACGATGCTTGCTTTTTGTTGTTGTTGTTTTACAAATTCTACTGTAATATAGGTATATTTCATGCCAAAACTTCATAGATGACCAAAAGGCCCTCAAACCAACAATAATCCACTAACGACACCGTGAGAACCACTGTTGTGGACAAGGATACAGAATTAGCTTAGGATGGTTCAATTCTGGGTTCATGCACCAAATCATGTACCATCATTATATGTTCTTAAGTCAAGATGATTTAAATTTTCGAGGAACATTGATTGAAGAGTAGTTAAACAGCAGCTAAAAAATGGAAAAGAAATTAAATTCAACTATAAGTGAATAAATAAATGACAATACACCCATAACAGTCTTTATAAAGGATCATGTAAATGTAGCCACGACATGACACTACCAAAACACTGGTTAAGACATAAGGATGAGAAAATTATCTGACATTATATTATGGTTGCTATTTTTGTAAAAACATACACAACTATATGCACATGAATAAATACGCAAATATGTTCTTAAGAATACACACCAAAATTTCATAGAAATCATCTCTGGGTAACTGATTATCTTCACGTATATTTTCTATTTTTCTACAATAAATAATTCATGGATTATATTTGTTTTAAAAAGACTCATAATTTCTCTTTACCTCCATCCTATCTTTTTGCTTATAAGAAGCTATGACATTTGTACCGAAACTCAGCTAACTTACAGTAGTGTTTAAGGGTGGTCTGAAGTGATATGAGGAATTTAAAGAAAATCCCTATAAATAAAAAAGCAGAACATGATAATATCTCCTTTAATGAAGATGAATTCCAGAAACACTGCACTGGTGGGAACGTTGTTACTGAAGGAGAAAGTTTCAGAGGGCAGGGTTGCATTTCAAAAATACTGCATGTTATAATGGCAATTTCTTCCCTACCTTCTAACTCCAACCTACAAGATGCTCAACAAGATTTTATTCCAGCTGGGTGCAGTGGCTCACGCCTGTAATCCCAGCACTTTGGGAGGCCGAGGCAAAGTGGAACTCAGGAATTCAAGCCCAGCCTGGGCAACATGGTGAAACCCCATCTCTACCAAAAACACAAAAAATTAGCCAGGTGTGGTGGCTTAAACTGGTGTTCCCAGCTACCTGGGAGGTTGAGGTGGGAGGATCACTTGAGCCTGGCAGGTGAAGGCTGCAGTGAGCCAAGATTGCGCCACTGCACTTCAACCTGGGTTGACAGAGTAAGACCCCAACTCAAAAAAAAAAAAAGAGAAGAATAACTGTCTTGTTATTTCAAAAAAAAAAAAAGAGAGAGAGAGACTTTCTTCCTGGATTCAGTTAATCATGTTTCCTGCCACTTCTCTGAAAGAACCTATTATTGGATTTGTCAAAAATGTTCACAAACAAGTAACATTTCTCCTCAAAGATTTTTAAGCCCTCCTTGGTACTGATTTTAATAACATTACATATGAGGTTATATGCAAAATAAGGCCCAAATTTACTATACGCTCTACTAGGCACTCTGGATGCTCTCTTAAGTCACCTTCCACTCAACTCCATTGAAGAGGATGCTTCATTAGGCATAGGAGGGACTTATCCAAGCACATGGCAGCAAAATCCAGGTCTCCTTCCACTTACACTATGCTTACTACCTTTTATGTGTTGTAAATATAAATAGTTACATATCACTCAGGTCCCTTCCAGCTGATCCTCTAACCAGAGGAGACAGCAACTGCCCTATGCTATTCACAAAGCTAAACATCAGCTAAAAAACTGAAAAGTTACTAAATTCAACCATAAGCAAATAATGACAGTATATCCACAATATAGCATACTATTCAGTGTTTACAAAGGGTAATGTAAATACAGAATTTCTTTGTTTTCCATTGCAAGCCCACTGATCTCCTTTCTTTCATTTAAGGAAATGAGGGAAGTCTACGGTGGGCAAGGCACTTTGGAAAATACAAAAATAAGTAAAACACACCCTCTGTCCTCAAAAAATTCTTACACACAAATGAAAAAGACATACACAAACTATTAAATAGGAAGGAACACTGCTATCAATAAATACAATCAAACATCAAGAACTCTTGGAAAACTCAATTTTCAAGTAAAACTGGTTCTCCTCTAAAGAACGAAAGCTTTCCTTAAAATTAAACATCCTAGGCTGGCTGCGGTGGCTCATGCCTGTAATCCCAGCACTTCGGGAGGCCAAGGCAGGCGGATCACAAAGTCAAGAGTTAAGAGACCATCCTAGCTAACACGGTGAAACCCATCTCTACTAAAAACACAAAAAAATCAGCCGG